>NW_020948983.1:63377886-63454366 GCF_900497805.2 Vombatus ursinus | reverse complement strand
TATCTATCTATCTATCTATCTATCTATCTATCTATCTATCTATCTATGGTAGTGTAGTAGGTAGAGTTCTGGGCTTGGAGTCAGGCAGACTTGAATTAAAACATAGTAACTGTGTGACCCTAGGCAAATCACTTAACTTCTGTTTGCCTCAGTTTCCTGAACTGAAAATGGAGATAATAATAGCACCTAACCCTCAGAATTTTTGTAAAGATCAAATGAGATATTTGTAAAAAAAAAATAAAAGTGCTTAACAGTGTCTGCCATATAGTAAGCATTATATAAATGCTTATTCCCCTCTTCTGTCTCCTATCTTCTTTCTTTCTTTCCTCCCTCCCTCCTTTCTTTTTTCTTTCTTTTTATCTTTCTTTCCCTTTCTTTCCTTCTTTCTTTTCCTTCCTTCCTTCTTTTCTCCCTATCTTCTATCTCTCTCTATCATCTATCCATCTATCCACTAAGGATCTAATGAAAGTTTTTGAGGGGGAGAGGGTGACATATACATCAAAGCACTACTTACATAGATGTAGTAAAGGGAGGGAGACTGGAGGTGGGAAGACCGGTAGGAGTTATCATAATCATCCTGGTGAGAAGAAATAATGGGAGTCGGAATTAGAGTAGTGATAGTGGATGTGCAATAAAATTGGATGATCTTTGTACTTCTGTGTTTCTTGTGGCTTCTCTAGATTATTACTTTCTTTTCAATTGTTTGTGTTTAAACAACGTAGTAGGACAGTAGGAGTCAAGGAAGAGAAAATATGAATAGATTCATAAACCATTTGATTGGCAAAAATCATTTCTAACTCAAAATGGTGGTGTATATATTTTAAGATGCTGTTTTTAATTTTGAACTGTTCAGTTTAAATGATCTTTCAAATTTCAAGATAAAATTATTCAGTTTATATTCCTCTTATATAGGAATATAACTATGCCCTGGAAAAATTGGTTTTGGAAATGACAGCCCTCATAAGGATTTTCTATGACTTTGAGCTATACTCAGAAATATTCAGAGCATTATATAGACAGAACAATTAACTTCTAATGGTACTTTACATAGCTAGGCTGAATTTCATTGTAGCATACAACTTATTTTTTAAAATATAGACTTGGAGAGTAATCAAGGAAAATGGGCAGAAATCAATACAGGTACACTTCACCTACCATTGTTCATTGGTTCCATAAATATACATTAGGCAAAACAACATTACTAGGGACAGTTGCTTAGGAACAGAACTGAAAGGACCCTGCTCAGTGAATGCTGATATTGCTAAGCTGCCAACCCATATGAAGGGAGGGTAGATTGACCCAAATAGAGACCAGACTGGTCCAGAAGACGAGTCAGAGAAAGGCTTAAAGTGGACCATGCTCTGACAATGGGTCTAACGTTATAGATGTGGTGAAGATGTTAGCAGAGACTGGTCATAAGGTCTTTATGACAGTGTAAAATGTCCTTGGAAGGTAATGTTAAATGGGATACATCTGTATTTGAAGAGTTCCAAAAACTGAACTTCTGGGGTTGATTATCAGAGTCCATGAAGGCATCTGCAAATCCATGGATCCAAGGCACTGTAGGGGCTACTGAAAAGATGGAAAATATCGGGATTGTTGCCCTGGTTCTTCCTTAGGCAGCATTAATTCTATTCTACTTTTAACTGACTCTAAATCCTTCTAGTGGGCCTTTTCCACCTATTTTCACTGTATTTTCTCCTCTAAAATTTCTCCTAAGTTTACTTAAGTCATGTTAGTTTTGTTTGTCTGTTTTTGAAACCAGGTCTCCCTATCTCACCCAGACATGAAATGCATTGGCTACTCATGGGCCAATCCCAATGCTGACCAGTATAGAAACTTGGACCAACTGTATTTCCAACCTAGGCTACTTTGCCCCTTCTTAGGCAGCCTGGTGGCCTTTCAATCCCCAAGGCTTCCATACTAGTGATAATCTTACTGTGAGTATGTGTGCTATCATGTCTGGTAGTGATAGAGTTTTTTTTAAATTAATTTTAGTCTTTCATATTTTTGCAATAATAATATACTTATCATCACAGTTTTGTTGGTATGTAGCTGTATGTGGCAGTCACTGATAGTTTTATTTCTTCTTCATTGTGATCTTCCCTTTTCCACTTGATTTGAGTCATTTGATTTTCTTTATTCTCTTTTCAATGAAAAGAAAAAGTGTTATTTAATGTGTTAAAAGAAGACTCAACAATATTTTGCCTCCAGGGAACACAATGCAGGGGAAACACTAATGCAGATACATATATAATTAAGGAGAGGAAGGACTAAAGTTAATGCTTTAGCTAACTCCAGAAAACCTAGAGTTTCAGTGATAATATCACAAAAAGCTGAATTCAAATAAAAAAATAACAATAACAAAAGTAATAATAATAACAAGCCTTTATGTAGCACTTTGTGAGGTTTGCAAAGCACTTCACTAATGTTATCTCACTTTATTCTTACAATAACCCTGAAAGGTAGGTGCTATTATTATCCACCTTTTACAGAAGAGGAAACTAATCAGAGAGAGATTAAGTGACTTGCCCAGAATCACATAGTTAGTATCTGAGGCTAGATTTGAACTCAACTTTTTCTAACTTCACATCTGGCACTTTATCCTCTGGGCCACTTAGCTGTATTAATGGATATAAACAAGGGTATTAAATAACTCTTCAGTTTTCTACAGCTAGCCTTAGTCTCTCCTGAACTTCAGTGTATGACCAAATGTTGTTGGACATTTCCAACTGGTTATCTTATATAAGAACCTCAAACTTAATGTATCCAAAACACAACTCATTATGTTTCCTACCAAACTCATCCCTCGTATTTGCAACCTTGAAGTCATCCTCCAGTCTTAATTCTTGCTCATCTTGGCAGACCCAATCAGTCACCAAGTTTTGCTGATTCTACCTCTCTCTGTGTCTATATACTCTCTGCAGTCTGTCTATCCAAGGTGCTTCCCTTTTACATGACTGTGATTCTCTCAGAGATAGTTCCTTAGAGTCCTTTATTTAAAAACATTCCATCTCAGGGGTCTGGATAGATAGACAATTATAGATATAGATAAATAGGTGGATATAGATAGATATAGTGATATATAGATAGATATAGAAATAGAGATAGATACAGAGATAGATATATGGATAGATATAGAGAGATATAGATATAGAGATAGATGTAGTAATATATAGATATAGATATATAGATAGATAAAGAGATATAGCTAGAGATATTCTCTATCTCCTATACCTTCTCTTATCTCTACCTACATGGTCATCACCCTAATTCATGCCCTCACTACTTCTTTCCTTTGCAGTAACTCCTAATTGACCTACCTGCGTCATGTCGCTCCCTTCTTTCCACATAGCTCTCCAAACAGCTGCTATACTGCTAAAGGACAAATCTGATCATGTCATTTCCTCTGCTCAAAAAAGCTTCAGTGGCTCACCCTTACTTCCAAGATAAAGTACAAATGCCTCTGTTTGGCACTTAAATACCTTCACAATCTGGATCTAGATTTTTTATACATTGCTTTTCTTCACACACTCTATATTCCAAACAAACTGGCCTGTTTGCTGTTCTTCATACACATGCCATCTTCTGTCTCTGTATCTTTGCACAGGCTGTGACCAATGGTTGGAATACACTTGCTCCTTACCTCTGCTTTTTAGCACCATTTTTGTTCTTGAAATCTTGGTTTTATACCATCTCCTACTTACAGACCTTTCTTACTCTGCCCTTTGGCTACCAGAGCCTCTTCTTTCTCCAAATTTACATTTTATTTACTGTATATACATTTGTATAGAATATTTGTATAGATATGCAACATAAGCAAATAACCTATATGTATACATAAGTTACATTTGTATGCATAAATATGTGTGAGTATATGTGCAGTATTTGCTTATATGTAGTGGTTTCATTGTCTCCCCCATGTAAGCTCCCTGAGGGGAAAGACTCATCATTTTTTGTCTTTGTATTGATGGCTCCTGAAACGTAGTAGGTGACTAATAAGTAGTTTTGATAAATTGATTGAAGCTGAATTCATTTCTTCCTTCCGGGCCCTGTATCTTGAGGAGGTTCTAGTTGTGGTCCTGGTATTCCCAGTGGTGGTGTTTAAATATATTTTTCTTTTAGCATTTTTGCTTCTGTATCTCATATTTCACAACATTTTTCATTTTGTAGAAACACTTGTGTTTTTCATATCTTTGAGTGCTGTTTTTCTAAAAAGGGTTTACTTTTGAGGGTTTTAGATGTTTTTGTTTTTTTACATCAGCAGTTCTGTTCCAGCTTTTGAGGGGTATCTAAAGGAGCTTGGTTCTCCCAGAATCTCTTACCCCTGTGTGTTCCCACAAGTCTTTGTGAATTACTTCAATCATCAATGAAGTGAACTTCTCTTATTTTGTGGGAAACCCTTATATAACTTTGTATTAAATTCTCAGATTTTATCCCAGCACTACAACATTATAAGAAAAAGCCTATCCAGTGATAGTCTCCTATTAGTTCCATGTCTAGCTGAAAGGCATTGTAGGTGGCTATAGCATATTTCTGTAGAATCTTCTCACTTCTAATTTCCTTCTAGGACAGATAATCAGGGAATGACCTAAAACTCCATTAACTTTTTCTCTAGTTATTTAATTTCACATTTAAAACAAACTTATTAAGTCTCTCTCTCTTTCTCTCTCTCTGTCTCTGTCTCTCTCTCTTCCCCTCTCACTCTCTTTCCTCTCCTCTTCCCTTACCTTTTAAAAATTAATTTATTTTAAACTTAAATATACAATAAGAAAAGAAAAAAAAGCATTGCCATGTGTGGAGCAGAACATAAGAGAGGATTCAAAATATACAGCAATACATTTCCTTGTCAAGAAAGTCTATATAATAAATACTACACGTTGTGTTCAGAGATGTCCATCTTTTCTTTGCTTCCTTGTGAGTTTTCTTTTGTTTGCTGCTGTTCACTTTTTACTTTGTTCTTTCCCCCCTCTTACTTCCCCCTTCCCCAAGAAGGCTACAATTAAGCACAGATACACACACATATACATATATACACACACATACAAACATATATACATACATACACTTACACATATATATTTAGATGTCTATACTCATACTCCTATATAGACATATACATTCATATGTATCTATGTAAGATCATACTACACTTGTTTGTCTTCTGTTTCTCTGAAAGTGGATAACATCTTCCTTCATAAGACCAAGTCTTTCAATATTTTTCTAAGTCTACCAACTAATTATTTTCTACACCACAGTAATATTCCAACTTTATACTGTCTAGTCATTTTAAATAGTTTAAAACAATATTGATTAATATGGCTGACATATAGGGTAGTTTCTCTATTTTTCTCTTTTGATTAAAAATATTTTAGCTTTAATTTCGTCTGAGATCATGATTATTGCCCCTGCTTCTCTCCCAATAAATTATACTCCTGATCTTTATTTTATATTTATGTGTATCTCTTATTTCCAATCCCTCCTGACTCCTCTATTTACTTCTACCCGCTACCTTGCCCTCCTAATACTTAACCTACTCCTCTCCAAAGATCCCTTCCTAATCCTCTCCTCCCACCCTTTCTCCTTGCCCTTTTGTTTGTACCTGAATTTAGAAAACTTTTATAACCTTCCAAATATATATGTTGTTCCTTCCTTATCCCAGTCCCATTAATCTAGACACCCATCTATACCCCCCCTCCTGGTTCTATTCCCTCACCCTCTTATTCTTTATAAATATAGAAGACTTTTATTCCCTTTTAAATGTGTATATTGTTTTCTCTTTAACCCAGATCTGATGTGAGCAGGGTTCCCTCTAAAAATCCCTCCCTTATCTTCTTTCTCTCCTCATCCCCTTAGTCTTTTATTTCTTTCTGAATTTAGAAGACTTTTGTACTCTTCTAGATATATATTTATTGTTCACTCTTTAACCCATTCCTGATATGAGTAGGGTTCCAGAACTACAAGCCTTCCTGCCCCATCTAATTCCTTTGTGACAGTTCTTCCTCTTGTACCTCATTTGTGTAAGATAATTACTCATTTTACATTTTCCTAGATGGTATTACTTTTTAGAATCACATCATACTTACATCTATGCAAATCTTTCTTTTAAACTACCCAATTACTCATTACAATCTTAGACATGCAGTTTACACTTCCTCATGTAAAAAATAAAGTCTGTTCTTATTGAGTCCCTTGTAATTAGTCTTTGATGTTACCTTATATTTCTCTTGGACCTTGTACGTCAAATTTTCTATTGAGTTAGGTCTCTTTGCAATAAAATCCTGAAAGTCTGGCAGTTCATTAAATGTCTGTTTTTTTTTTTTCATTAAGGATTATACTTAACTTTGTTGGATGTAATATTTTCAGCCGCAATCTCAGTTTTTTTTTTGCTCTTCAATAAATAGTGTTCCAAGACCTGTAGTCTTTTAGTGTAGCCACTACTAGGTCTTGTGTTATTCTAATTGTGACTCTGCCATGTTTGAATTGCTTTTTTTCTTATTGCTCATAATATTTTCTCCTTGAACGGGGAGTTTCAAATTTAATTATGATATTCCTATAGGTTTTCCTCATAGGATCTCTTTCAGGTGGTGATAATTGACTTTATTTCTATTTCTACTTTCCCCTCTTATTCTAATGCTTCAGGATACTTTTCTTTAATTAGGCTCAAAACCTATTGAGTTCCTACATAGCATTGGTTCCATCAAGTTCATGTTCAGATGTAGCATGACTACTGGATAAGCCTTTACCTCAGCTACCACTGGGCTAGGTTTCTGAAAACTACTTCCCCAAACTGCTTCTTACTTCATAGGGCATCAATTCAGCACTGAAATGTGGCATCATTGGCTATGAAACCTCAGTTTTAGAATGAATGCATGCCAAGGAGACCTCTGGACCTTTCAAACTCATAAGGTTGTAGGCTCTACTTCCTTCACTGGTCATTGAGGTTCCCCAAGAGATATGAGGCCAAGAGATTAACTAAAATGGATAATACCTTTTGAATGTCTCCCTAGCCAAACACAGAACCTCCTCTTCAATACAAGTTTAGTCAACTGGAATGAGTTACAGAATGTCTATATACACCTTTTAGTCTGTCTACTCAAGGTATTGCCCTTACACACCATTGTTATTCTTTCACTAGCAGTTCCCTAGAGTCCATCATGTAAAAAGACTCCATCTCAGGGGGTTGGACGTGGCCCAGTCCCACATTAGATATTCATCTAGTAGCCTTTTCCAAAAAGTGGAAATGAGTCTTCCATGATTTATTCAGAATGAGTTTTTACTGGTTCTTACTGATCTTTGCTTCCATTTTTTAATTGCTCAGAAAATGTCCTCTTAATAATGTACTCTAGAATTCTGCCAACTATTTCAGTTATCTCTATGGGTCACATTTTAATAGTCAACCCTGACATATTCAAATAAGGATAGAAAATTAATTTAATGACTATACCTGCAAAAGTACACTTAAATAAAATGGCCATTCAATAGAGAAGCATTTATTAAGCACCTACCCTATGCCAGGTACTGTGCTAAGCTCAGAGGATACAAGTACAAGAATGAAGCAATTTTTATTCCCAAACAACTTAAATTCTAATGGGAGAAACAACAAATACATAAAGGTCTCATAGATCTCAAAATATTTATAGTAGCACTTTACATGGTGGAGAAGAATTCAAAACAAAGTAAATGCCCAGTGACTGGGGAATGGATAAACAAAATATGATTGATGGATGTAAGCCATAAGAAGCAATGCATCTGAAGAATATAGAAAAGCATAGAACGACTTATAAACGTACACAAAATGAAGTAAGTAGATACAAGAAAACAACATACACAATAACTATGAAATTACAATAGGAAAGAACAACAAAAAAAAGAAAAAACTATAGGTATATAGCAAATAGAGATTAAGAAAAAGCAATTTAGTGAAACCAACCAACACATCAATCTACTGTGAGAGTCTTATACTTTTTCACATTTAGCATTCTTCCTCTTTGTGAAGAGGGGAGGGAGGTATATTTTCTCATCTTTAGGGCTATGCTTGGTTATTATAATTGCATAATGTTTAGTTTGATTTTCATTCTTTTTGTTGTTGTTGCTTTCCAGAATACTCTATAAACAATGCATTAATGTGGCTATCTTTCCATAGCCCCTCCACCATTGACTATTCTTGGCTTTTGGAAGCTTTGTCAACTTGTGAGCTGAAAACCCAGAGTTGTTTCAATTCATCTTATTGTTAATGATTTGGACCAATCTTTTATATGTTTTTTAAACAGCTCATAATTCTTCTTTTGAGAACTTTTTCTTCATTTTGACCACTTTGACCATTTTGACAACAACTAATTTCAAGGTCCACTAGTAAGGCTCCCAGAGGTTAACTCTGGGATATTTTCTTACTGTCATTTTGAAATTCTTTGGGGTTAGGAGCGTAAATACTTAACTCTTTTACCCCATCTCATGCCATACACACTTGAAGTTTTTTTTCTTCTTTTGCTTTCTATAATTTGTAACTAGCTATTTAATTACAGAATAAGGGAGAATGGAGAAGAAAAAAGAAACAGATTCCCAAGTACTCAAGAGTACTTAAAAACAACTTCAAAATCTAAAATAGAAGTGGCTCACACAGTCTGCTGAAGAAAGCCTATGACCAGAACCCACACATTAGCTAGGTGCTGTTCATGATTTACTTTATAATCTAAAAGAATTAAAATAGAAGATCAAAAAAATAACTAATATATATGTTTTATACTAATGTGTAACCTGGACAATTACCAGCAACACTGAATTTTTCAATCATAAAAGACATTTTTGTCCTCTTAGTGTTTTGGATGAAATAGTAAAAATAATTACAATTATAGCTGACATTTTATAGCACTTTTTAGAAGTTTTGTAAAGTGCTTTAAAAGTATTATCTGATCATTATAACATGCCTGTGCTATTATTAGTTCCTTTTCAAAGATGAAGAGGGGCAGCTAGGTGGCAGTGGGCTTGGAATCAGGAAGACCTGAGTTCAAATCTTGTCCCAGACATTTACTAACTGTGTGATCCTGAGCAGGTTGCTTAACCCTGTTTTTTCTCGGTTTCCTCATCTGTAAAATGAACCAGAGAAGGAAATGGTAAACTACTCCAGTATCTTTGCCAAAAAAATCCCAAATGGGTCACAAAGAGTGAGACAGCAACAAAT
Source organism: Vombatus ursinus (assembly GCF_900497805.2). NCBI lineage: Eukaryota > Metazoa > Chordata > Mammalia > Diprotodontia > Vombatidae > Vombatus > Vombatus ursinus. The sequence goes on along the minus strand of NW_020948983.1, from coordinate 63,445,185 downwards.
GAAGAAATTGAGGCTCAGAGATTAAGTAATTTGCCCAGGCCTTCACTGCTTAAGGAAGGTCTTGAACCCAGACTTTTCTGACTCCAAGTTTAGCACTCACTCTATCCCTCACTCCATGCTTCCACTCTTCCAACTCTTGCCCGTCATTCTTTGATGCCAAGAACCATAGGCCGCAACTGAACTCTGTCTCTTGGAAAAGTCAGATTTAAGTAAATAAATAAGGAAACAAAATGGTTTCTCATTGATTAAAGACTGTCTCAATAAATTATGGTATATAAATATCATGGGATATTAATGTGCTGTAAGTAGTGATGAATGTGTGGAAATCAGAGGTATCTGGGAAGAGATAACATTAAAATATATCAATGTTCAAGTTATACAAAAGTTCTGATGCTGGCTTTGGAGAATTGACGATGAAACAAACCATCTCAGTAGGGAGATGGTAGACTATAGAATGGCTGAAGATGTTAATGGTAGCTCCTGTCTCTGTATTGCTTACTTGTTTTTCTTTGTTATAAAAAAAAAAAGGCTCAGTTGAGGAGGAGGAATTGAAAAGCAATAGTGATAAATAATCCAAAGTACAAATAAAATGGAAAAGTCATTTATACCTCATGCCCTACCTACATCTCCAAACAAAGAGTCAAGCTGAGATATAAACTGAAAGATCTTAAGAATAGTAGAATACCATTTATCCACAAAGGCCTTTTCTTTTTTTACCTCTCCCTGATTCACCTGGCAAGCTATTTTTGTAAGCTAGCTAAACCATGGAGAGAGGCAATATTCAAGCATTGAGTTGACTTCTGGCTTAGAAGAATCAACTGTGTGATTATTGTATTTTTGCTATCATTTTCCGGCTCAATAAATAGATGAGTGCCTTTCTCAAGTACCCAACCAACATTGTGCTTTGTTTTTACTTTGGCCTGTTAGAGACCCTGGATAGCTACAGAAGCAGAGAAGAAAAAAAAAAAGACATCCTTGTTAACAACACAGAAGCATTGAGTGGAGGAGTATCAAAGAGCTAAAAAATTACAGGGGGAAAACAATGAGTGATAGAAGAAAAGAAATGGATAGTTTTAGCACATTGACATTGTCCTTTGACCTGAACAAATTAGGTTCTTTAATAATAGCAACAATAACTACAATGATACAGTAGCTGGCATTTAGATAGCACTTTAGGGGGCAGCTAGTTGGTGCAGTGGATAGAATGCCCTGCCTGGAGTCAGGAGGACCTGAGTTGGAATCCTGTTGCATACACACACTAGCTGTGTGACCCTGGGCAAATCAGCCAATTAACCCCTCAGCCTCATTGTCCTCATCTCTATAATGGAGATAATAATAGCACTTACCTCACTGGATTGTTGAGAAGATAAAATAAGATAATAAATATAAGTTGTTTTGCAAACCTTAAAGTACAAGGAGGGAAGGAGAGAGAAAAAAAATAAAGTAAAAAGTGCACAGCAGAGAACAAAAGAAAACCTTGAAGGAAGCAAAGAAAATCTGGGTAGTTTACAACAATGTGTAGAATTTACTACATAGATTTTCTTGAAATGAAAATTTATTGTTTTATATTGAATCCTCTCTTATGTTCTACTGTGTATGTGGAAATATTCTTTTGTTTTCTTTTCTCATTTTGTATTTCAGTTTAAAATGAATGAAAAGTTCATACATACATACATACACAAAAAACTTAAAGTACTATATAAATGTTTACTACTATTTCTTCCATTAGCATTTTTCTTTCTTTTTTTTCTTATTCTTTTTTTACAGTCTGAATGGATTCACATTTTTACCTTGGGCTAAGTGTCTCTAGCCAAAGCAAAGTAGAGAATAGACACCTATATCAAGATAATTCATGCCCTGGATTTACAGTAGTGTGATATGGGCAGGTTGTTGGCCTGAGTTATTTGGACACTCTCCAGTTTATCAATGTTCTTCCTTGTGCACTGAAGCTTTACCTAACTGTTGTGGGGAAACAGGTCCAGCAGTCTCTTTATTTAGCAGTTTCCACCATGTTCACAGAGTATCTGTTTATCACTTAAATACTGGTCAGTGAATTATTCTGTATTTATTGTTCCCCTCTTGTGGCCCCAAAGAAATCTAAATCAGCTTGTAAAGTTTCACTGTTTTGATTTTCAAAGCAGACTGACTGGTGCTGTCAATGCTCCAGACTAATTTGAATTTCCATATAAGAGAATTCACAAAACCTGGATTAAAATAGGTCTGAGGGTACAGAACATATTGGTGCTTACATAGCTACTTCTGCTTGGGTACCATGTGAGTTTTGATTATAAAATAAAAACCCTGAGTTTGTTTTGCTATGTAGCTTGCCAGCTTCTTCCAATGTTGGGTCATGTTCCATAGATTACATGTCCAATGGGCAGAGTCTTTTTTCAGGGCCCTCCTCTTGCGTCTTTCCCCCCCTTTTTATCTCAAACTTTAGTTCTTGGGAATCTACTGCCCACGTCCAGTTTAGATCAATACAGCCCTCTTTCCCAAGTCTCTATTCCTTTGAGATTAGAACTAAACCAAACATTTCCATTTTTAATATAGAAATCAGAAAACCAGAGCAAACCAGGCTTTTGGAAATCAGATTAGAATCACAGAATTTGAGAGTTGAAAAGGCCTGTAGAGTTCAGCTAATTCAACCCCACTCATTTTCCGGGCAAGGAAACCAGGTCGAGAGAGGTGAAAACGATTTGCCTTGGGTCGTACACCTAGACTAAGCTGTCTATCACCAGTAAAGCCTCCTGAGGTTGACTCCTGGCCTTCACACCTAATTCTTTGCCTTCCTTGGTCTATTTGCTATTTTCAGATTCAGAAAGAGTGCACTGAACAAACAGAGCCAGAGGCCTGCAGCTGGGGTGCCCTGCAGCATGATTGGATGGGGTGGAACCCTCCTCGCCTGTCTGCGGGGATGTGCTGCTGGCTTGCTTTGTTTCTGTAGCGGTATGAGATGCAGCTGCTAACTCTAGGTGTAACTAAATGGCCGATTCTCATGTCATGGAGTCCAGCTCTCGCTGGCACTGCTTGCTGCTTGGAATTTTCTCCAATATATTATTTGTGTTATTGTGCTATCATTTTAGGTTATCTTGTTGGGGTCTTCCCCTATTGAAACGAAACTTCCTATTTCCGATTTCCTCCCTCTATTTCTTGTTCACATCAGTGTTGCCGTAGTAGTCTGCTCCATCTTTAAAAATCTGAATTTTTTTCCCCACATCTTCCAACTTATGCTTATGAAGGCTTATGCTTCTATTGCTTTGATAGAGTCCTGGTTATAATTGAGAAATAAGAGGAATAGGAACAACATTTCCTGTCTGGGAATCTTGTTCGGGCTTATATGTGGAAAACTGAAGCTGTTTTTCCAATGAAGAACAAATTTATGTGAGTATTAATAGCATCGGAGTTGCAAACAATGGTATTTACATTTTACAAAATTGTTTCACATTAGCTATCTCGCTCAATCGTCATAATAATTTACTGAGGTACATGACATGGTAGGAAGAGCACTGAGTCTTGGAGAGAGAAGATCTAGGTTTGAGCTGAAGCTCTGACACTTGCTGGGTGATCCTGGATCTGTTACTTAACCTCTCTGAATTTCATCTATAAAATAAGGATTAATCATAACTGCACTGCTAACATCAGAGGGTTACTGTAAGGAAAACACATTGTAAAACCTTAAAGTGAGAGCTGTTATTAGGGCAAGTATTATTAGACCCATATTTTTTTTTAAATTGAAGAAATATGGATGCCGTAACCATGTCAATTGAATGGGATTAGCTTTTCCGTAATGCACGGAGAACCCAGTGGATCTGACCTTTTTCCATTTTCCTTGAAGGCCCCTTCTCATTATTGTTCATTTCTTTTTCTTTCTTTTTTTTTTTTTTTTTTTGGTGAGGCAATTGGGGTTAAGTGACTTGCCCATAGTCACACAGCTAGTAAGTGTTATGTGTCTGAGGCCGGATTTGAACTCAGGTCCTCCTGACTCCAGGGCCGGTGCTCTATTCACTATGCCATCTAGCTGCCCCCTATTGTTCATTTCTTTAGTCATGTCTAACTCTTCATGACCCTATGGACTATAGTATGCCAGGTCCTTCTATCCTCCACTATCTCCTGAAGTCTGTCCAAGCTCATGTTCATTGCTTCCATGACACTATCTATCCATCTCATCCTTTGCCAGCCCCTTCTTCTTTTGCCTTCAATCTTTCCCACCATCAGTGAGTCCTGTCTTGTCATTATGTGGCTAAAGTGTTTAAGCTTCAGTCATTTCCTTCTTCAGCTCATTTTACAGATGAAGAAACTGAGGCAAACTGAATGGTAAGTGATTTGCCCAGGGTTACACAGCTAGTAAGTGTCTAAAGCCGGATGTGAACTCAGGAAGATGGGTATTCTTTATTCCAAGCCTGGCACGCTATCCACTGTGCTACCTTGTTTTCCTTAGTGTGAGTATTTGCCAACAATAAAGCTGGTTTGCTTTATGTTCTCCCTGCTAACTCCCAATTTCTGCCATATTCTGTCTTGTAGTGAACTACCCTTCCTTGTACTGTATTTTGGAATTTCTAACCTCAATATAATGTGAAAAAATTGTCCAAAATTCATTAGTAAGTTTTGCTGTCAGTCATAAAAATCAATGTCACAGAGATAAAATAAAAACTGGTTTATTATGTTCAGAGCACAGACTCATTGTATGCAAAAATCAGTGAGCCTGAGCAGCAGTTTCAGCAACCTTGTATAGATTTTAGTTACATAAGCGGGATGGCCATAATAGAGTTTCAAAAATAAGTAAGGGAAGACAATGATTTACAGACCAAAGAACATGACAGAAGAGAAAGATCTTTATCAGGTCAAACAGGAAACTCGTCAGTATTAGCTATGTCAAGTCCTGAAATAAATCCAAGTCATGAGTTGAGGAATAAAGCATCTTTCATTGAGATAATAGGGTAGCAAAACTGCTACCCTAGGGGATGTCCAGTGGATTTCCCAAACTAGAGGCACATGGAGTACTCTTTTATACCCTTAGGAGGAGATGGGGAGGAGATGGGGGGGGGAGTTAACCTGAGGTAGCTAGATGTCCTTGCCCCCTTCCATTGGTCATGAAATACCAGCTGCCCCTGGCAATGCAAGCAAAATAACTACTTCATTCTGGCTGTTTTGCCCTTCATGCCATGAATTTCAATGGAAGGGGGCAAGGACATCAAAGACCTAGATCCAACTTGACCCCCACAAGGCAAGATCTCAGGCTACGACTTAAGGTCTGATTCAGCTCAACCTAATCGACACTCTCTTGCTGGAAATGCTACTGACATTTTGACTTTGCTAGGGTGATTTAGGGAGCGGCAGGTAACTACATTTGGTATTAACAATTTCTGTCCTTATATTAACGATTTTCTGTCAGCTGATATCTCAAACTATGAATTTGTAGACAGCAGGAACTAATCAGCTAACACCTAAGCTATACTTGATGTCTTAGTTTGATTTTATAGATTCTAGCTGGACTCATGGCCTGTTCATATTAACAAAAACAATAATAATGATAACTAACATTTATATAGCGCTATGTGTTTCACATCATGCTAATTACTTTACAATTATTGTCTCATTTGATCCTCACAACAACCCTGGGAAGTAGGTGCTATTGTTATTCCCATTTTACAGATGAAGAAACTGAGGCAGGCAGAGTCTAAGTGACTTGCCCAGGATCATGCAGCTCTGAGGTCATATTTGAACTCAGGTCTTCCTGGTTCCAGGTCTGGGTCTCTATCCACTGCTCCATCTAGCTGCAGTAAATGGCAGCGATGAAATTGGGCCAGAAATTCTGTTATCATACTATGTTAAGACAATCCCTTTCTTGGTTTCGATGAAACTAGCATTCATGCAGTTTCCCACCTCAGTACATTTACACAGGTTTGTCCTCCATGTCTGCAAAGTACTACCTTCTTATTTAAAGCTCTTATAGTCTTTCTCTTCTTTCAAATCAAAGCTCCTATGAAAGGTCTTCCCTGATTTCCCCTATTGCGCTCCTTCTCTCTTGAAATTACTTTGTAGCTAGATCATAGAAACAGAGATCTACCTAGTATTATTGTTTGGATTTTTGTCCATGTTGTTCTCTTCAGAAGAATGTAAGTGTATAAGATTATAAACTCCTCAAGAGATTTTTTTTCTTTTTGCTTTTGTATCCCCAGTGCCTATCACAGTATCTGCAGTTATTTATCTCGTTCTTGAATTGGGTTAAATTGAACCTGAATTGTAAGACATTTCATTCTGGGGATATAATAGGGAGCAGATCTCTAAAGCTCAGAGCCCAAATTTGGACTTATTCTTATCTTTACATTCTAAACAAAACTTTTTTGAAAATTACTATTTGTGGTCCTGGAGAGAAAAGAAACTGTTGGTTTCTCAGCTTGCTTGCTGAAGTTTGAATTCAAGCTTTTTCTTGGAGGGGAGATTACGTTTGAATAGGGCTGACAATACAAGCTTGATGGGCTCTGATGGCTGTGATTAGCATATTTAAAACCTTTCAAAGTGACTTCAAGACTTTCCTTTTGTTTTCTGACTTCAAGAGAGGTGGACTGGTGCAGGATGGGAGTTGTGTCCTAGTGCTTCTAAGAGATATTCTGGGGGCCATCTCCAGTCATCCAGATCTATATCTTGCCACTGGACCCAGATGGCTCTGGGGAAGAAAATGAGGATGGGAACTTTGAGCAGCCCTGCCTCCCTTAAATCCAATTCATTTGTATCTCCTTCCTGAAGTCTGAGAACTAAGGATAAACTACCACAACAAGAGATAGTCAAATAAGACAAAAGCAGTTTTTTGTTTGTTGAAGTGGTTCTGAGGGGGAGTTGTCATTTGTCCTAAGGGCAATAATAATGCAATTTTCTTATAATTAAAAAAGTAACATGTTGAAATAATGTCTTATTATTCAGCAGGTGAGTGCTGTCTTAGAGCTCTGGAAGATTGTTGTTCAGTCGTTTTTTCATTTGGGGTTTTCTTGGCAAAGACATTGGAGTGGTTTGCCATTTCCTTCTCCAGCTCCTTTTACAGATGAGGAAATTGAGGCAAACAAGGTTAAGTGACTTGTCCAGGGTCACACAGCCAATAAGTTTCTGAGACTGGATTTGAACCAAGGAAGATGAGTCTTCCTGATTCCAGGCCTGGCATTCTATCCACTAAGCTACCTAGCTGGACTCAAGAAGAGGTGAGTTCAAATATGACCTCTGACACTTACTGTCTGGGTGACCTGAAGTGAGTCATGCAACTTGCTGTCTCAGTTTTTTTTAACTATAAAATGGGAATAATAGTTGTTGTCATTTGTCCTTCATTTTCTAAGAGGACCAATGAAATTGCAGAGTGATGTCTTGACTTGTGAGTGAATTGGATTTAAGTGAGGCAGAGTTTCACAAAGTTGTCAGTCAGCTTCACTTTTTCTTCCAGAGTCATAGAAGTCCAGTGGCAAGATGAAAGTCAGGACCACTGGTAATGGCTTGGGATACAATGGATAACCTTGGTGTCTTTGGTGTCTGACCAAGCTCTAAGCACTCCACAATGCCTGCTTCAGCTGCCTTCATGGCCATTGGAACAAATTATTCTCATCTGCCCATTCTGCCAGAGAAAATCTTAACATGCTTGGAGCAGGCATCCCCCTAACTGACTGACAGGTTTGAGGCCTGTTAGTTACCCTCAACCTGGTTTAACCCATCTTTCTGGGGTTTGGCAAGCCCTCACACGGGAGGTGCTAGTCCTGAACACTCCATCTACCCCATGGGGATAATAGTAATACCTACCTCACAGTTATTGTGAGGATCAGATGAGATAATATTTGTAAAGTGCTTAATAGAGTATCTAGCACATAGTAAGTGCCTAATAATGCTTGTTGTTTTCCTTTAAATCCATCTGGGATGATAATATTTGGCACCTTGTCTAATTAAGGGTCTTACCTCTAGCATAATTAACTGAGTCGCTGCTCATAATCACTTCAAAACCTCACAATAAATATCATTAAAACCCACTGGGTTTTCTGTTAGTCCCTTCTGGCAACTGGTCCTGCTTTCCTACCCATCCCAGGTAGATGGACAGAAGAAGTTTAAGACTGACCTGAGCTTTGATTCACATTGATTCTAGAAGAGCAAGAAGGCCCAACAGCCCATTTGTTGACATTCATCTTTTCCTTCAAGGCCCAAATGAAAGCGATCTTCCTCTCAGTTTTTCCTAAGGCATTTGATTGGATCTCTCATAGAATCACAGAACTTAAGTACTATTACCCTTATTTTACACATGAAGGAACTGAGGCTCAGGGAATTTAAGTGACTGACTTGCTAGTGTTCATGTAGTTAAGTGGAAGCAGGAGTAAGTGGTAGTTCTAGTAAGCTAAAAAGGGAAAATACATGTAGAGCACTTTGCAAGCTTTAAAATCCTACTTATCAGCTATTGTTAATATAATGGACACATTTATGTTACTCTAATAATAATGATAACAATAATAACTAGTATTTATATAACACTACATTCCAGGCAATGTGCTAAGTGCTTCACAAATATTATCACATTTTGATCCTGATTATCAACGCTGCGAGGTAGGTGCTTTACAGTTGAGGAAACTGAGGTAGATGTGGTTAAATGACTCGCCCAGGATCACATAGCTAGGGAGTATCTGAAGCTGGATAGAAGTCATGGTCTATGGAACCTTGGGCCCAGCATCCTATCTATCCACTGCAACCATAGTCTGGTCCAAAGATGTCAGATAACTTGTGACAAAATAAAGGGAGTATACTCATCCATGGACCTTCTGCTACAGGCTGAATGCACAATACTTAATTTCATAAAACCTGTTGTTGTTTAGTGGTCTCCAACTCTTTGTGACCCCATTTGGGAGGTTTTCTTGGCAAAGATACTGCAGTGGTTTGCTGTTTTCTTTTCCAGCTCAAGAAACTGAGGCAAACAGGGTTAAGTGAGTTGTCCAGGGTCACACAGCTAGAAAGTGGCTGAGGTCAGATTTGAACTCAGGAAGATGAGTCTTTGTATTCCAGGCCTGGGACTCTGTCCACTGTGCTGCCTAGCTGGCCAGACCCTATATTGGGGTCAGCAAACTATAGCTTGTAGGCTAAATTCAGCAGTCCACCTATAACTCCAGTGAGCAAAGAATGGTTTTTACATTTTTAAATGCAACAAAACTTTATTTAGAAATATAAAAACCATTCTTAGCTGGGGCTACAGAAAGGGGCCACCCGCCATGTTTCTCCAAGTCCTGCTCTACATAAATAAACAGGGACCTACTATGTCCCAGGCAAATTAGTTTACTTTCCAGTATGTGATACTCCATCTCTAGTCTCTCTGCTTTTTGCACAAGGTGTACCCCATTTCACCTTCATGTCTGCCTCCTAGAATCCCTAGTTTTCTTTTAAGATCAGCTTATTTTAACCCCTACAAAAGGCCCATCCTGATTCTACCAAGTTATTAGTGCTGTTCTCCCCAATTTCATTTTATATTTGCAAATAACATGCAAACTCCTTTTTGTATCTCTTCAAGGCCTACCACAGTGCCTGGTGGTAATAGGCATTTAATACATGCCTTTATTATTGTTGTTGACTCATTTCAGTCATAGCTGACTGTGACACCATTTTGGGGTTTTATTGGCAAAGATACTGGAGTGGTTTGCCATTTCCTTTTCCAGTTCGTTTTTTAGATGAGTAATTGAGACCAACAGGGTTAAGTGACTTGCCTAGGGTCACACAGCTAGGAAATGTCTGAGGTCAGATTTGGACTCAGGTCCTCCTGACTCCAGGGCCCAATACTCTATCTGCTGTACCACCTAGCTGAAATAAATGCTAATTGTGTTGTAAATGCCTGATTCAACACTTGGAATAATACCTGAGGGAGCTCATGTTGTACAGATATGCAAGGCTTTTATGTTATTTTATTGTCCCACTTGAATTAGGGCATCAGAAGGTTTAACACATGAAGAGAAGGTTCTTTGCAGGTCCCAGGATCCAGCAATGGTGGTTTTATAGCTGAAACTTAGTGACTGTCCTTATAAAGACTGGGAAGGAAAGGAGATCTTCTTTAGATATAGTAGGAGGCATTGGTAGCCCTAGAGCAGCACAGTTTGCCTGACATCATTTGCTGCAATTTTGTGATTGTGGCCTAAGAGTCCTCTGGCATTTGGTGAGGCAGCTAGGTGGCAGTGGGTAAATCATTGGTCCTGGAGTCAGGAGTTCAAATCAAGCTTCAGACACTTTCTAGCTGTCTGATCCCAGGTGAGTCACTTTATTTCTGTCCACCTCAGTTTTCTCAGCTGTAAAGTGGGGATCACAATAGCACCTACCTTCCAGAGTTGTTGTGTGGATCATATGAGGTAATATCTGTAATGCCCTTAGCATAGTGCTTGGCACATAGTAGGAGTTTAATAAATACTCATTCCCTCTTCCAATTTGAACACATATTAAATACATCAAATATTTATTAACTGTCTTATATACAATGGCACTGTGCTAGGTGCTAGGGATACAAAGAGAAAAACAAAATGTGGTGGTTGTTGTTGTTGGTGGTGGTGGTAAGCCATTTACACTGAGAAATAAATGCAAAGTCAATGTAAATGAATACAAAGTAAATTCAAGAAGTCAAGGGTAGTAATGACTCTGAGCATCAGGAAAAGTGTGTGTGGCTTTCTTCAAATCCCACCTTCTAAAAGATACTTTTCCCAATCTCTCTTAATCTTACTTCCCTCCTGTTGATTCTCCCCTTCCCCCAATTTATACAACTTGTTTATACTTAGGTGTTTGCATGCTATTTTCCACATTATAGATGAGTTCCTTGAGAGCAGGGACTATCTTTAACTTTCTTTGTATGTCTAGCACTTAGCACAGAGCCTGGCACATAGTAGGTACTTAATAAATGCTTATTGATTGACTGACAAAAGACATAGTCTTGGATCTATGCTTTGAAGCATACTGCTAAGAAAATTGGTGAGAATTTTCTCCTTTATTTTTTTCCCACTTAGGTCCTGATCACATAAGTTAACCATAAATGAAAAGAATAACAATAGTGTCCAACTATATTTTTGCATGCTGGCATGCTTCTTGTGTCATACACTGGTTTAAAGCTTTGAATACTAAGATAAAAGAAGTTTTTATTTTTTTGGCTAGGCAATGGAGTTAAGTGACTTGCCCAGGGTCACACGGCTAGTAAGTGTTATGTGTCTGAGGCCAGATTTGAACTCAGGTCCTCCTGAATCCAGGGCTGGTGCTCTATTCACCGTGCCACCTAGCTGCCCCTAAAAAAAAGCTTTTGAAGAAATGAAGGTAAGACATTCTGCCAGATGTGTATAGAATCCAAAGATTTGACCTAGAAGGACTTGAGAGATGAGCTGCCACTCCCCTGCTCAAGAATCTTCAGTGGCTCCCTATTGATTTTAGGAGAAAATACAGATTCCTGAAGTTAGCTTTTTAAAGCCTCACTTAAACTGGTTCCAGTCTACATTTCTAGGCTTATTTTATAATACTCTTCATATAATCCTTGCCCAATCAAATTTGCCTACTTGTACTTTCCCTAGTTTTGTATTCTATCTTCCATCTCTTTGCCTTTTTCATAGGCTATTTCTCATACCTGGAATGCACTGCTTACTCTTACACCTCTTAGAATCCCTAACTTCCTTCAATAGTCTGATAATAAGAGTAATACCTAACATTTACATGGTTCTTTACAAGTCACTCTACATATATTATCTCATATCTCATTTGAGCCTTCCAACAACTTTGTGAGGTAAGTGCTATTATTATCATCCTTATTTTTCAGGTGAGAAAACTGAGTTTGAAAGAATTTAAGTGACTTGCTCACCTATTCTGGGAAGCCACCTTCTGCTCCACTCAGGGGATTATGTTCTTTCTTTCTTTAAATTATCATATAAAACGCCTGTTTACAAGTTATATTTCCTCAATAGAGGAATATGAACTCATATATATATATATGATAATATAATATAATGTAATATAACATAATATAATATACTAATATAAACTCCTTGAAGGTAGAATTTATTTTTCCTTTTGTCTTTACTTCCTTAGCATCTAACACAGCAGCTTACACATAATGATGCTTAAGTTCTTTTTTGAGTATATTGAATTGGGTCTGGTTCAATGCCCTCCTTTTACATATGTGGAAACTGATGTCCAAAGAGGTTGACTTACTTAAGGTTACAGGCGCTTGTCGATGGCCCAGCTGGAACTAGAACCCTGGTCTCATGACTCCTAGCCCAATGATCTTTTCAGCATACCATTATACCTTTGACAGAAGAGGACAAGTTTCCTCTTGAAGTCCTGAAGAAGTATTGCAGAAAAATTTGAGCAAGAGGGCCAACCTGTCGAACAACATTTCTGAGGCTAATTGGAATGGCACCAAAAATGTTGTTCTAAGTATTAATTAACCTGTGTGGTCTGACCATTGACCTGAAAAGTCAAAGTAGAGGATAAGTCACAAAAAAGTTTTGATTGAACTTATTCACCCATTAAATTTAAGTTACTCTTTTAGGCATTAAAAAAAAAAGTGTGGAAATCCATGGAAATGGGAAATGATGACTTGCTGACAAAGCTGAGCTAAAAGTTCTGGTTGTCTGTAAGAATACTGAAAAAGAAAATGAAAAAATATACTGTTAGTGTGTCAGTAATACTGTCTAGAGGAGAGCATTGAATGTGGTAGATTCAAGCATACCAGTCACTAGAAAGATATACTGTACCACACAGCATGGATAAATCATCAAATTCTACTGCAGCCATTATGAAGGAAACATCCCCCATGACCACCCAATGCTCTTTACTCTGATTTCATGCTCACCTGGTAACTAGATCATTGGATTTTTCATATATTTTTGTTATGGAAAAAAGGTATGTCCTAGACAGAGGCATCAATATGTATGCCTGATAGAAAGATGTGACTTTTAGATATTTATTAAATCTTTGTGATATTGGGCTGAATTGAACCTGAATAGAAGAGCTCTTCATTCTGGAGATATGATGGGGAGCAGATCTCTAGAGCTCAGACCCCAAATTCTGATCCCTTTTATTCTTATCCCAAGACCCCAATCAAAAGGAAGATAAAATTAAGAGGAAACGAAAGATTGGGTTGTTGGGTAAAGTCTCTCTGCTTTATAAATTAATAAACTAATATTCTAGTCTCTTGATTGGGACAATGAATTGATCCTCTAAGAACCTGGATGGTAGGCATAGAGGTCAATATGTCATTAAGATGCCATATTTGCACATCTGAGAGAGAATAGCCTGAATCCCTAATGGCCCCATCCATTTCTCTAAGTTGGAATAATTTGAAGTTCTATGTAGGATTGGACTAGACCAGTTGGCAGATTTCCTAGCATACTACAAGCTAGTCTACACTAGATGGAATGCTGAACTTGGAGTCAGGAAGACCTGGGTTCAAATATGACCTCTGACATTTACTAGCTGAGTTATCATGGATACATCATTTAGCACTCTGAGCCTCAGTTTCCTCATCCAAAAAACAGAGATAAAATCTGTGGTACTTACCTTACGGGGTTTTGTGAAGTTCAGATGAAATAATGTATGGAAAGTTCTTTGTAAATATTAAAATCACTGTAAAAAGGTCAAGTATTTTTATATTATTATTATCAAAAGGAAGATAGAAGGGATCAATAGCATTTGGCTGTGAAGCTCCATCTTTGCCCCATGCTTAACACTGCTCCCTAGTGACGGCATGTTGAATTTCTCCAATGAAACTCTGATCCTGTGAACCAGTTACTGGCTGGGCATCATGGGGATTTTCTGGACTTGTTCAGCAAAACTAGGAACAACATGGAATAAAAAGACTATCTTTTTTTTTTTGTAAGCTATTTTCCAGTATACTTTTTTCATATTCAGCTTAAGACAGTCAGCTTCTACTTCCACTAAATCATTTGCATGATCTTGGCTAGGTCATTTAATTTGTCTGGGCTTCAGTTTCCTCATCTGTAAAATATAGGCATCGGACTAGACAATTTCTAACATTCCTTTCTGTACCTTGTTTTCCTCATCTGTAAAGGATATACTACATGACATTTGAGGTCCCTTTTAGCTTTGAATCTAGGATGCTACAAACCTTTTAGCTTTAAATTAGGGTTTCTTAACATGAGAGTCTATCAATTTTTTTAAATTGATAACTTATTTTACTATAATTGGTTTCTTTTGTAATCCTATATATTTTGTGCATTTAAAAATGAGAAGGGGAGCATAGGCTTCACTAGCCTGCTAAAGTGGTCCATATCATAGATAAAAGTTTAAGAACCCTTGTGCCTTTGATCCTAATATCCCAGTTAGTTAGTTAAGTCTATGCTATTAGTTAAAAGAGCAATCAATTATCTCTGTCCCACTTCAGGAAGCTCTGGAGAAGGAGTGTGCTGGTCAATATTTAACAACTGGCTCTCTGGGAAAAAAAATATGTACCCTATCCACTTTTAAGTCTAATCTGCCTTATTAACATTTTCTCCATTACTTCCTTAAATCTAGACAATCAATAAAACAATAAATCAAGCCCTGATTTGTAGCATTTACTAATTGCTGAAGTATAAATGGTCAAGCTGAAAATTTAACAATCAACCCTAAAGCAGGTAACAACTGACTCCAGCACACCTCTGTGATGCCCTTGATCTTCTACCTATTGGAATTGGCAAGGATTGCTTTTGGTGGGGATGGGAACTTGCATTTTCTGCAGGACTAACTAGAATACAAATGAACACAGTGAATCAATTGTACTACCTAGAACAGGGTTCTTAACCTTTTTATGTCATGGACCCCTTTGGTAGGCTGGTGAAGTATATGGCCCCTTTCTCAGAATAATGTTTTAAAATGCGTAAAATAAAATGCATAAGATTACAAAGGAAACCTGTTTTGTTGAAATGTAATTTCAAAATGCTTTTCTAAAAGTTCATGGTGTTATCACTGAGGGGGAGTCTTTAAAAAAGTCAGTAGGTAGAGGTGAGGAGGACCTCTCTACGTCTACTTTCTCCCATCTCCAATCCATCCCCCACACATCTACCAAAGTGATCATCCTCACATTTTTTTTTAAGGCAATGGGGTTAAGTGACTTGCCCAGGGTCACACAGCTAGTAAGTGTCAAGTATTTGGTCTGAGGCCAGATTTGAACTCAGGTCCTCCTGACTTCAGGGCTGGTGCTCTATCTACTGTGCCACCCAGCTGCCCCTGATCATCCTCAAATTTAGATATGATCATACCATTCTCCTACTCACAAATTTTTAGTGGCTCCCACTCGTTTCAAGGATGTAAGATAGAATCTTCAACTTGACATTTTAAATCCTCCACAGTCCATCTCTCACCTATCTTTCCAGTTTTATTTCCTATTGCTTCCCTTCACACACTATTTTACCAGCTGTTCCCCGAACATGTCATTTCATTTCCTCTTCTGTGTCTCTCCAGAGGAATATTTTGAATATATTCCCTTCACACTTCTGCCTCTTAGATTCCCTGTTTCCCATTAAAGCTCAGCTGAAGTTTTCACCTCCTAAATTAGTGGTTAAAACATTCTTCCTCTTAAAATTACTTCCTATTGCTTTGTACCTTCTTTGTATTTACCTACCTGTGTATGTTATCTCTTCCTAATAGGATTTTAGCTGCCCCAGGGCAGGGATATTTCATTTTTTTGGGTCTTTGAATCCTTGGAATATCGTACTATGCTCTGCTCATGGTAGCTGTGTATTGAACATTTTTTCAGCTCAACATTCATTGAGTTGTAGAATTTGTTGAGTTGCAAAATTTAATTTTATAGACACAGCATGGTGTATGTGGAAAGAGCATATACCAGGAGACAAAAAAAAACTTGGATTAAATTCTGTTTTCACCACTTTGTGACCTTGGGCAAAGTACTTAAGAACCTCACTGAACTTGTCTCTTCCTTTAGGAAATGGGGATAGTAATATTTGTACTCCCTTCCTTACAGGGTTATTTTGAAGATCAATTAAGATCAGGATGTAAAACCTCACCTCTACAATATATCTGTAAAGTATTACATACAGCTGACATTATCATCATCATCACTAATAATAATTAAATTCAAAATCTGTGATGGCCCACTTTGACTATACATAGCAATAGGGGACCAATACTCCAATATAACCCAGAATTTTGAACCCTAATTTTGGACATAGTCTTTATCAGAATAGCTGTGATGAAACAGAATAGACTGATTTGATTTTCACCTTTTTTTCCATTGCCCATTTAGCTGACAACACAGCTGCTGAAGTACAGAGAGCAGTGCAAAGTTGGGGAAGGAGGGAGGAAGAGGAATTAAGACATTCAGATAACCCAAAATCAAAATGTTCAGTCTCTGTATAATTGAGAATTGACTGTATATTGGAAGTCTATGTTTAATGAAGTAGATTTTTCCTCCTTTCCTCAGCTAGTATTGATAGGGATTTATAAATTTCAATTTACAAGACAGTGTCTGCCGAGCCATCACCTCCAAATGCCATTTGAAGGTTTCATTTGTGAATACATTCACAATTTGTGAATACATTTCACAGATGGCCCAGGCTGTGAAGTGCTTCTCATTGGAGCATGTCATTCAAGTGGGTATTTATAGAAAAACTAGCTGTGACCTGTTGAATTTCAATGGAGTATTCCAAGAGAGGGATAGAAATAGGAGGGTGTGCAGCTCAAAACACTACATGTGCCTTAGAGAAATGTCCAAGTAGCCTTAGAAAGAGGACGTAATCTTTATGTGAGGAGTGACTGGAACATGGGGATTATATGTCTTGTCTCTGGGATGAGACCAATACAAGGTGCATTGTTTCCTTGTTTGATGGAAATTGCCTGGTCCTCCTCTCCTTTCTTTTGTTTCCAACACTTCTGATTTCTCAGAATCACAGAATTTCTGTGTTGGAAGGGCTCTTAGAAGCCAGCTAGTCTGCATCATACCTGAGCAAGTAGCCCCTCTACAAAATAGCTAACAAGTAATCATCCTTCTTTATTTCAAAAGCTCTAGTGAGGAGAACCTCCTCACCCCCACTACCCACTCTGAGCTAGGACTACACATTTTTTCACATACCATGACAACGTTTGGGGGAAGTGAAAGCACAGGATATAGAGAGCCTAACCACTGGCAGTTACTCCTGGGAGTAACTGGGAGAGGGGAGCCTTCTGGTCCTTACCTTGAAGAGACCTGGATGGGAGGGATGGGTAGGATGAGGAGGACACTTCCCAGGAGAAGGGAGCCACAGTAATTCTGAAAGGGAAGGTCAGACTGCTTACTGTCCTAAGGAGACAGCATCCAAGGTCAGATTGAGGACAATTGTGTGGCAAGGCAGCCTGGGCTGGCTGCCCAGTCCTATGAGGGGAATGGGCAAAGAAGCTTATTCTCCTAGGGAGGAATCCCTCTTATCTCCAGTATAGGCATCTGAGGCTACAGGCCTCTTTGTTCCAGTCTAGATACAACTCTGGAAACTGAGAAAAAAAAATACAGGCACTGAATCCAGAAGACCTGGGTTCAAATACTGCCATTGAGGCTTACTTACATCTTAGTTAAGTCATTGAACCTCTTTTGGCTTTAGTTTCCTCATCCATAAAACAGGGTGGGACTAAATAGATGGTTTTTATTGTCCTTTCCAGTTCTACATGTCACTCTATAACCTCCAGGCTACCCATTCCACATTTGGATATCACTAGTTGTTAGAGAGTCTTTCCTTATATATGCAACCTAGATTTTCATTA
Source organism: Vombatus ursinus (assembly GCF_900497805.2). Taxonomy (NCBI): domain Eukaryota; kingdom Metazoa; phylum Chordata; class Mammalia; order Diprotodontia; family Vombatidae; genus Vombatus; species Vombatus ursinus. The sequence goes on along the minus strand of NW_020948983.1, from coordinate 63,427,467 downwards.
TGTTCAGAATAGACTTGCCTCTCTGCACTACCTCCTATTACTCTTGGTTCTATTATCCTGGGCCAAACAGAGTAAGTCTTATGCCTCTTCCACATAACAGCCTTTCAAATATTCAAAGACAGCTATCATGTCTACCTTAAATCTTGTCTCCAGATGAAACCTCTCCATTTCTTCAACTGATGTTCATGAGGCATGAATTCAAAGTTGAGGTTCTAGCAGTTTGTTAGATGAGAACCCAGATATTTAAGAGACTTGGGCATAAAGAAGGACCTTATTTAGAGGGAACTCAAGTCCTAGAAAGATTAATGGGCTCATATTGATATTAACAGGATTTAGGGAAGACAATTACCTTACCCTTTGGGCTTAGCTCTTGTGCTTGTTCAAATTCATTTTTGTGGCAGACACAAAGTCCCCTAAAAGACTATGGCAGGTCAGACTCACACATTTTTGTGGTGGTTCTATGGCAGAGCTCACTGAAATTGGTTTAGGGTCCAATATCCTAATAATTTTATAGGCATTGACATGGAATTTCTAACTCTAAATCAGAGTGAGCCCTCCAATAGAGAGGTTGTTCTTGGTGACCAGTAAATTGAAGTTAAAAAAAAAAAGATTTAAATTTGCAGGTACTAATTAGCTGAGGCATCTCTGCTCTGCATTCTAAAATTTGTAGTGCTTGGGGTAAGGAATCTCTTTCTGGAGAGGAAATTGGCCAAGGCTTGGAGAAATAGGCAAACCTCACAGGAATAAAAAGCCCCTGAAGTTTCCCTCCTCACTCCTCCCCAGTTAAATGACTAGGCATATTGGATTTTTTTTTTCAGTGAGGCAATTGGGGTTAAATGACTTGCCCAGAGTCACACAGTTAGGAAGTATTATGTGTCTTAGGCCTCGGGTCCTCCTGACTCCAGGGCTGGTGCTCTAGCCACTGCACCACCTAGCTGCCCCTTATATTGGATCTTTTAAAAAAAATAGCTATAGTATAAAAATTTAAGGACCCAAATATTAGCCAAGGCTGAGTGCAGTGGCAGTTTAAAAATGAAATTTGAGTTACTATATAAATCTAGGTACTCAGAATACTTCAATATGTGCAGAGTGAAAAAAGTGAAAAATATTGTACTATCAGTGTCATCAGCATCGTAAAAACAAGCAGAAATGCAATTCTGATCCTGGAGAATAAAATCTATTTTAAATTGGCAAAAAAAAAAAAAAACAGTTACGGTAAAAAATTGTTCTTTTTTAAGTTCAAAGATCAAATGCAGAATCTACTTCTCCCATTAAGGACATGATAGCACCTCATCTAAGGATGAGAACTAAAAGCAGAAATAGGAAGTAAAGAGAAGCTCTTTACTCTTATGCCCACTGGAGATACATAATTGGTATCAACTACCACCTACCACGGAGCCAGCAGAGGAAAGTCAAGCAGATCAATATAAAGCAACCTTATAGTGCCTATATGCCAATCAATCGGCCAATAAATATTTGTTAAGCACCTACTATGTGCCAGGCACTGTACTAAATGTTGGGGACACAAAGAAAGGTAACAGGTGGTGTCTGTTCTCAAGGACCTCGCAGTCTAATGGGGGAGACAACATGCAAACAATTACGTACAAACAAGAAATAAACAGGATAAATTGGAAATAATCCAAAGAAGGAAGGCACTAGAATTAAGAGGGATTGGCAAAGGCTTCACATAGAAGGTGGGAGTTGTTTTGGCCACATGCATTTCCTATAGATGCACCCCCATGTGTGTGTCCTAGCTACATATATTCTCTATGTGTACCCTTCTATGACTGTTACCTATGTGTGTCCACTATTCTCAGGGAGAACATGTCTATTTGTGGGAGAATTTGCTTCAGGTTTATGGGAGAAAGTACTTCATTGCTTATTTTATTACTATGACATTTCATTAAATGTCTTTGCTTTGAACTGTGTCCTTTGGCTAACTAGTAAATGTAAACATATTGATGAGGGCTCATGAGCTTTAGTTTAAAGTAGATTCAGATCCATTGATTATCTAGAACCTAGGGCAGCCCTGTAAGGAGGACCTACCATGCTAATTGGTGGGAGGGGAATGTTTCAGATGCTAGACTACCTTTTAGAATGTGTCCATTGTGGTTTTTTCATGCTCGTCTCTCAAGTGCAGGATATTTACCAGGGCACTAGACTGTTTTATCTTGTCAGGCTATGAAATTAGGTTACCATGGAAGCAAGCAATGGTTTTGGATATCCAGGGAACCAAGATTGACTGATTACACTGGATGTCTGTTCACATGGGTTATTATTTGATGATTTAGGAAAACCATGTTTTCAGCCATCGTAGAAAAACACTAAAGAATCAGAAAAATAGCTGCAATTTCTTTATGACAACATTCTGAATCTTTCACTGTGGCAAATGCATTCAGATTAAATGGCTCATTCCTTGTCCCAGATCATCTCCAGGTTGGAAGAGGGGTTGATTTCAGAAACGAGGTCAGCTGTTATTCAGGATTACATGCCTCTAATGGAAGCCTTTTCAGATTAACATGTTTTTGGCCGTTGCCTTCATCTATGTCTTTCAGAGGACCTCATTTCCCACCACTCATCAGGAAAATGGGGGAAAAATGAGTCAGAGCATTCAAACAATATGTATATATATGATAAACTGAAAATAGCCTGAATTTGGGTTGTTTACTTGATCTTCCAAAACTAATGAAACATTTTCTCTACCCCATCCCAACTGATTTCTATGTTTCTGACTGACCTGGATTCTAGGTTTCATCTTTCCGCTGCTTTCAGTCCCAGTGCTTGTCAAACCCCCAAAAGGTGGCTTTCCTCCTCTCCTTTAACTGAGATTGTACTCCAGGCTGTCCTAATTATCAATCAAGCAATCAACCAACAAGTGTATTTTACACACTTATTATTGACTAACCATTGTAGTAGGGAGAAGAGATGGGAAGAAAAAATGAAAATAGCCTTGGTCTTCAAAGAGTTTACAATTCTAAAGGAGACACTTGACAGAGGTCATGCAAGGTAACCTGAGAGTGGAAGGCATTAGCACCTGGGGGAAAGGCCTTTACAGAAGAAAGAGTTTGCTCTGAATCTGGAAGGAAGCTAGGGATTGTAACAGGGAGAGGAGGTAGAACATTCCAGGCACAATGGATGACCAGGGTAAAAGTGTGGAGATGGGAGGTGGGGGGACCCAAGTAAGGAACACCAGGTAGGTCAGTGTGGCTGGACCATGGAGTATGTGGCATTAACAAACTAGATAGATAGTAAAGAGCATTCAGGTTGTGGAGAGCTTTAAATGGCAAAGAGAGGAGTTTATATTTAATCCTAGAAGTAATTGTATTTTTTTGGTAGGGTAATGATATGGTCAGACTTGTGTTTTAAGAAAGTGACTTTGGTGGTTATGTGGAAGATGGATAGGAGTAGGGGAGACTTGAGGCCAGGAGTCCAATTATGAGGTTGTTGCAGTAGTTCAAGTGAGAGGTGCTAAGGACCTCATCTAGGGTGGTGCCCACGTGGGTGGAGAGTAGAAGACATAGAGAAGAGATGTGGTGGAGATAAAAATAGCAGAATTTAGCAACTTATTGGATATATGGGATGAATGAGAGGGGTTGAGTTTGATGCTTAGGATGGGATCTTGAGTAATGGAATGCAAGTGGAGCCCTTGACAGGAATAGTGAACTTTCGAAGAGAGAAAGATAATGAGTTTTCTTTTTGATATGTTGTTTAAGATGCTTATAAGATGTTGTTTAGTTGGTTCATCTCTTCCTGACCCCATTTAGGGTTTTGTTGGCAAAGATATTGGAGTGGTTTGCCATTTCCTTCTCCAGCTCATTTTACACATGAGAAACTAAGGCAGTTAAGTGACTTGCCCAGGGTCACACAGTTAGGAAATGTCTGAGGCCAGATTTGAACTCTGGAAGATGAATCTTCCTTATTCCAGGCCTGTCACCCTATCCACTGTGCCACCTAGCTGCCTGCTTACAGGATATCCAGTTTGAAATATCTAATAGGTACTTGGTAAACACAACAACAACCACAAAGCAACTGGAGTTCAGGAGAGAGACTAGGGCTGGATATATCAATATGGGACTCATATGCATAAGTATGATAGTTGTATCCATTGGAGCTAATGAGATTGCCAAATAAGAATCCATAGAGAGAAGAGAAGTCTCAGGATAGAGCCACGGGGTACACCCAAAGCTAGTAGTTATAATACAGATGAAGAATTTTAATATTACTTTTAATACCTTTCTCTAGGGAGCTCCAGCTCTCCTTCATTTAGATGATTTACCTGGAAATTTAGCTAGGTCCCTTATCTCTCTTTCACAGATGGGTTCTTGAGGTTCAGTGATTTGCTTAATGTCACTCAGCAAGCCAATGGAGAGACCAGAAAGATGAGTTCTGTCAGCTTGCTGTCCAGTGTTCTCTAGACCACACTGTTAGCCCAGAGACCAAGACTGCAGAAAGATGAGATTTAAGATGTTAACTAAAAAAGTGGAGGTTTAGTCAGCTATAAAATGAAAAAAAAAAAGCTCAAAGGAGAATATTTCATAAGTGCTCCTTACAGTTTGCACCAATTACATAGCCAATCCTAACTGCTTACAAATCTATCTATATCTGTGTGTCTTTATAGTGTGTATGTGTGCATCTACCATTAATAATTAGAATTGATTCCTTCTCCTTTTAAACACTATTGCTTTCCACTGATTCCCTCCTCCAGTAGAAATTTCCTTTTTAAGCAAAGAAATACCATTGAGCGGAACAAATCAACTTGCTAGAAATGTTTGACATTCTGCCCCCATCATCCACCAACTCTCTCCTGAAAGGAAGAAAGCTTACTTCTTTCTTCTGATCGCAATTGGTCACTTCATTGATCTAGGGTTCTGATGTCTTGTGATGCTGTCTTACTTTGCATTATTTTAATCACTGTGTAAATTTTTTTCCTGGTTCTGCATATCCCTTTCAAATTCAGATAAGAGCTAGTCTTCACATAGGTTTTAAGTATTACAAAATGCTGTAATATAATGTCTCATTTGGTGTTTACCACAAACCTGTGGGGTAGGTGCTGTTGTTATCCCCATTTTACACTTGAGGAAACTGAGGCTGAAAGAGGTTAAAATGACATGCCCAGGGTTATGCAGCTAGGAAGTTTCAGAGGCAGAATTTGAACTTGGGTCTTTCTGACTCCAAATCTAACAATCTCCTTGCTCTACCATCTAGATTGGTGTTTCACTAAGCACTTGACTTGATTGCACACCCAGTGTATTCTTTTGCAAAAGGGATATATTCAGGAAGCCAAACTGTTTAATAGTATTGCAGGTAGCCCTCAATTTCCTGGTGTTGCCTCTTCCGAGAGCCGTCTTTGAGATGCTCTGTGGGATCAGCTTTAAGCTAAATAAAATGCTTCGGTGTCACGTGGAAAGCTGTGAATCAACACACCTCTGGCTTCTGTGATGTCTTCTGGGAGTGAAAACTGGAGGAGTTCCTCTTCTTCCCAGCCAGCTCTTAATTGCCCCTCACTCCTTTGGGCTTTCTTTCTCTGATCTCTTGTACTGCTGAGTAGAGGCAGAGGAGCAAAGCAGTGGGAGACTTTCTCTGAATCCTAGTTGATTTACAAGGTTGCCCACTGTGACTGAACCTGGACTGGGTCAAAACAAGCAGGCAATCTAGTTGGATGGGGTGGAACTCAAAGCAAGTCAACCTGGTTTTTTTATAGACAAAATAACTGGTAGAATAATGGAATTCCCTACTTCTTAACTACATCTGTGTGACTGGGGCTGATTTGAATGTTAAGATGGTCACACAAACAAAAGGAAGAGGTAGTAATTCTTCACATTTCCATAATGCTTCAAGGTTTACAAAGCACTTTCCTCAGGGTAGATTGAGCATTTATTAAGCACTTATTATATATTGTGTCGTGTATCAAGATTTGGAGATACAAATACAAGCAGACAAGACAGTTCCTTCCCTTATTGGGAAAAGACTGTGTGTGTGTATGAATATGAATATGAATTTCAAAGGAGCAGATAAGGAGAGGAAGGCAGTAGGTGAGGAGATGGAGGAGAAAGAATCTGGAGAGTGAGTCCAGATGTGAGCGAGATCAAGCATGGTTGGAGTCCTTCCTAAAATGGTGACCTCACACAAGGAGTCACCATCTAAGAGGGTAGGGCCTCAATAGTATGTCAAGCATTATTATTCTAACTTTTACTGATGAGAAACATGGGGCTTAGAGAGTTTAAACAACTCACTCATGATCAAACAGATATCTAGGGTCAGATCTGATGCTCAAACTCAGAGCTTCTGGTATTGGCCAACATTCTTCTACCTACATCATGCTAAGCCTTGCCACTAAAGTTGATTATAACTGTTCTTTATTTTTCTGCACTGCTGCTGATAACCTGTGACCAAATAACAACCTGGGGGAAAAAAAGGGTTGGTTCAAATAATTTGTTCAAATATTTAGTTTGGAGAGGGCAGGAAAAAAAGAGTATATATAAAGGAAAGTTGCTATATTCATAGTTTTTTTTTTCTCCTGGATTTGAAGAAATCACACCTCTGCTTCTTACTACTTGTGTGACCTAGAATGTGTCATTGTACCCCTGTGGCTCTCAATTTCCTCATTTGAAAAAATAAACTTGTATTAAGCATCTGCCTGGGCCAGACACTGTGCTAAATGCTGGGGATACAAAAAAAGGCAAAAAGACAATCTCTGACATCAAGGAGCTTACAATATAACATGGGAAACAACGTTCAAATAAATATCCAGACAACTATGTATGGGTTAAATAGAAAATAATTTAAAAAGTGAAGGCACTATAATTAAGAGATGTTGGATAAGGTCATTGGACTGGATAAGGACTAAGAAGGCCCCTTTTAGCTCTAAGTCAATAAAATGTGACCTTGGGTAGCACTAATAATAAGGGGCTAGAAAAGTAAAAAGCAATCAGGAAAGGCTTCCAGGAACAGGTGGCATTTAAATTTGAGACTTGAAAGATAGGAAGGCTTTTAGAAGGGTGGTCTGAGAGGAAGATTATGTCATTCAGAATGGAACAGAGGAGGCAAGGAGAGGGGGAAGTAAAGGAATTATGGTTGGCAGACCAGTATGGCGGGAGAGGCAAGTTTACGTATGGGAATTATGAAAAACAATGCTATTAAAGTAGGCAGGTTCTAGCCTTTGGAGAGTTTTGAAGACTAGGCTAGGATTTTGTTCACTATATAGTGGGGAACCCCTAAAAGTTTTTGGTCAAAGGAGTGTCAAGATCAAAGTTGTTTCAGGAAGACAGTTGACAGTGCTGGGTAGGATGGATCAGAGAAGGAAACTAGAGGCAAGGAGAAGCATCCAATGGGAGGCAATGCAATGGTTCAGGTGAGAGGCCTAAACTAGGGTGGGGCCCTAGGAGTAGAAAAGGTCTGCTGGAGATATTGTGAAAACCCATGGTAAATGCACAGAAAAGACATTAAAAAGGAGTCATATTAGGAAAGAGTAAGCTTCTTGAGAGTAAGGATTTTTTTCATTATTTGCCTTTGTATTTATTTCCATTAACCAACCAAGGGCCTGGCATGTAGTAGATGCCAAATAAGTGCTTGTTGATTGATTGTTTTATTGATGATCCAATTACTACCAAGTTGAAGTCAATGTATATCTTCTTCATTTGAAGGTTAACAATTTGTAAATAATAGAAATGTATGGACACAATCAATTTTGTTTTTCTTTTCTAAGATTCTTATTTATACACTTAAACTTATACTTGTCTATGGAAGTTAAGATAAATTGTATATACACACATATAAATATATGTTTGTATACATATATATGTATCCGTGTGTGTACTTTTTTTTTAAAGACGTTTTGGAGGTAGACTTGACAGGACTTGGGGACCGATTGAATTTGGGGTTAGTTGTCGTTGTTGTTTGTCCGTTCTGGAAGAGGACCCTGACGTCAGGGAGGTAACACCACATGAAAGTGAATTGGATTTAAATGAAGGAGAGCTGTGCAAAGTCACTAGCATCACTGTCTCTTCTGGAGACGGTAAGGTAGAAGGAGATAGACGTGTCAAAGATGACAGAGGATTCAATTCTCGGTGACTGGGAGAATGGTAGTGCCATTAATAGAAAAAGTTAAGTCAGGAGGAAGAACTGATTTAGGGGGAGGAAGGGTGAATGCTGATGATTTTGGCATTGGACAAGTTGAATTTGATGTGACATGGTATGTTTAAGGTAATGTCTCCAAGTAGAAATGTCTAGCAGAAAGTTAGAAATAAGGAGGCAGAGCTCAAGCAAAAGGTTAGGGCTTGGGTGTGGGGAGTGTCTATATGATAAGGCAGGGCTACAGAGGGAGGTTTGTTGCTGGTCATTAATGTAGGCTGATTAAAAGTAACCAAAGGTCTTTTTTTGTTTGTTTTTCTTAAAGAGATATGTACAGAACAAACATGACCCACCTAATTTGTGGGATGGGAGCTAGGAGGGTCTTAGAGATACTTTACTTCCCACCCACAAAGATTCAGAGACACAGTATGGCACAATGAAAAGATTCCTGGCTCCAGAATTTTGAATTTGAATCCAAAATTTAAACACATGACACCTGTGTGATATTGCGCTAATCACTTTTGCTTTTTTTCACTCATTCTGTTAGTCACATCTAACTCTTCATGATCGCATTAGGGGATTTATTGGCTAAGATACTGGAGTGATTTACCATTTCCTTCTCCAGCTCATTTTACAGATGAGGAAACTGAGGCAAACAGGGTTAAGTGATTTGCTCAGGGTCACACAGTTAGGAAGTGTCTGAGGTTGGATTTGAACTAAAGAAGATGAATATTCCTGACTCCAGGCCCAGCACTCTGTGCACTATGGCGCCACCTAGCTGCCTCAGTCTCAGTTTTTCAATCTCAGTTTCCTCAAATGCAAAATGAGAGAGTCAGACTAGGTGACTTCCAAGGTTTCTGATGCTGTAACCTTCCCAGTATCACCCAGGTGCGAAGTGTCAGAGCTAGGAGTTGAACCTAGTTTCTTTGACTCTCAATCTAGTGCTCATTTCAACCTACAGGATAGTATGAAAGTAAGACTGGCTATTGTTTTCTCCCTTTTATGTATGCATCTGTGCTGCTTGGAAACAGTGGACGCAGGGCAGTCAACGAGAGAGGTGCTTGGATATAGAATCACATAGCAGTGTGTTTGTGTGTAAGGAGTCCTCAGATATCATCTACAGCATCCCCCTTTTTTGACAGATGGGGAAACTGAGGGCCAAAGAAAGAAGTGACTTGTTCAAGGTCATGCAATAAAAACAAAACATTAGACTTTGACTCCTCTTGCTTTGTCTTAAGGGAATAGTGGAGGTCTTTAAAGAAAATAAGATCTAATTTTTAGATAGGATCTAAGTGAACAGAAGACAAATCCCACTGGTTACTTTTCTAAATTGTTTGTAAATGGTGAGGTGATTACTGCACACTTATTACGGTCTTTTCCCTCCTGTGCTTGAATCCAGGGTTTTTTTTTTTAAATAAAGATAAAACTCTTGATTGTAGGGCCAGCTTAATAGAGATGATTTTCTTTGGTTAATAACAATAATAGCTCACATTTATATAGTGCTTACTACATACTGGGCACTGTGGTAAGTGCTTTCCAAACATTTAATCCTCACAATAACTTTGGGAGGTAGGTACTATTATTATCCCCACTTCACAAATGTGGAAACTGAGGCAAACAGAGGTTAAGAATATGAGAATTTCCTCTTCTTTAAAATGGGATAATAGCACCTAGCTCACAGGGCTGTTATAAGGATGAAATTAGATAATATATTTAAAACTGTTCAGTAAACAAAAACCTTAAAGTGTTATATAAATGCTAGCTATAGCTGCTCATGGAGAAACCTTTAAAGGATAGTTAAAAGCCTTACCCAAAATTGTACAATGAATCAATAGCAGAGCCCAGCGTCACATAGCTAGTAAGTTTTATGAGGTTGAATTTGAACTCAGATCTTCCTGACTCCAGGTCCACCACTCTTTTGATTGCGCCACCTAGCTACTCCTTCTACTGCCCATTTGGGGCTGAGGTGCTTTTGGCAGGGCATCTCACCTTTTCTCATCTTTTACCAAGAAGCCCAGAAGTTATTAGCTATGTCATAGGAACAAGGGGGACACCTCCCTGCCCCCCCAAACCTTGGGTGCCATATACATTTTCATCTTTCAGGTATTCAATGAAATGACTTTAAGGGGGAAAAAAGTTCAGTAACTTTTCTTTCTTTCTTTCTTTCTTTTTTCAGGTGAGGCAATTGGGGTTTAGTGACTTGCCCAAGGTCACACAGCTAATAGTGTCAAGAGTGTAGTCTGAGGCCAGATTAGAACTCGGGAGCTCCTGACTTCAGAGCTGGTGCTTTATTCTCTGAGCCACCTAGCTGCCCCCATAAGTAAGTTTTCTAAAGAATTGAGGAGGGCAGCATTTACAGATGAGAGCAATGTGAATAAGCTTGTCAATCAAAATTCCCCTGTTTCGTCCTTACTCTGTTGTTGATTCGTTGGACAATTTTGGGTCAGGCTTTAAACAACCCCATAAGGTTTTCTCTATGAACTACTATAGCTAGCATTTATATAACACTTTAAGGTTTTACAAAAAATTTTACTGAAGTGTTTTGAATATATTATCTAATTTCACCCTTATAAAAGTCCTGTGAGCTAGGTGCTACTATTATCCCATTTTAGAGAACAGGAAATTCTCATTCTTTTGAATCTCTCATATTTATTATTTATTATTACACAATAATGTGTTTTTGCCCCAGACATTCTCCAATTGATAGATTATCTCCTTGTTCCTAGTTCCTTCTTTCTTTCTACCACAAAGAGTGCTGTTGTGAATATTTTGATATATATTAGATTTTTGTTTCTGTCTCTGGCTTCCTTGGTATATGTGCCTGGTAGTGGGATCACTGAGTAACGCAGTGAGAATCACTCAGATAATCGCCTCAATTGTCCATTTTGCTCTGACTAGGGAGAACAGACTCTTTGATTTCCCTCCAGCTGAGGGTTTCATTACTTCTGGGTAAGTAGAATCTGCGAATTCATCTCTTGACACGGACTCACAAGTCAGTTGGCTGTCAGTCCGCTTTCTTCCACTGCCTGCAGCTTTGGCCATCTCTCCTGACTGAAGGTCATCCTTTAGGCATGTGATACTCTCCTAATTTCCATGTAAAACTGAAAAAAGCTACCAACTGTCAGTAGTGCATTGAATGGCACCAGCAGGGAGGTACAATTCCAATTTGTACAGTGTTGCAATGAGGTCCTGGGAAGGTGAGGAAGCTGAGGAAGATGAGAATGGTTTTGTTGATTAGAAGTCTGCTTGCTGCTTGTGTTTTGGTCTCGGAGCAGCGGGTATCCTTTATGAAAGCAAATCATCTCCATTTTCTCTAACAACAGCAAGACAGATTTAATCTTATTTGCAAGCAGCCCTTTTAATTAGAGGATTTATTATTCTCCCATGATGTTACATCAGATTGTGGTGGCAATGACACCTTGGTGATACTCGTCTCCCTAACTTCATTATCCTGTACACTCAACATGTATCCTCTGGGGGGTAAAAAGCAGACAAGTTTGTGTTTCAATAAATAAGATATTTTAATGTGAAGCCTGAGGAGATAATGCAGTCTGTTGAATGGTGAATCCAAGAAGACCCTTAAGGATTACATAGGCCAATCCACTTGTTTAGTAGATGTGGAAATTGAAACTTGGAGAAAGAATGTGACCTTTCTAAAGTCACACAGCTTGGTAGATAATATCAGAGTGGCTGAACTTGGTAATTATTGTGCTGGGGGGGGGTTGGGAGAGGGGGAGCATGCAGCCAAGTTATTGTTATTGTTGTTTAGTTGTACCTGACTGTTTCTAACCCCATTGGGGGTTTTCTTGGCCAATACAGTGGAATGGTTTGCCATTTCCTTCTCTAGCTCATTTTACAGATGAGGAAACTGAGGCAAACAGGGTTAAGAGATTTGCCGGGGTCACACAGCAATGAGGCCAGATTTGAATGGAGGTCTTCTTGACTTCAGGCCCAGTGCTCTAACCCCTGTGCCACTTCAGCCATATCAACTGTTTGAAGCAAATTCAGTTGAATAGAGGAGCAGGAGACCTTGGGGGAGACAAGGCTGTGTTAGGGTGTCCTGGAGGCACTAGAACATCTTAGAGATGCTCCTGGGGAGGCTATGATATGAGGAGGGAGCAGGGCAAGGAAAGGGAGAAACTCACATAGAATGTGGCTTCTGGAAGAAGGAAGACTACTATCTTGAAGCCTGCTATTTAAAAAAAATTTTTTTGATTGATTTATTTATTTTTAGTTTGCAACATTCACTTCCACAAGATTTTGAACTCCAAATTTTCTCTCCATCTCTCCCCTACCCCCACCCCAAGACGGCATGCATTCTGATTACCTCTTTCCCCAATCTGCCCTCCCTTCTATCAACTCCATCCCTTCTCTTATCCCCTTCCCCTTCCATTTTCCTGTAGGGTGAGATAGATTTCTATACCCATTGCCTGTGTATCTTATTTCCCAGTTGCTTGTAGAAACTATTTTTAACATTCGTTTTTAAAACTTTGAGTTCCAAATTCTCTTCCTTCCTCCCTCCCCACCCACCCTCATTGAGAAGGCAAGCAAATAGGTTGTACATGTGTAGTCAGGCAAAATACTTCTATCATAGTCATGCTGTGAAAGACTAACTATATTTCCCTCCATCCTAACCCAACCCCCCATTTATTCTATTCCCACCTTTGTCCCTGTCCCTCCTCAAAGTGTTTGCTTCTGATTACCCCTTCCCCCAATCTGTCCTCCCTTCTATCACCTTCTATCCACTTTCCCTTACTTTCCTGTAGGGTAAGATAGATTTCCATACCCAATTGAGTGTGTATGTTATTCCCTCCTTAAACCAAATCTGGTGAGGATAAAGTTCATTCATTCCCTCTCACCTCGCCCCTCTTTCCCTCCACTTTAAAAGCTTTGTCTTGCCTCTTTTATGTGAGATAATTTATCCCATTCCTCTCCCTTTCTCCTTCTCCCAGTATACTTCTCTCTTACCCCTTAATTTTATTTTTTAGATATCATCCTTTCATAGTCATCTCACCCTGTGCCCTCTGTCTATATATATTCCCTCCAACCACCCTAATAATGGGAAAGGTCTCATGAGTTATGTATATCATCTTTCCAAGTAGGAATGTAAACAGTTCAACTTTAATAAGTCCCTTATGATTTCTCTTCCCTGTTTACCTTTTCATGCTTCCCTTAAGTCTTATATTTGAAAGTCAATTTTTCTATTTAGCTCTGGCTTCTCAAGAGTGCATTAAATTCCTCTATATCATTGAATATCAATTTTCCCCCTCATTGATTACACTCAATTTTGCTGGGTAGGTGATTCTTGGTTTTAATCCCAGCTCCTTTGACCTATGGAATATCATATTCCAAGCCCTAGCCCGCTATTTTTAAATGTTTATTTTTCACTTTGAAAAAGTTTTATTGATGTCTTTTGCTTTTGTAAAATATTAATTTCTGAATATACTCCTTCCTGATCCAGCAAATCTTGTCTTATAAAAACTTGTTAAAAAATAAATTCAGCAAAACTAGCCAACACACCGTGTCTGACAATATGTAATAGCCCATAGCCATAGTCCCACCCCTTTAAAAAAAAAGATGGAATTTTCTCTTCTCTTTTCCAGCATCAAGCTTGAACATTATAATTATACAACTTTGAGTTTCATGTTGTTGTCCTCTCCATTTCTGTGGTTGAAGTCATCGTGCATGTTGCTTTTTTTTTTGGTTCTGCTGCTTATTTCATGCTACCTCAGTTAATATATGCCTTTCCATGGTTCTCTGAATTCCTCATGATATTCCATTTCATTCCTGTTCTAGACTGAGTGGGGTGTTCAGGAGGATTAGAACCTGTGGTGTGAGGGCTTGCTCCCAGGGTTGCTCATCCATCTTTGGTGCCCACCTCTCACCCAACTCTCACCTGTGGCTCCAAGAAGCTATAGCATGCACAATAGCCACATTCCAGTAAAACTGTCTCAGCAGAAGGGCTAAACCAGTTTGAGGATAACCAACAGGCCTCAAACCTGTTGGTGAGTTAAGGGAATATCTGCCCCAAGCATGTGAAGACTTTCCCTGGAGGAATGGGCAGATGAGAACATTTTGTTCCATGGCCATGAAGGCAGCTGAAGCGGGCGCTGTGGAGTGCTTAGAGCTTGGTTAGACATCAAAGACACCAAGGTCAAGGTCAAAGACACTGCATCCCAGGCAATCACCAGTGGTCTTGACTTTTGTCTTGCCACTGGACTGGGATGACTCTGGAAGAGAGAATGAGACCTATGACTTTGTGCAACTCTGCCTCACTTAATTAAATCCAATTCATGCATAAGTTGACATCACTCTGTGATGTCATTGGTCCTCTTTGAAAATGAAGGACAAATAATAAAGATAGTTCTGTCCTGCAAAACAATTTTTGGTGTATATAGGAATTTTCTGTCTTTGACCTCCTTGGAGTATATTTCTAGCAATGGGCTCTCTTGGGTCTAAAAGAACAGAATTTTGGTCATTTTTTTCTTCATAATCTAAAATTCTTTTGCAGAATAAGATCCATCAATACTGTGTTAGCATATCTGTCTTTCCACTAGTTTGCTATTTTAACCAATTGTCTGGCATATAGTAAGTGTTTAATAAATGTTTAATGACCAACTGACTTAACTAGGTACTAAGTTTAGTTAGTTTTACCAGGTAAATGAGTACAGTGTCTTCTGAGTACACGGTCTCTAATTAGTCTTCCAACTTTTAGTGCTTTGGGATCAAGTTTTCAGTGCTCTGATCACCTTAGTCTTATGATGGTTTGACCTAGAATTTGCATTCATTCTCAGTACAGTTCTCTAGGCACTATACAAGGTTGCCTTTATTGTTATATTGTATTTATTAATAAAATTATACACTCCCTAGAATTTGTGACTAGGTATCTATTATTAATCAATCATTTATTAAATACCTACCATGTACCAGGCACTATGCCAGGCTCAATGATGGGTCTTACCTCTGAAACAGCCACACCTACCCTATCACTCAGTACTTCATCCTCTTCCCCCACTCTGCTCCCTCTTTGTGCTATATAAGCTTCCATACTCTTCTTTTGTGAACCTGATGGGGGTCCCTCAGGGCAGCCACCTACAGAAGTTGGGCAGGTGATACTAGGTAAATTCAGTCCCTACACCCAAAATTACCTTGTAGCTCTGGCAGACACTATGGCTGTAAAACCAGTCATCGGTAATTTGGGATGGGAGAGAGTAAGTCACACAGGATTAGTGGTCATGGATGGATTGTTAGTTGTATCTCAAATATCATTACTCCATATTTCTTCAAAAGATATTACATTACATTATCTTCTAAACTTCTGCTTTCAGTAGAAGGCACTGCCATATGTCCAGTTACCCAGATGCTTACAACCTCAATGTCATCATTGACTTCTCACTCTCCCTCACCCCTCATATATAACAAATTGCCAAACCTTATTGTTTTTCCTTCCACATCTCTCTCATCTGTTGTCTTCTCCTTATTCATGCCACCACAACCCTAATTTAGGAAGATATTACTTCCCACCTGAACTATTGCAATATTCTCTTAGTATTGGTCTTCCTGCTTCAAGTTTCTCTCCCTTCTCTAACCCATCCTCCACATAACCAAAGTGATTGTCCTCAAAAGCAAGTCTGACCATGTCACGCCTTATTGACAAGATCTAGCAGCTCCTTGTTGCCTCTAAGATCAAATGACACTTTATGTTTATTTTTGTGTATATTTTATAAGGTATATCATTACTTGTATAGTTCTAAATCTATATTATTTACAAACAAGAAAATAGACATATATTGAGGTGCGTTCTCTTTTTTTTTCCTGATAAGGATGTATGATAAAAAAAATTTTAGAGACCACTATTCTAATGTACTATATTTTAAGTCAAGAGTTCTCAATATTTTTATGTCATGGAGTCTGATGACACTTAAGGATCTTTTGTCAGAATGAGATTTTATTGCCTGCATTCAAAATGGAAGGAAACTCTAAATTTCAGTTACAGGTTAGTAAAAATGAAGATGTGATTTTCCATGTCCTTCCCTCCCCCACATCCAAGTTCACAAACTCCTTGAAATTGATCCAGGGACCCCTTTGTAGACTCTGTGTTAACCCCTGGTTTTGAGGTCCATTAAAAGAAACAAAATCCATACATAGATTTGGATGGGTTTGGATAAAAAAGTCAAATAATTATTTGTTTTGTGATCTGGGTTACAGACCTAACTACCAGTTTTAACAGTTTTTCTAAGGAGCAGTGGACTTCAAACCTCCAAAGTACATTTATATGTTGGAACACATTTTCCAGGCTGCCTCTACTACTGATAAATGTCACTATCAAATCCTATTTTAGAAAAAGGGTATCTTAGTATCTGAACCTGCAATTCAAGATAAAGAGCCACTCAATTTCCCACGCTGTGACATCATCAAATCAGGGGGCCATTTTGAAAATGTAATAGCTGGCTTGGAGAAAGAAATAGCTACAAATCACTAGGCTCTGCTTGGAGCTAATTTAATGCTCATTTGCCTTAACTGTTATGTGCTATAAGCTCATTAGGTATCTTACTTTAAAAATTAAATGGCAGCTGGAAATTCCTTGTGGAAGCTGGTTCTGATCTGCCAGGTAGAATTGTGCCGCATCCATTGTCTTTAAGTGATTTCAATTTCACCTAAATGTGTTTTCAATGATGTTGGGAGGAAACTATAATTTTGGTGCAGCCCATATTCTGTGAGAGCATATAGACATAGGATCTTCCCCTCCCAGGTTGATTCTTTTGTGAAGGCAAACTAGGCTATCTTTTGCCTTCATTCTTACCCAGCCTTTAATTATTGAATGGATATTGCCTCAGACAAACTGAGACCTGGGAAAGACGTTACCTTAAAAAGGCCACGGTCTCCCACTGCATCCTCTTAAATCCAAGTCACTTGCAAGTAAAGACGTCACCTTCCTGATGTCATTGGTTCTCTTCTAGAACGAAGGACAAACAACAACAAACATGGACAGGACTTCTTTGGAATTTCCCAGGGCTAAATTGCTAGGTTATATAACCTTTCAGCTTTTGATTCATCAGCTGTAAATAGGAGATAATTGGACCTCCCTCCCAAGGTTGGAAACCAAATGGATCAAATGACATAATATGTTAGGTGCTTTGCAAACTCTAAAATGTTAGCTGCTAGCTAATTTTTCCTGGATCCTCTCCCCTTAGAGCTTCCAGGTTAACTTTTTACCCTCAAGTTCTCTAAGGAAGAATCTTTATCAGTGAAATAGTTGCTGCTCTGATGAAATCTCATCATCTTTAAAGAACTGAAGATTATATCCCTCATTTTGAGAAATAATTGAAAAATGAATTGAAATGTTCCCCAATCCCTCAACAATTAGACCGAATTTCTAGATGGCTTCACCACGACAAGCTATCTGGAAAAGACATAAAGTTTGGGTGGGAAAGAGCATGGGGGTAACCTTATGATTAAAAATCTATCTAAATAGTACCTCTTCCATCTAACTCCTTCCCCTAACAGTCTAAGATCAAACAGGTAGTTGGGGATAGGAGTTCATTTAATTATTTTTGAAAATAAAAAAATTATGCTTCAATCTATATTCAGACACCCTCAGTTCTTTCTCTGGGGATGGATAGCATTTTTCATCATAAGTCCTTCAGAGTTGTCTTGGATCATTCATTGTATTGCTGAAAACAGCTAAGTCATTCACAACTGATCATCTTACAATATTGCTGTTACCTTGTACACAGTACATTTCACTTTGCATCAGTCCATGCAAGTCTTTCCAAGTTCTTATGAGAGCATCCTGCTCATCATTTCTTATAGTAAATTAGTATTCCATCATAATTACATACCACAACTTGTTCAGCCATTCCCCAATTGATGGGTTTCCCCTCAACTTCTAATTCTTTACCCCTAGAAAAGAGCTGCTATAAATATTTTTGTACATATAGGTCCTTTTACTTTTTGTTTTTTTAATCTCTTTTGGGATACTGACCTAGTAGTAGTAGTATTGCTAGGTCAAAGGGTATGTATGATTTTATAGCCCTTTGGGCACAGTGGTGTTAATTTAATTTTGTAGAAGGTTTGGAGACACAAAACCAAGATTGGGATCCCAGTCCTGCCACTGCCTAGGGCAAATCACTTCATTTTTCTGGGCCTTGATTTACTTCCCAATAAAATGAAAGGATTGGATGAGATGGCCTCTCATATCCCTTCTGGCTAACAATCTACGAGTCTATAACATTGACTCTTTCACCTTGTTTTACAGATGAGAAAATTGAAATCCAGAAGTGAAGTAACTTGTCCAAGGTTGCACAATTAGTGAGTGGTAGAGTCTGGGCTAGAATCCATATCTTCTGACTTTCAAGTCATGTCAGTAAAACAAAACATCCATTTTTCTGTGGCTCTCCTTCCCCACTAACCAGTGAAAACACTGACTGGTGAAACTGGAAGAGATCTTATGAGATCATTTAGTTCAACATCCTTATTTTGAAGATGAGGAAAATGTTGCCTGGAAAGGGATATTGACTTTACCAAGATCTAGTGATATGCCCATAAATGTTTTACAACCAGCTCTCTGGGGGGAAAATGTATGCAGGACACACTTTTAACTTTAATATTATTAATGATTTATCCATCACTTTCTTAAGTCTAGACAATAAGCAAAATAATCAAACCCTGATTTGTAGCATTTGCCAATTTCCAAGGTATAAATGATCACACTGAAAATTTAAGAATTGGTTCCTGAGCTCGTAAAAGCTGGCTCTGGCTCAGTCTTTGCCAAGATCACACAGCTAATTGGTGGTAGGTTTGAGAAAAGAATCCAGTGGTCTTTCCATTATACTTGCTCAATAATTCAATGAAAATTTATTAAGCACCTGCTTTATTCAAGGCACTCTGTTAGGATCTATTATCTCTTCAAAGGTCAATGCTTTAATTGGATAATTATTAGCAAGCAATAGAGAGAAAAAAGTCCAACTAATGGCCCAGATTTCCTGGGAGAAGCTTTTCTTGAGAGAGCATTTGGGTTTCAGAAGGCAGCTTTGTCTTCCTTGTGACAGAAGCCAATGCACCAAGGATCACAGAGAGATTACAATAATCCCAGGTCTTTGGGCTTTTGTTTTATATGCCTTTATAGTGTGATTTTGAAACAGGATCTTTCATAAGAAAGACTAGGAAGATCAAAATGAGAATCTGTTCTGAGGGAGGCAGAATAAAATTATTATATAATAATACCTTTGAGAGTTTAGAAATCAATTCATGCCAAATTAGAATGAGATCTCCAAGGCAGTGCTTGAGGGTTCTGTGCTTAGTCTTTTCCTATTTAACTCTGCTATCAGTGATTTGGCTAAAGACATAGACCTTTAGCCATACTTATTGAATTTTTAGGTGACACAAAGTTGAGATAATACTTAATACAATGAATGTCAGAATCAGGATTCAAAAAGATCTCAATAGCCTAGGCTATTGGGCTATAGAAAATAAGATTAAGCTTAATAGAGATAAAGGTATAAAGTTGTAAATAATGGTGTTGAAAAAAAATCAACTTCACAAATATAAGAGGAAGGCTAGGCTAGACTAGAAAGCAACTCATCTGGAAAAAATCTAAGTATTTTAGTGACCTGCAAGCTCAGTATGAGGGTGGGAGAGGACAGCCAAGAAAGTTAGTATGAACCTAAAATCCTTTAAGGGAGACCCAACATCTAAGAAGGGGGTAATGGCCTTACCATACTATATCCTGCTGAAACATATCTGGGGTACGATGCTCTAAGAGCCCTCCAAGGGTAAAATGGACTACTTATGAAGTTAATGGGTTGTCTATCACTACAGGTTTACAAGGTCTTCCATAGGAATGGATGCTGATTTAAGTATGTGATTCAGGGTGTTCTTGTTCACATATAGCTTGGTCTAAATGGCCAGCAAGGCTTCTTCCAACTTTGAAATTCTGTGGCTCTACAAAATTGTGATGTCTATAATACCCCTTGAAATGAAATGCATCAGATGAGATGAGATGAGATTTTCTTGACATTTACATTATCTTAAGGGGCCTCAGGGAAAAACAAAACAAATAAGCAAACATGTAAACTAATATTTGAGCATAAGATGAAAAAAAAAATCTCTCTCATCTGTAATTGTGAAGATACAACCAAAGCCCAAACTGGGAAGAATGAAACGTATTTATTGTCGAGGGCATAATCAAACAAACTGAAGCTTGTTATTGGAGCATAAATGATTCAAAGTGGTTAATCAGAGTTTAAGTAGTCATTCAAGATCACAGATTTAGAGCTGAAAGAGACCTTAAAGATGGCCTCATGGAGGTATGCTTTGACATTCACTAGAGTAGATTTCAAATGTTTGGAATAAGAATAGGTAGGAGGGAAGCCCATGAGGGATGGGAAACTTTAAAGAAAGAAATTCTGAAGAAATGAAAGGAAATAATAAGAGGAAGAGGAACAGAGCTGTTTGAAGATCACCATATGGATATATAGAAAACTTGTCGATCAACTTAGATTAAAAAAAAGAAATTTATATATGTATATATATATATTTTTATATGGCAGGCATAAGCAAGAGGGTTTCATGGTCCTCAACTCAAGTTGCAAGAATTTATCGAGGTGGAGATATCTAGGAGGCAGTTGGAAATAAGACTACAGATTTGGGCATAGACTAGAGCTGGAGAAATAGACCTCGGAGTCATCTCCATAGAAGTATTTGCAGGGGGATATGAGAGAGCTAAGAAAGAGGATGTAAGAGCACTCAAAATCAGCATATTCATATTTATTATAAGGGCAGGAGAAAGATGAGGCAGAAAAGGAAACAAAGATGGGGCACTTGGAAGGGCAGGAGAGTTACTGCAAGAGTTCAAATTCACAGATGCCAAAGGAAAAATAAGTGTCAGGAGGGAGAGTGATCAAAAATGTCAAATGCTTCAGAGAAGAAGATGAACACTGGAAAAATCACATTCGATTTAGCGATAAGTGGGTCGTTAGTGACCTTAGAGAAAGCAGTTTGAATAGAGTGGTGGGAAAGGAATCCAGAATGCCAGAAATTTAGGAATGAATGAATGGAGAGGAATTGGAGTGTGTTTTGTGAGTAGATGACTACTTCTAGAATTTTGGAAATGAAGTGGTAGAGAAAAAGAGGATGATCAAGTCACCATGACAATTTGGCTTAGTGGGGACTTTTTTTTTTTTTTTACTGTAAGGAATATACATTGACCATTCTCTCCCTCTCTCCACCTCTCAATCTTGTAGGCAACTCAAATGCAGGAGAGATATTTGGAAGAGATGCCTCCATTTAGAAAATGTCTTCTTAACTGAGAATTCACCTAAGCAGGTAAGAACAGATCTCCCAATGTATTCTTGTATCAGGCTACATTTCATACCTGAGGTGCCAGACGTCTGACCGACTGAATGTGTGCAGGACATTATAGTTGAAATGTGAGTGATAATTGATTCTACCACATCACAGAGTCTTTTTTAATCCAATAATTAATACTAATAAAGGGAGCCTGCCACATTCTATAGGTAAAAAACCTAAGTGTATCAATTTGTAGAATGAAGGGCTGATCTGTAGCAAAACCATAACATTGACTAAGTTTGTCTTTGCTGGCCTTTTGCCTTTTTTCTCCCCCAATGCCTTTTTCCTATTCCAAGATTCTCTCTCCCTTCTTTCCCTTCTCCCCACTGGTTGTACCTCACGCCCAGCAATCTCACTTAAACCTGAATTTCTCAGTCAGTTTCCTGTGCTTTGGACCTATCTATCTTTTTCCACAGGGAAAATTGCTCTGATAAAGGCATGCACAGTACATTGCTAATAGAAGATAATTGATTCAATGTTTTATCCTCTCAGGCAAGAGATGCATGTGGGATATGTGGCATAGAAGAAAGAACTTTGGATTTGAAGTCAGAGAATTTAGGTTTGATTCTTTGTCTGACACCTAGATAGATGAAGACTTTTCTGACATCTATCTCTCACCTTTCCCACACCCCAGTGACTAGTGCTCTCTGTGCTAAAAAAAAAAAAATTACCTTGTATTTATTGTGCATATTTTATACTGAGGGACTCATGTTGGTCCCAGGAAGCTGGAATGCTACACCTATTCTCTCTCGATAAGGGTGCTCATTCTGGGAACAAGTGTTGGTCCTACAGGACATGCTCAGTCCTACAGCAGCCTAGCCTCTAAGAAGAGAAGGCTAGGCTACCTTTTCTCACATTGATAAACACATTAAACCCTCAACCTGACACCCAAGTTATTTAAAATTCAAATTTTGTTTCATGTCTAGGCCTTTGCTTAAACGGGGGTGGGGGTGCTGGAAAAGAACTCGTTATACACTGTGAATCAAGTATGGGGTAGCTCTTTATATCCCACACAAAACAGAAATCCCAAAACATAAAACTCACAGAATATGTTGAAAAATCAACTTATGAAGGACTCTTTCTGGAGCTACTTCTTCAACTCCAATTTCTATTGGCAGACTGGGTCCCTAGAAGGCAGCTTGCTACCTACCATTCTCTGAATTTTGTTACTCATGAGCCTTAACTGTTATACTTTTCACTAACAATGAGAACTAATAAGCTTTTTTTCCCCCGCAAAAGTGTTCACTAAGATGGTATAGCAAAAATAGTAACTAAAAAACCATTTCCTCCCCAAATCTGGGGACCTTCTTTCACAAAAATACATAGGATCAGTAGGAAGAATGGGCGCGAATGTAAAGTATAAAGGTTAGTGAAGTTCATTTGTAGAAAACACATGTGGCAAAGGAATAATTCACAACTCCTAGTTGCCAGAAGTCCTTTTTTTCTCTTTGTAGAACATTAATTTTCCTTTAGGTGTAGCTTCCTTCTGAACTTTGAGGATTAGTGCCTTTATAGATGATCCATAGCACTTATCTCTACTAAGATGATCCTGCTCCCTGGAGCTGTTTTTCTCTGGATTACATTTGTTCTTGGCTGCATGGGTCACTTCCTACTGGTGTAGGCTCTGTGATCCTGGCTAGATGCATGCCTACAGCTACTCTTGTCTTTTTGATGACACGGTTAATGGGATTGACCAAGAATGATTCATTCACTCTCAAACTAGAGTCCTTTGAACTGGAACTCCTCAATTACTAGACTTATTCATTGCTTGGACTGACGGATATTTTTGTACATAGTCCCAGAGTGTGTCTGATACTTTCAGCCAATTACAAGATATTTCCTTGGGGCATTATCTTTCTTCATCCAATGGCCAATGCTTTCAAACTGTTTAAGAACTCATTCATACCTTGTTTATGCTTAATATCAATTCATGGCAGCTTTCTAGGCCTTCTATGATTACATTTATTGGTATGGGGTTGGAATTTTATGCTTAAAAAGATCCAGGAATTTAATATACACCTACTGTTATAATCTCTATCAATTAAAGCTCATCAGAGCATGGAGCAGTTTGTGGGGCCACTGAATAGCCATGGCTACATTTCACTTTGGCTCTGCATGGCCCACACACCTCTTTGTCAATTCTCCTGTTGATGGTCATTCTCTCCAAAGAATCCTGACCCTTGCCACAATTCAGTGAGTCCTTTTTGGGTCTTCAAACCTCTTGAACCCACAGGGATACCTCTAAGACTGTATACATCCATCTTGAGGACGTACACCTACATCTTGTACATCTTGTACACCTACTCAAGAAAAGCAGCACAATATGGAAAAGTAAGTGAAGGGCCTAGGAGCAAGCTTGTTTAGTGGACTCCCTTGCTTCAATTGCCAGGTGAGAGTGGTCACCATGACGCCATGGTGGAGAAGGACCAGTGCATCCCATACCCTCCTTACTGGACATTTAAGTGTTTTGTGTTGCTACCCGGAAGGTTAAAGAAATGAGGGAAGTTGGAGGCTGTCTCTCCTTTAAAATGATGTAGCATCATGCCTCCATGCCACTGGCATAGAGGAGGAGGAAGATCCCAGAACCATCCAGGATTTGCCAAATCCTACCAAAATAGTATTGGATTACTACATGGCCAGAAGTAGTCAGGAAGTTTTTCATCTCTGGTTGCCCAAATGCGTGAGGTCAGGGAATATCTGAGCAGCTTCTGTATAAGTCATACTAAATATATATATATATATATATATATATATATATATATATTTGTGTGTATACATATATACTGTGTGTATTATATATGTTATATACATATACATATATACATGTTTTCTCCTCTTATAGAAAGAAAACAGCTTGGGAGCAAAGACCATTTAATTTTAGTCTCCTATCCTAGAATAGTGCCTAGCACATAGTTGGTGCTTATTAAATATTCGTTGATTGATTACCACCTATGTGTAACAAGGGCAAATTAATTCTCCTTCCTGAGCCTTATTTGCCTCCATCTTTAGCTCCAAATTTGATAATCTCTAATCTTCCTTCTGTTCCAAATTCTGTGGAGTTTTGTTGTTGCTTTTTGTTTATCATTATTAATTATTATTATTATTATTATTACTAGTGATAAATGTAGTAACTCAAAGGAATGACTGACTCTCTAAGGGTGGATTTTCTGGCAAATGTGGCAGATTCCCCAAAGAGGAAATTTTTGAGCAAATGGCTCCAAGGGACCTCATCCCTTCCTGATAAAGAAGCACTAAAGGCCTGCCTGTAGGAAGGATGAGGAGATAGGGGAGGAGAGACAATACAGGTAGGAGAAGATTCATAAAGAAAGCTGGAGAGAACAATGGTGAATTCTGACTTCACAGTGATGTCTCAGGTTGGCCTTCCTCAAATGGAACTACAAAAGCCATGTCCCTCACCACCTGCCTATCAAGATAGTCTTGCCAGAATGCTTCCCTTGGGAAGAGCACAGTGACACAAATTCACATCCCTTTCTGACTTGTGCAGACAAAGGCAAAGTTATTTTTACCCCTTACAAACATCAGCACTTTGTGCTTCTCCTATGGCCAGTAAATTACATCGCCTTGTATAGTAGTAGTGTGCTCACATGCCTTCTCTCCCCTGCTAGACTTCAAACTCTAGGAATAGAGTTAGGAAGTATAGGAATGTGCCTTACTCATCTTTGAATCCCCTTCAGCACTCAGTATAGAACGTAGGTACTCAATAACTGTTGGATGAATGAATAAAGGAGCAAAAAAGAGAGTAAACATTTTATCAAGCACCCACATTGTACTAGACACTGTGCTAAGTGCTTTACAAATAATATCTCATTTGGTGAATAAGATGAGAAGCAATTAGTTAACGAGTTCTAACTTAGGGTCTATATATTTGCTTTAAAAAACTATTTTGAGGGACAGTTAGGTGGTGCAGTGTATAGAGCCCTGGAGTCAGGAGAACCTGAGTTCAAATCCGGCCTCAGACAACTTGTGACACAGCTAATGCTGTGTGACCCTGGGTAAGTCACTTAACCCCATTACCTAACCAAAACGAAAACAAAAAAAAACTATTTTGATAACTGTATTTCAATATAATTGGTTTCCTTTTTAATGTTACTTTATGCATTTAAAAACATTATTCTGAGAAGGGGTTCATAGACTTCACCAGAGAGCTCAAAAGGTCCATGACATAAATGATTAAACTCTGTGTAAGAGAAATAGGAAGAATAACTAGCATTTAAAGAACAATTTAAGGTTTGTTATAAGCAATTAAAATGCTGTGCATATGTTAACCCATTTGATCCCCACATGCACTTTGTGAAATAGGTGCTATTATTATCCTCATTTTGCAAATGAGGAAACTGAGATTGAGAGGTTAAGTGACTTTCCCAGAGTCCTACAATTGGAAAATATCTGAGGCAGGATTAGAAGAAGGTTGGATTTGAACTTGGAAGTACTTGGGTTTGACTCTTCCCCATGACTCTTACTGGCCAAGTGATCGTGGGCAGCTGATAGAGTTACAGAATTTGAGCCTTGGAAGAGATTTCAGTGACTTGTAGTTTACTTCAGGCACAAAATGAATCCTCAGCATAAAATACCCAATGAGTAATCATTCAGTATCTGCTTGAAGACCTTGAAGGAGGGACATTAAGTAAGGCAGCATCGTTGAATCTCAGATTGCTCATCTGTAAAGTGAGGTTACCTATAATACCAATCTTGCAGTGGTTCGTGTGTTTGTGAACACATGTACGTGCGTGCACACACACATTATATGTGTACATATATGTATATGCATATACACATGTACATATATACATAGATAACGTTATCATCAATGTAGGGAACTGTTGGTATAGTAATTCCCACACGGGTAAGCAATTTGTCAGTAACCTCAAGTTTTAGAAAATTGTGGGTTCATTGAGAAGTTAAGTGATTGTCCTAGGGTTGGGCAAATTGCCCCATACACAGCTTGCATATTTAAGAGATGAGACTTGAACTCAGGTCTTCTTGATTCCAACACCAACAACCTTTTTTCTAATATATCAGACTGCTTTCATCAAATGAGATACTATACGTAATGTGATTTGGAAACCTTAATGTGCTAGATAAATGGCAACTACTACTGAATAAATGAGCTAACCAAATCACATTTGCAAACATTACCTTTTTAAATGGAAGTTTTCTTTTTTTAATTAGCAGGAATCTATTCTCCCTCCCACTCGCTATCTCAGTGGGAAAAGAAAAAGTCAAATTCCTTGTTACAAATATGCATAGTCAAGAAAAACAAATTCCCTCATTGGCCCTATTCAAAACAACCTCTCTCTCATTCTATACCTTGAGTCCATCACTTCCATTAGGAGGTGGATAGCATGCTTCATTATCAGTTCTCTGGAATCATAGTCATAGATCTTATGGTTTTCAAAGTCATTGTTACTATTTTATGAATTGTTTTCCTGGTTCTGATAATTTCATTCTTTATGAGTTAATAAAAGTTTTCAAAATTATTTTTATGATGTTGATATTATAGCAATATATTTTGGTTCTTCATATAAAAGACACCATGTCCCTTTTAAATCATCTATTTCCTTCTTTCTTGTAGCATAATACATCACATTCATATACATAATTCAGCACATTTATATACGACAATTGGTTTAACCATTCCTCAATTGATGGGTATTTTAATATCCACGGGTTTTTTGCCACCACAAAAAGAGCTGCTACAAATATTTTTGTACATATAAGGCCTTTTCCTGTATTTTAGCCTTTTTGGGGCATAGGTTGTAGCAGTGACCCATCTATGAATGCGTCAAAAGGTATGCATTGTAAATAGCTTTTTGTGTATAATTACAAATTGCTTCTCAATTTTGTACACATTAACAGGCGCAACAGTCAATCGATATGCCATTTCCCCACAGCTTCTCTATTATTTGTCATTTTCCTTTTTTTTGGTCATTTTTTCCAATTTGATGGATATAAAATGGAACCTCAGGATTGCTTTAATTTACATGTTTTATGAGAATTGCATTTATTTACTTCCTTATTTGTTTGTTTAACTAGACCTGTGATTCCATCACTATGGAGAATTTCTGACAAGGAACTTCATAGGATCATATATTTAGAGCTGGAAGAGATCTTGGCAATCACCAAGTCTAAATTCATCATTTTATGGGTGAGGTATTGAGCCCCAAAGAAGTTAGAAGGTTTGCTGATGGTTACACAGGTAACCATTCTGATTCCAAATTCAGTGTTCTTTTCATTGCATCATATTGGTTGTCTAATCTAACTCCCCTTCATTTTACGGATGAGGAAACTGAAACCCTAAGAGTTTAAGTGACTTGCACAAGATCATACAAGTAGTTTATCTCAGTGCCAGTATTTAAACCCAAGTCTTCTTGACTCCAGCACCCCATCTGTGGTGCTAGCCTGCCTCCACCAAGAATTAATTTGCCTTATTTGTAGCCCTTTAAAGTCTTCTAGTGGAGAGAAATCATTGTTTTCTTAGAGGTTTCACATTTTTCCCATTTTCTTTTTCAGTTAGCTTGCTCCGTATTTTGCCTCATTTTTTTTTCCTATGGCACCTATAGTCAGGGTCTATGGTTTTTCATTCTTAGAGTCTGAATACTCTCTCTGGCATTTACTACCTGTGTGACTAGGGCATCTTTCTGGAGGTTCCACATTTCCTTTGGCTGGAGTCTCCATTCAGAAGTTAAGTTCCCACCCAGAAATGGGAGGAAATCTCTTCATTGCTCCCCTCCTTAAAAGCATATAGATTACAAAGGAGCTGAAAGAAAAGTTTTCTTGAACAAATATCAAATATTTTACAACAGACAAATGCTAGTAACCAACGTGCCATTATTGATCATTATGTCACAGTGGCAATTTACTTTTGTCACTTACCAGTCTTTTCGTAGTGAGGGAGTCGTTCATAAGCTGTTCCCCAAGAGCATGATAGTGGAAAATGTACTGGCGCTAGTGAAAGATCAGAGTTCAGATCCTGCCTCTTGTACTTACTCTGTGGGTGACTTTGGGCAAGTCACTTAACTTCCTCATACCTCAGTTTCCTCATCTGTAAAATAAAGGGGTTGGACTAGCTGGCCTCTGAAATTCCTTGCAGCTCTCAGTCTATGATCCTATGATCTGTTTCATCCTGTCTCTCTGTTTGTTCTTACTGCTCACAATCAGTGAGGAAAAAGGAAACCCCAGCATAAGTTTTAGTGGTAAATTCACAGCTATAAGCTTCAGAAGCATAAGTTGCGGGTAATGCAAAAAATGCATGTGACATTTTATAACAATAGCTTTCAGATAGAAATGGATGATAAACCATGATTTCACAAAGAATTGTAAACATTTTGCATGCTTGTTCATCTTGTCTTTTAGCCAAAGTGCTCTTTTGATGGCAAATAAATTAATGGATATACAACTAGAGAGAATTGCTTCCAGACTAAACAAGAGTTTGATTTGACTTCTTGTAAACATATAAAAATGAAAGAAAGAATCAGCAAAATTGTCTTATAAGTCAATTACAGATACATACATACACACATATGTGTGTGTGTCTGCACAAAAACATACCAAGGCAGCAACAAAATTATCTCAGAGATGCTTTGGATATTAATACAAACATGAACATAAATACCTTTCAATGATATTTATACACAACAAATGACTTTAGACTACATTCTTAAGAGTTTATAGCCCTGAGAAAAAAAAGGAATTGAGTAGAAATTATTGACAATTGTGTTATCAACACAACCACAAGGGCTGGAGTCCAAGAACTACTGGTGAATGAACAGTCACATAACTCAGACATGCAGTTAACTTTGTTCCATCTTGGGGTACATATGCAAATAAGCCATTTCTTCTAATGTGGCAGGAGACAGCCTTGAAGGCTCCATGCTGTCACTGGAGTAGTGGATGACTGATTAAGACTGATGTATTTCTTCTCCTATGCTCTACAATTCTGAAACTAAACTCATATCACGCATCTGCTCAAACTTGTTCTTTCTGCATGTT
Organism: Vombatus ursinus; assembly: GCF_900497805.2. NCBI lineage: Eukaryota > Metazoa > Chordata > Mammalia > Diprotodontia > Vombatidae > Vombatus > Vombatus ursinus. The sequence continues at coordinate 63,398,037 of NW_020948983.1, read as the reverse complement.
TCTTGAATATATATGTATCTGAATCATTGTATTGATGTGGTCTGTTTAGCATTCCTTCTATGCCAGTATGGTTGGTTATGATGTTTTTTGCTCTTTTGGCTTCTTGTCAAATGTCTTCTACTAGTCAGTGTCTTCTCTCAGTCCACTATGGCATCTACAGCTCTCCCTGGGCATCTTAGATGTTAACAGGTATAGAGGGGAAAAAATTAGGGGAGATACTCTCCATATCCTCTGCCACTCTTATTGAGCCTGCTGGTATTTCAAATCCTTTGGGGTCTAATATTCTTAGAATTTTCTAGGTCTTATACATTTGAGTGTTGGGAAGCTGAAATTTACAAAATAAAAACATGCTTTTGCTCTAGATGTAGAGAAATTTAATGTGAACTATTAAGCACATGGACTATTAGGAAAATTATTAACTCGATAACAAACATACAAACCAATAATAATACACAAAGTAGAGGCAAATGAAGCACCTAGATTACCGGGGGGGGGGAAAGTCCTAGCTTAATGTAAACATATAAATCTATCAAAAATGGCTCACAAGAAATGAAAATAGAATTCCTAACAGTAAACCTAAAACATAGAACATGCAATTATTCCTGAAAAGAGGATGGCAATTCATGCCCATACTAAGTTTAATTTCTAAAAGGGAAAAAGAGGGGAAGAAAGAAAAAGGAAATAAAAAGACTAGTAGTTGTTCCTCTGTCTGACAGAAAGATAACCATTTGGCTATCTCTGTACGAGGGAAAGTTGAGGAACTTCTGTGCCCACTGCTCTGTTGCACAGAATAGAGTTTCTCTTGGTTGACTAGGAGGGAAGACAGATCAAGGTGAAGAGTTAAGATTCCAGAAGACCTTTCCTAAGCCTTGCCTACTACTTTTGGTCAAAGCAGGTCACATTCTAAATCATATGTACTCTTTTTAGGAGCCAAGGACACTCCTCATCCTTGCCCTCTTTACTACATGGAATGTAGTTTTGGTTCCTGCAATCCAAGAAGGAAGTCAGATTTTAGTTGGGAGCATGTAGAAACTTTGGGGGCCCCAGTTTTGAACATGTGTGACTAAGGGCTGACATTGTGAAATGGAAAAGAATTCACTTATTAACTATGGAGCTAGAAGTCCTGATGACTCCATGAATATACAAAAAGGATCATCTGGCTACCTCACTTTCTTCCTTTCCAGCTACTTGTCATACAGGGCTGTTTTGAACTGGTTCCATTCTTTCACCCCAGTCTCCATGGGATCATTATTACATGGAAATCAAAACATGTATCCTACCTGGGCAAGTCTGAGAATGGGTTTGGGATGCCTCCTTTCACATTTTCCCCCCTGATCTTAGGAAAATAGGTGGACAAGACCAGGCTTGGAAATGATGTGAATTTTAGGGATCTGGGGTCCAATAAAAGAGCAATTCATTGTTGTGGTAGCAGGAATAGGCTAGTGGTAAGGAACGTTTCTGCACAAGAAAGAATGGCTACCTATAAGAGGACTGGCCCAAGTCCAGCAGTTTTACTAGCAGACTTGTACCATTTGTTTGTACAGTGACAAGCCAAGGTGAATGAAATATGAAATGCTTAAACATAAGTACCTTATGTTCTAATGAAGTTTAGGTATCAGTCTCCCAACAGTAGTCATAAATTAAGTTATTGAATCCTTTGTCTCTCCGTTGATGAACATTTTGATTTTTTATATTTAGAATCTTTTTTATACATAGGAATAAATCATCTATTCCATATGTGTTGTATATTGTATAGTGATTACTTTCTACTCCTCTTCCCTTTCGAGGGAAGTCCTGGATGAGAGCTACAAGTAAAATTATCCCTGAATATCAATGTGAGGAACATAATAAAACAATTATTGTGAGAAGAGGTTACCCCCCTTTGTTAGAGACAAGGTTCACCCAGGCCTGAACCTTATCCAGACCACATTGCTGGGAAAAGAACATGGTGTAGATACAGTATCCTCAAATCTGGTAGTGATGATTCAACAATTCCACAAGGTCAGAATTGAGGTGTTCTGACCCTGCTCATAATTGAATGCTGCAGGTTCAATTCAATTCAAGTAACTCATTGGGGATCATAGTTTTAAATCAAAGATATCTTGCCCCACTACTGTATAGAATGCCACCTGCTTAATCTATGATCCATGACTGTTGGGGAACATTCCCAAGAGAAGTGGGGAGGAGATATCTCTGAGGTATTAGATACTCTGGGGGATGAAAAGGGGTGTGAGACACAGTCCCTGCCCTAAAGGAATTTATGATTTAATTGAGGAAACATCACAAACATACAAAAAGTTGAAATAACAGAATGAAGTGAATGATAGTTAAGTTCATCAACCCAAGGGATGTTTTACCATTTCTACATGATGACCAAAGTACAGAAAATATTATAGGATTAAAGAAAAGGAAGACATCATCATAGTCTAGGGTGATCCAGGAACTGGAGCTGGGATTATTGGAATAATTGTTATACTTGTAACTGTTCCAAGGGAATTTATTTTATTTTATTTTATTTTTGCAAAGGATACAGTTTTAGAAATCTCAAGTCTCAGATGGATGAATTAAGAAGCAGGCTCAAACAATGAGGCAGCAGCAGCCAATTCAGATTGTTTATTAAAGGCAGATGGAAGACATGCGTGCTGCTTTTCTAGTATAGATTACAATGCTGCTATAGAGTCAAGTTATGGTAGTGATAGGGGATTCCAACCATCCTGATGTCTGCTGGAAGTCTCATTATATTAAAACTAGAGTACCTGATAAATTCTTTACTTGTCCTGCTGAAAATTTTATCTCTAAGATGATGAAAGGCACAGAGGGTAATTTCTACTCTTGACTTAATTCTGATGAATTTGTTGAAAGAGATTGTTGGCTAGGAGAAAACAACAGACCCTTTGGGAGAAAAGCAAACACTGGGCCTAGTTGGATATGCACTTGAAGGAAGAAGATTTTGAATAGGCCAGGGAAAACAGATATTCTACCATGGCCAGACACTCTAAAAGGGAATGTATCGTGCAAGGGTGGGAATTCTACAAAATGAAATTCTGACTGCATAAATATTGACAGTCCTGATGAGAAAGAAAAATGAAAGACATCTAAAAAAAATAAATATGCCTGTGAGCTCTCCAATAAGCTCAAATTTTAAAAGAACAAATGGAAAAGGAATAAGGGACACATGAACAAGGATAGAAAGAAAAGATTAGCACAAAGTGCTAAACATGATGTCAGCCTAAACTCCAGAATAAGTTGAAGGTAAAGAAAAATGGTTAAGATAACAAAAAATTGGTGAAATGAAGAGAACAAGCAAGGAGCAGACTCACTGCTTAAAGGTAAATAGAATGATATTAAAACAGGGCAGAGATCAGGCAAAACTATGCTACTCATATTTTGCCTAATTCCAAGAAGGAGAATAGTCTTCAACCCAGAAAGGGTATATAGCATCTTAGTCACTCCCTCCCACACCTATGCCCCCTGCATATACATGTAAAACTTCAATACAAATTATGTTAGATTTAGACTCAGTGGGTCCATATTGATTGAGAAACTATGGTTCACAAATTCCACCAAAGTGGAACATTTATTAATCTGGAGGGAGGAAATAAACATTTACATAGTACCTACTATGTGCCAGGTAATGTGCTAAGCATTTACAAATATTTTCTCATTTGATCCTTACAACAACCCTGGGAAGTAGATGCTATTATTATCCCCATTTTATGGTTGAAGAAACTGAGACAAATGGAGGTTAAGTGACTTGCCCAGGGTCACACAGCTAGTAAGTGTCAAGTGTCTGGTCTGAGGCTAGATTTGAACTTGAGTCCTACTGATTCCAGGCCCGCCCTACCCTCCCCTTGCCATGCTCTTTTCATTGAGCTTCCAACTATCTCTCGTGGGTGATATAATAGGTTCAGAGAAAAAGCGTTGTCTGAAAAGTCACAGTAGAACATTAGGGGTTACTCTTTCACAAATACATATGCGTTCAGTTGGAAGACTGTACCTTTCCATTAGGGAAAGCATCTGTAGAGAAGCACACAAGTAAATACATATATGATCAGGGTACAGACATGAATGCAAAAATCATATCTCTGATGTAGCAGTCTGCTAATGTAATGGTGATATCATACCATTCCCACCGGGCCTGTCACCTATTAATCTTGTATAGTGTGTAACCTCTGCTAGGCATATATATTTTGCTAGACATGTGGGCAGGGAATGTAGTTTACGATAGATATTTTTCTCTCTGATGGTCTTGCATAGTTGCTGTTGGAAGCAATCAGTCAACTAGTGTTTATTGAGTACCTAGCAGGTGTTAGTAGCTGCTAAGTGCTTAAAGGGCAAAAAAAAAAAAAATTTCTGTTCTGAAGGGATTTACAATTGAATGGGGGAGAAAACACGCATAGAGTCATGTGTAAATAATATATATATGGGATACATTGAAAGTACTCTAAAAGGAAGGGCACTAGAATTGAGAAAGACTGGGAAAAGTTCCTTGCAGAAAGTGGGACCTTATCAGAGACTTGAAGGAAGCCTAGGAATCTAGGTAGACAGGAGGTAGGAGTGAATTCCAGGCACCAGGGAGAACCAGTGAAAAAACTCATTGTTGTTTGTCCTTTTGCTCTCAAAGAGCACCATGACGTCAGGGAGGTGATGCAATGACTTGCAAGTGAGTTGGATTTAAGTGAGGCAGGGCTGTGCAAAGTCACCAGTCTCACTGTCTCCTCCACAGCCATCTGGGTCCAGTGGCCAAATGTAGATCAGGATGTCTGGAGGTAGCACCGAGAAAGCTCTTAGTGAGGAAGAGTGTTGTGTGTGAGGAAAAGTAAGAAGGCCAGTCTCACTGGATCTCAGAATTTGTGGAGGGAAATAATGTGTAAAAGCCTGGAAAGGAAGAAAGGAATGAGGTTATGAAAGGGAGACTTTTATGTTTAATTCTGAAGGTGATAGGGAACCAGTAGATTTTGAGTAGGGGATTGATATGATCAGACCTGCGTTTTAAGAAGATCAATTGGAGGGTTGTCGTGAGGATCAAATGTGATAATAATTGTAAAGCACTTAAGACAGTACCTGGCACCTAGTAAGGGCTGTAAAACGCTAGCTATTACTATTATTATAAAAATAATATTTGTATACGTTATAGGTAATGTGTATGTTTATGTACAGATATGTATATATAATATGTATAGATATGCATACACATACATATGGCAGTTAGGTGGCGTAATGGATAGCACACTGGGCCTGGAGTCAGGAAGATGTGAGTTCAAATCTGATTTGAGATACTTACAAGCTGGGTGACCCTAGGCAAGACAGCCCTGTTTACTTCACTTTCATCACCTGTAAAATGAGGTGGAGAAGGAAATGGCAAACCATGCCAGTTTGCCAAGAAAACAGGGACATGAAGAGTTGGACAGGACTAAACAACAATAAATATGTGTGTGTGTGTGTGTGTGTGTGTGTGTGTGTGTGTGTGTGTGTGTGTATAATGATGATAGCTGGTGCTTTCAAGTTTGAAAAGCTCTTTCAAATATTATCTCATTTAATTCTTACAACTACCCTGTGAGGTAAGGTGCTATTATTGTCCCATTTTACAGATGAGGAAACAGGCTGAGAGATTAACTTGCCCAGGGTCACACAGCTAGAAAGTGTCTGAGCTGGGATTTGAACTTGGGTCTTCTTGACTCTAAGCCATCAGTGAATGAATGTACATGTGCAGATACACACGTTTATAGACACATCTGGCAATGAGCCTTCTGAGGCTTAGTACTACCCTGCAGGTAGAACAGATACTATAAAGGTAATTGCAATGAAACCTAAATGAAGAAACAGGAGAACATATATAGTCATTTTCAATGAGTTCAATTATCCAGGCTTAGAAAATATCATACAAGGGTATTAAGAGAGCTGGAAGATGCTATCTCAGACTCACTGTTCATATTTTCTGAGTAGGCCAAACCTCTTCTCTAATTGTAATATGGGGGTTCCATTGAGTTCTTAAAGACTACGGCAACAATACTCAAGTTCTGGCATGTTTTATAAAGAAGGAAAGGCTTCAAATATATTTTTGGTGAAAGCATCTGTTTTCTAAGGACCAGGTTAACTAATTATGGAAAAGCTCATCATTAGACTGATATATTTTCAAATGTTTGGAATTACTGAGAAATCATGTCAAATTGAAGGTGTTCCAGAGGCCTGGAGAGGAGCAAATGTCTTGACTTTTCAGAAGTGCAAGAAGATTAAATTTGGAAACTGTATTCCAGTAAGTGAATAACTAGCCAAATAGGGCTGATTAGTGAATTTGTATCAAACTAGAAGAACTTTAGTGTCATAGGACTCTGTACATAGTCCTTGGCTATTTGGCTTTAAAAAAATACACATCAGTGACTAAGGTCATTGAAGGCATACTTATCAACATTTTGGATAGCCTAAAGTGGGAAGCTAGGTGGAGCAGTAGATAGAGTACCACGCCTGGAGTCAAAAAGATTCTCTTCCTGAGTTCAAATCTGGCCTCAGACACTTACTAGATGTGTGACCCTGGGCAAGTCACTCAACCCTGCTTGCCTCAGTTTCCTTATCTGTAAAATGACCCGGAGAAGGAAATGGCAAACCATTCCAGTATCTTTGCCAAGAAAACCCTAAAAAGGATCATGGAGAGTCAGACATTACTGAAAAACAACTATAGATAAGTTATAGACAACAGAATGTTGTGAAAGGATGCTGACATGCTGCAGCACTAGATTGAAGCCAACAGGATGAAGTTTAACAGAGGAATATAAAGTCCTATATTTAGATTAAAATAATTAATGTGGTAAACATAGGGCAAGAGTAACCTGACTTGACAGCATTCCATGAGCAAAAGATCTAGGGGTTTTAATTGACTACAACATCCATACAAACCAGCAATGTGGTGCCACTGCTAGAAATACTAACACAATCTTGGGCTGCATTAAGAGAAGCAAAGTGGTAAGACTGAGATGATATCACCATTCTACATGGTACTGGTCAGACCACATCTAGAGTACCGGGTTATATTTTGGATGCCACCCTTAAAAAAAAAAGTTAACAAACTAGAAGACATGCAAAGAAGGAAGGATGAATAGGATGATGAGGAGTCACGAAAATATGCCATTTAAATCTGGGAAAAGAGAAGACTAACGTGAGATTTGATAGCTGCATTCAAATGCTTAGATGACTCACAAAAAAAATGTAGGAGAACTGTTGTCTCAACACCTATAAATACTGTAGGACTATAATCCATGGGTAAAAAATAAGAGGAGTCAGATTTTTATCTTAATAAGAGAACACTTTCCCATAAAACCACCAGTGGGCATTACTGACCAAGTACATGATCTTAATCCTCAATTGAAATCAAGTGCTGCTAGCCATAATATTAGGAGTTATGTATTCTACTGGTCACAAGAAGGCATACAAGGTAGGTACCAGTAGGCTAGATGCTCTCTGATTCTCTGAGAGCTGGCTAATTTTCCTATCTGTTTTGTGGTGATAATACTTGTCTTATTTGTAGAAGAGGTTAGCATGGTCATATCCAATCAGAGTCTTGTTCAGCCCTCACCCACAGGAAAATCCGGTCCTCTTTTAGCCCTTGCTGTGTTCTGGGCAGTGACGAATTAAGTTGATAGAAATAGGACAATCTTGGTAATCTGTGCAAGTGATCAGAAAAGCAGCAGATGTGTTTTAAAAAAGGCAACTTCATGGTAAGACAATTCAGGATTAAAAAACCCAAAATGATTCAATATGGTTAAAATGAAAGGCTCTCAAGCCTTTTACATCATGACCCAGGAAAGCAATATGGTGTTATTGTATATTGTTTCCTAGGAACAATTTTTTGCAAAGGCAAAAAAAAAATACTGTGCACCATCAAGCAGAGAACTGAAAAACAAAAACCAGAAAAAAATCACCTTAACTTTATATAAAACTGTTATATATCCACACCTGGAATATTATATACAGCTCTGGTCTCTATACCTCAGAAAAGTAGTAATAGAACTAGAGAAAGGCAATTAGACAGTCAAGTGAGAACAGGATAAAATGAGGATTCTTTGATATGAAAGGCAAATACTGAAATGGGAGAGCATCAGACAATAATGAGGGATATGGATAAAGTGAGCAGGGATTTGTTTGCCAGGTGCTGAAATACCTTAACAAGTATTTGAACAAGCTAAGTCTAAGACAGATAAAAGAAAGTACTTATTATAAAGTTTAAAAATGTATAGGCTGTTCTGATTCTTAGGATACCGTGTCTACCCACATGTATGTATATATGTATATATGTATACACACACGCACACATATATATACATAGCTATACATGCCCTTTGTATATTATATATGCATATATATATACACATAAATACACACATGCTCATGTATCTATGTGTATGTACATACATACATGCTTTAATAGCTTAAAATTTCACTAAGACTTTTGAAAATCTCTCATCTATATTTATGAAACCCTTCTCTAGAAGGGGTGGTATAGGAAAAATGAATAGATTCTAAAGGGTTTTGAACAACTTTGTGGAATAATAGAGGCATGAATAAGAAATTTAAGAAATCAAGCTATACCTGTGATGCTTAAGGGAGCAACTTGTCCTCTAGAACAACAGTGGGTAACAGGACCATGGCTCTAAACCAATATGGCAAGAGTACAAGAGGTAGGATTGTGTCATACAGAGACATCAGACACTACAGGCTATATTATAACCCAGTACACTTTCAAGTGTGGCTTGACCCAGATAAAAATGTAATTCTTACAAGATTTAATGTATTGATATATAAATTAAAAAAGAAATATATAAATTATAAATAAATACAGTATATAAATTATGTGTGGTTTTTAAAGTCAACGTTCAACCCACAGGAATGTGTACACGTTGTGTATGGTTTAGTTGCCCTTGTTTTTATTTGTCTGTGACATGACTGGTATAGTGGATAGTATTGTACTTGAAGTCAGGAAGACCTGAGTTTGACTCCAACTTCAAATACTTACTGATTATGTGCCCCTGGGTAAGTTATTTAACTTCTCTATGCCTCAGTTTCCTCCTCTATAAAATTAGAGGTAGGAAATGATGATCTCTAAGGTCCCTTCTTTCTTTAAATTGCGGATCTTATGGTTTTTTGTTGTTCAGTCACTTTTCAGTCTTGTCCAACTCTTTGTGACCCCATTTAGGGTCTTCTTGGTAAAGATACTGGAGTGGTTTGCCATTTTCTTTTCCAGGTCATTTTACAGATAAGGAAACTGAAGTAAAAGTGTTAAGTGACTTGCCCAGGGTCACACAGCTAGTAAATAACTGAATTGGGATTTGAACTTGGGTCTTCCTGACTCCAGGCCTAGTACTCTGTCCACTGTGCCAGCTAGGTGCCAATCTTATGTTTACATATACATACTCATATGTGTATATATACACATACAAAAGATTTTTTTTCTTAGTAAAAGGAAGTTCTTTCACTCTGAGAACAGAATCTTAAGAGGAAATTTCAAAACAGTATTGAGACTCACAATGAAATATATCAATGAATATAAACCCAGCTAGACCAGTGCTCCTTTCCTCCTACTGTCTCTAGCACTCCCAGGTCCCTGTTAAGGAAGCAAAGCACCCTGGTATAGTGGAAACCACTTGTGGACCTATAATCAGATGACCTGATTCCAAGTCCAGGTTCTGTCAGTTGCTAGTTATGTGATTGTGGACAAATCACTCAACAGAGCTCTCTGTGTCTCAGTTTCCTCATCTATAAAATGGGGATAATGATACCTTCTATGCCTACCACTCAAAGCTGTTGAGAAGCTCCAATGAGATAATTCAGGAGAAAATACTGGCTGTACAAATAAAAGGGACGGATTTCAAGGAAAGTAAGTGGTCTTGAATGATTTCTTTTTATTTTGTTTTGACAAGCTAATCTCCTGTCCTGACTACATAATTTATGAGCAGAAAGAGCCAAAGGAAAATCAAATAAAACCAAGGAAAGGCACGAGAAGCCCCAGATGTCAGAAGGGTAGATTTGAGAATGCAACAGCACCACCTCCTGGAAGGCAGGAAAACAGTCACTGAAAAGAGAGATTCAAATGAATTTTGCCCATGTACTGGAACCAGAGGAAAACATACTTTATTTAACAGGATTTTTAGTCAGCATGGAATAGTCACTTGCCAATTTAATAACTGCTGCAATGTTCTGTAATCAGTTAGTTAACGATCACTTATTAAGTACTTACTATCCTTACTGTGCTAAGTGCTGGGGATATAAAAAAGGCAAAAAACAGCCCCTGCCCTTGAGGAGAAACACAGGGAGACAGTACGTAAATTACTGGGTACATGTAAGAGATATACAGAGTTGGTAGAACGTAACATTAGAGGGAAAGGTAATAATAGCTGGTAGGACTGGAACATGCCACTTGAAGAAGATGCACTTGAATTTTAATGGAAACCAGGGCATCCAAGTGGTAGAAGCGAGGGGTCTGGAGCATTCCAGGCATGACAACAGGCAGTACAAAGTCACTAATATGGGAAATCAAGTGATATGTGTGAAGAACAGAAAGTAATGGAGGTAGGGGTCAGCTGATGGAATGTGTTAAATGGCGGAAGATGACTTTATATTGAACCCTAGAATAGTGACCTGATCAGATCTATGCTTTAGAAAAACAATTTTGGAAGCTGAGTGGAGGATGGATTTGAGTAGGAAAGAGAACATTTAGATGGTTTTTGGAATAGTCCAGGCAAGAGCTGATGAGGGCCTGAGCTAGAGTGTGGCTGTGTGAGTAGAGAGAAACAGCTTATGCAAGAAGTGTTGTGAAGGTAGGAATGACAAGACTTGGCAATTGGATTATATGGATATATGATCTATTATTGGATATACGAGGCAAGTGACAGTAAGGAACTGAGAATGACTCTGAGGTCGGGAGCCTCTGTGTCCCGGAGGGTGGCTGTGCTCTCGCCTTTAATGATTGGTGGCATGGAATGGAGGAAGGGAAGAAAGACGATTCGTTCTATTTTGGAAGTGTTGAGTTTCAGATGCCTTTGGGAAATCCAGAGCAAAATGTAACGTATGACTGTAGCTCAGGAGATTAGAGCTGGATACTTCACTGTGGGACTAATCTCTCTAGAGATGATAATTGAACTTGTGAGAGCTAAGGAGATTACTAAAGGGGATAGAAGAGGGCTCAGGACAGAGCCTTGGGGAGGGGATCCCAGGTTTAGTGAGTGTGATGTTATTGAAGACTAGGAAAGGAGGCAGAACAGAAAGTACTCTAGAGTTGGAGCCAGAGAATTTGGGGCCTTATTCTTGCTGTGCTATTTGTGAATGTAGGTGAGTTACTTCACTTATGATCATAAGGTATGGATCTGGAGCTAGAAAGGACCTTGGATACCAACTAGTCTACATCCCTTCTTTTGCAGATGAGTAAACTGAGGCACAAAGAGGCAAAATGACTTTTCCAAGGTCACAAGGGTGATAGGTAGTAAGTATCAGTGTCAGAATTTGAACTTTGGTCCTCTAATTCCAAATTCAGAAAATACTCTTTGAGGACCACAGAGAGGTTTCCTCATACATAAAACAAGGAATTTAGATCTAGATGATTTCCAAGGTCTCTTTAGACTCTGATATGCTACGATCTTATGAAAAGAAGCAAAGGAGAGGTTAATGCAAATATGAATGCTAATAACAGGTTTCAATAGATGACACCACTCCAAATATGCATAATTTCCAACTAAATGGAATGAAAAGCTTTCACACATGGGAAAAGGAAGCAGTGAGTATCTTGTCTGTGACTGGAATTGTATGGAGGATGTGTTCCATGAACCTACAGAGTATAAGCTAATATCCTAATATTTTTTATTCAATAAGGAAACAGTCATTTCATCCACCTGTGGATGTAGAAGAGTAAATATAAAAGAATGATGGCAGGATATTCCCTTGTCCCAGGACTTTTTTATATGAACCCCATCAAATAAGATGAGAAGACTGAGGATAAAGTTTTGTTGTTCAGTGGTTTCAGTCATGACTGACAATGACCCCATTTGGGGTTTTCCTGGCAAAGATACTGGAGTGATTTGCTATTACCTTCTCCACCTTCTCCAGGAAACTGAGGCAAACAGGGTTAAGTGACTTGTCCAGGGTCACATAGCTAGTAAGGGTCTGAGGCTAGATTTGAACTCAGGTCCTCCTGACTCCAGGTCCATTGATCTATCTACCACATAACCTAGCTGCTCCCCAATATAATAATACTAATTATAGTGATAATAGCTAATATTTAGTGCTTTCAGATTTACAAAATGTTTTGTGTATCTTATCTCATTATATAATCATAGTAATAACATATGATTTTTTGAACTTGTCTGATATTGAGTTACATAGTCTAGATGGAATCTATGAAATGTCTAATATCTAAAAATGAAATCAAAAGGTTTTCCATGGTCAACATCCATATAATCTCAAACAGCTTACCAACAGAGAAGCATTAAATAAATAGCAGAGTTATGAGGATTTGTTTCCTGAAATGGACTTTATTATAATGGTAAAGGACCAGGCCATTACCACTAGAAATCACAGAAGGATCTTCGTAAAGGAGCCTGGACTAATTGATAAATATATATTTGCCAAGAAATGGTTGAAACAGTGTGGCATATCACCGCATTTTGCAAAAATTTAGCACCTATCAAACACATGCCAAGATGTGATCATGTGACCAGAATTATACACTAGAAACATCCTCTACTTTATAAACTAATAGATGTCAGATGCCAATACTACAAATACAAATTCCCAACATCCTTGAGAATTCAACAAATGAGCTATATGAATGAGAACGTCATGACTGACAAAAAAACATTGCCCATGATTGCCCAGACATAATGCTGAACCATAAAAACTAAGAATAACTTTAATAGGTATTGCCATAATGAATACTGGGCATCAAAATTGTATCAGAATGAAAAGCTTTCAAATATAGAGAGACTCAGAAGAAAAAAAACAGAATCATGTGGGAACAGGATGTAATGCATGTTATTCCCATCATCTTGTCTGCTGCTGGAGTTGCCCTGAATATGCTTTCTGTGAGCCTACAGAAGATAAGCTTACATCCTAACACTTATTAAATAGAAAAACAGTAGTTTTATCCACCTGCACAAAAGTCAAGTGAACATTAAACATAAAAAGAACTACTGTAATAATAATAGCTAACATTGATGTAGTGTTTTAAGATTTGCAAAATGCTTTACATATATTCTCTCTCTCTCTCTTTTTTTTTTTTTTGGTTGGGCAATGGGGTTGAGTGACTTGCCCAGGGTCACACAGCTAGTAAGTGTTATGTGTCTGAGGCCTTATTTGAACTCAGGTCCTCCTGAATCCAGGGCCGTGCTCTACCCACTGCGTCACCTAGCTGCCCCTTTTTCTTTTTGTCTTTTTTTGGTACATATATTATCTCAATTTGGGGATACTGACTTGTCCCAGGACTATTTGTATCTAAATTTTATTGAGTACAAGATGGCACAGATGAGAATAAAAATAAAATCATTGGAAAACATGTTACTTTTTTCCTTCTGAAGATATCTCCAATGAGCTGGAAAATCTCTTTCTCTTTCAGTTGCTCTCATCATCCTAGGATGACAAAGAGAAGGGAGGAGATAAAAGAATGTTGTTTTGATATAATGAGGAATCTCTTTCTTTACTATTTCCCAAAGGAACCAATGCTTCCAAAGTTGACATTTAGAACTATGTATATGAGAACAGTTTAATAGAAATGTAAGATCCTGCAGTGTAATTCCCATCAAGAGGGTGGCAGGAGGCAAATAGGAGTCTGTCCTAGGACCTGCCTTTAATTTCCAACTCTTGACTCCACTCTCTGAAAGCTGTCATTGCCCACTATGGTTACTTTGGACCCAATCAATCAACAAGTATTGGCTGAGTATCTCCTGCGTGCCCAGCATCATCAATAAGAGTATCTGTGCAGTTGGTTGTTTCCCACATGACTTCATTTTAAAATCAATACACAGATCATTACAAGAGCATTGCAGAGGCCCTTGTCAAGCCACAAATTGATTCCATACTAGAGAATCACATAATGCAGTTAGTGCCAGAATTGTAGCCATGAGATTTACCATGACCTCTTACATTTATCATTGTATCTTTCAAAGTTGTTCAATGGATCTATTTGATTCATCACATATTTTATTACAGAAAACTACCTGTCAGGGAAACTAGATTATTTATCTGCAAAGAATGTTGGGCTGTTTATATTTTTGTGAGGAGGATTTCTGTTTCTAACAAGTTAATTGATTTCCAGGCAAACTTTTATGTCAGGTATTTTAAGTGAGATGTCTCCATGCATAGATTATATAGCCATAACTGTTACTAGGATGGGAATGGTCGATTTCAAAAAGTCAAAATTTAGGGGATTTTGACAACATTTATGGTTCTTTAACAATGAGAAAGCTGGAGATTAGTACCACTTTAGCAAGAATGAATTCAACTGAGAAGTCATCAGATGTTGCTCTGCTCCTGTTCCACCAATCCTCCTTAACCAGCCCCATGCACATTTTGTGTCATTTACCCAAGGTACAAAAATGGCTACTTGTAGTGCTTCTTGGTCCTACCAATAAGTGTACCCTTCAGCTCTCTCCAGGACTGCAGTGTAAACTTATTTTAAACTTGGGCAGGGACAAGAAGGCACCTGTTCAGCCCCTCTTGGTACCCAGACGTTTGTGGCCTTGGCTGTTTTGCTTTCAGGCCCACCTCTGGCCTTGGCTGTTATTGACTGCACAATGGGACCAATTAATCATTAATTCCTTCTTTCTACTGAAACTAAGTACTTAATTAGCCAAATGAATGGCTAGACTGGGATTCCAGAAGCTAGGCTAGTTTTAGGGTAAGCTGTCCATGCCTCCTAGGCTGGCCAAGAACAGACACACTGGGCAGAAGGGTGTTCCCAAGGCTGATCAGCAAAAGAGGTTGACTTTAAGTACTGCTAGATCTGTGAAAGAAAATCAAAGGATCTGTCTGGAAAGAACATTCAAAAGGTCATTGCTCCCATTTTGAACACAGGACTTTATATTTTTTGAAAAGTAAATTTTTAAAAAGACTTTTCTAAGCTATAGCCATATTCCTTACACTTATCAATAACCAGTTATGTAAATGTTAAAATCACATTTTGCCAATCAAGTCACTCAACTTCTACCAGAAGAAAAGTAATTTACTTAAAGCTACAGGAGATTCAGGACCGCCATCTAGTGGTGCCATCAGGAAACTGAAGGTACACGAATAGGAATTTAGTGATTCCATTTAACTAATAGACATTGATAGACAGTTACAGCCAAACATCTGTCTAGAGCCATGGATATCTATGTCCTTTTAAAAGACTTCTAGCAAGGGTCTTATGACCTAGCATTTAACAACACTTGTTAGCTAGAAACATCCTTCCATATCACCCAATTGCTCATCTTTTAGTAAAAACTCACTTCTTGATTCAAAAACTAGCATCACTTTCTCCATAAAGGAGTCTCCCATCTTTAAATCTTGGTTCAGTCTTCTTTCCTTCAAACTATACAATTATAAGGTTTTGTATGGAGAATGCATTGTCATGTAATAGAAAGAATATTGGGTTTTGGTTCCAGTGATCTTAGTTTGCATTCCAGGTCTGTTGCTTACTAATTGAATGACTTTGGGGAAGTCATCTCTCCTCTTTAAGGTTATTTCCACATGTGTAAAATGAGGATTCAGTTCGATGATTTATCCTCACTCTAAATCCTATGACCTCCCCACTTTCTCATAAGTTCTATTTTCTAGTCTTCTAATTAGCTACTTTCATTGGTATCCTCTGGACATTCTCAAAGTTGACCGCACCTGTCTGAGTTTGTTGAGCTGCAGAGCTGAGTGTGGTGGCTTTCTGTACTTTAACTGCTATGATTTGTTGAGAAGCCTATGGTGGGGAAATCTTGAGGTGAGCCTAGCCTAGCTGTGCTAATCTCATCAAATCAGCCAAAGAATCTCTAAGTCAACATGTGGCAATGAGTCTTCTAAGGGTACTCTCATGCTCTTTCTCACTGCATTTTTTGCTAGTCTGTAACTTGCTACATTAAAAAGAAAAAAATGAACAATCCTAATGTTGTTTTTGTTTTGTTTTGGTTTTTTTGCTAAATTGAATCAAAGAATAACAGAGCTCCAGAGTTGGAAAAAACCCTCAGAAGCCATCTCATACTTCCTATACCTTCTTTTGCCAGCAGAAACTGATGCTCTTCTACAATTAGGTGGCCTGTAGTTGTTAACAGACGTTGCATATATATCTCAAGGATACGTGAATCTGTTCCCCCATTCACTGCACTCTACCCTAATTCAACCTCAGTCTTGCCTTCAAGGAAGAATCATGACTAGAGTAGGAAACTTGGGATTTTGCCCCAGGTAGGCAAAATCTATAGGGTGCTGTCAGGACTTAGACCATTTTAGTGGCTAGAAACAACTGAGCTTAGCACCCAGGTGGGAGAGGGGAGGGAATAAGCATTTATAGAGTGCCCATTATGTGCCAGGCACTACAGAAGGCACTTTTACAAATATCTGATTTGATCCTCACAACAATCCTGTGAGGCAGATACTCTTATTATCTCTATTTTATAATTGAAAAAAAAAACTGAGGCAAAAAGAGTTTAAGTGATTTTCCCAGGGTCATATAGCTAATAAGTGCCTGGGACTGGATTTGAACTCGGGTCTTCCTTATTCCAGGCCCAGTGTGCTAACTAAAGAAATCTTAATTCTTTTTTTTCTCATACAAGGGATATAATTTTATTGGCAATGGACTTTTATATATAGTATAGAACAAATTATAAATAGATGAACAAAATAATGTTAACTGTATAAACTGTTACCAGCACTTACATAATATTACTTTTGGAGGTTTTGTGCATGTTTTAACACTTCACTTCCTTTAGTTAGCAAGAATAATCTGATAGAGCTTCGATCTCAATGATGCAGATATTCTGTGTACTAACTCAGATCACAACCCCTCCCTACCTGTTCCTCTCATGTGATTGTTGTTTGTGCCTTCTCCTCAATTTGCCAAAGTGGGTCCACCCAACATGGTGGGGTCCTTCCTTGCATTCTTCTAACATTGTATATGGAGCATGCAGGCTGTCTGTTGATTGTCCTTCATTCTTACTAAGTCACTGGTTCATCTTTTATACAGCCATACATATCTCTGATGATATCCTTTATGTTATTTGTCCTGGATAATTCCCTATATTTAATGTGCTGCAGGTAACTAATGCTTGTGTCTTTTGATGATAATCCAACCTTAATTCTTTGGTGACTATAGTATTTCATGACTTGTGGTTATATAGAAAAAATCAGAGATCCACTTCTAGGATCCAAGATGGTGGAATAAGCAATAAATTGTTGTAACTCACCCATATTTACTTTCAAAAAACCATAAAATAGCACCCCAAAACAAATCCTGGAACAGCAGAAGCAGCTATATGACATGGGAAGAAAGAATGTCATTAGAGAAATGTATGACTGGGCAAAAGTGGGCCAGCCACTTAGTGAGAGTACAAGTTCTTTATAACCTACCAGAAGGAGCAAATACAAGAATATTCCCAAGACTGGGCCCTCACTGGCCAGTCTCCTCAGAATATTCACATGAATTCTGTGCTTTAACCATGTTGGTCTTCCCACTATCCTCTGAATATGCCATTTTTGTTTCTAGCACTAGAGCTTCCTTCAACTTGGGCATCTCACCTGAAATGCCACCCTTCACCGTCTTCTACCCAAATCCTCCCCATCTGTCAATTCATGTCTCAACTACCTCATATGGAAACCTAACCTGCTAACCCTAGCTCCCAGATCTCTCCTCCTCACGTCTCGAGACCTATCTGTTTCTCTCATTTGGCTCTCTGAGTGCTCCCTTGGTGCTGTTCATCTGTCCTTTCATATCCATATTTCTATTCCTGGAGAAAAAGACCTCATCTATATCTCCCCAAAGTCCTTAGCATAGGATGTCCTCAAGGAATAGCAGTTCAAAGATTGGGGTGGGGGAAAGAAAGAGACTGAATGGGGAGCAAAAAAAATTGGAAATGAGTAATTTTTGTCTAATGGAAAATGTGGGATTATTAAAGCAAGAGAGAGTCTTTGATCTTACTGAAAAATTAAAAATGATTTCTTTCATTCATGTAGCAATATCAATTCCAAGTCTTTTGCTTCTTTATTATATTTCCCAGTGCATGAAATGAAAGGAATTAGGGAAAGACAAAGTTTAGCAAGTGGAAAGTCATGGGTCTCAAAATAGAGGTTATTCCCCACACGATCAAGTCTGTGCCTTCCCAATTAAAGAACATAAATGGAAACTCGGGGGAAAACAATTGTCAACTTCATAATAACAGCTATGAAAGACAACATGAAAGAGTAGATAGAAAACTGGCCTCTGAGTCAGGAAGACTTGGGTTCAAGTGCCTCCCTAATACATGCTGGCTATGTAAGCCTAGGTAAGTCACTCAACCTCTCAGTGTCCCAGATAACACTATAAGGCTAGTAGTTGGAGAGAAAATTATCTCTGATCTCTCTGTTTAAATTTCTCCTCGTTCCAATACTTTTTAAAAATTCTACTATCAAACTGATCTTCCTAAAGGGCAGATCTGGCCATATCTCTTTCCTCCCTCATTCAGCAAACTCCAATGGTTCCCTATCACTTCCAGGATTAAACATAAATGTCTCTGACTTTTAAAGACCTTCATAACTTGACCACCACTTACCTTTCTTGTCTTCTTCTACCTTATTCTCCAGCATGAACTTTGATACTATGATGCTGGCTTCCTTGCTATTCTTCCAACTAGATATTCCATCTTTCTAATTCAGGCATTTTTGAGATGATTTTCCTTGATAATTTTTTTGAAATATGATGTCTGGGCTCTTTTTTGATCATGAATTTCAGGTAGGTCAATAATTCTTAAATTGTCTTACCTTTTATCTGTTCAATCTATTTTGCAGGTCAGTTGCTTTTGCCATGAGATAGTTCACGCTTCCCCCCTCCCCATTTTTTCATTCCTTTGATTTTGTTTTATTGTTTCTTGATGTCTTATGGAGTCATTAGCTTCCACTTGCCCAATTCTAATTTTTAAGGAATTGTTTCCTTCAGTGAGTTTTTATACTTCCTTTTCCATTTGGCCAATTCTACTTTTTTTCACTTTGTTTTCTGAATTTGCTGATTTATTAGATTTAAATTTAGAAGCATTACAGGATTTATTTGTGACTGCTTGGAATTTTTTTTATTCTTTTTTATTTTTTTCTTTTAATTTATTTATTTTAGTTTTCAACATTCACTTCCTCAAGATTTTGAGTTCCAAATTTTCTCCCCATCTCATCCCTCCCCCTACTCCAAGATGGCATGCATTCTGTATACCCCTTCCTCTAATCTGCCCTCCCTTCTATCTCTCCCCACCTTCTCTTATCCCCTACCCCTTCCATTTTCCTATAGGGTGGGATATATGTCAATACCCCATTTCCTGTATTTCTTATTTCCCAGTTGCATGTGAAAACTTTTTTTTTAACATGTGTTTTTAACACTTTGGGTTACAAATGTTCTCCCTTCCTCCCTCCCCTCCCACCCTCATTGGAAAGGCAAGCAACTCGATGCAGGTTATAAATGTGTAGTCATGCAAAACACTTCCATAATAGTCATGTTGGGAAAAACTAAGCGTATTTCCCTTCATCCTATCCCACCCCCCCATTTATTCTATTTTCTCTTTTGACCCTGTCCCTCCTCAGAAATGTTTGCTTTTGATTATCCCCTCCCCCAATCTGCCCTCCCCTCTATCATCTCTCTGCTCTCTTGTCCCCTTCCCCCATTATTTTCCTGTAGGGTAAGATAGATTTCCATACCCAATTGTGTATGTTATTCCCTCCTTAAGCCAATTCTGTGAGAATAAGATTCACTCATTCCCTCTCACCTTCCCCCATTTCCCTTCCACTGTAAAAGCCTTTTCTTGTCTGTTTCATGTGAGATAATTTACCCTATTCTACCTTTCCCTTTCTCCTTCTCCCAGTATAATCCTCTCTCACCCCTTAATTTTATTTTCCAGATCTCATCCCTTCATCTTCAACTCACCCTGTGCCCTCTATCTATCTATCTATCTATCTATCTATCTATCTATCTATCTATCT
>NW_020948983.1:63096988-63377876 GCF_900497805.2 Vombatus ursinus | reverse complement strand
TCTATCTATCTATCTATCTATCTATCTATCTATCTATCTATCTATCTATCTATCTATCTATCTACTATCTATCTATCTATCTACTATCTGTCTATCTATAAACATACATATAATTTTTTCCCCTCCCACTACCTTAATACTGACAAAGGACTCATGAGTTACAAATATCATCTTTCATACAGGAATGTGAACAGTTCAACCTTGATAAGTCTCTTACGATTTCTCTTTCCTGTTTACCTCTTCATGTTTCACTTGAGTCTTGTATTGGAAAGTCAAATTTTCTATTCAGCTCTGGTCTTTTCATCAAGAATGCTTGGAAGTCCCCTATTTCACTGAATGGCCATTTTTTACCCTGAAGGATTATACTCAGTTTTGCTGGGTAGGTAATTCTTGGTTGTAATCCTATCTCCTTTGCCCTCTGGAATATTATATTTCATGCCCTTTGGTCCCTTAATGTAGAAGCTACTAAATCTTGTGTTATCCTGATTGTGTTTCCACAATACTTGAATTGTTTCTTTCTGGCTGCTTGCAGTATTTTCTCCTTGACCTGGGAGTTCTGGGATTTGGCTACAATATTCCTAGGAGTTTTCCTTTGGGTATCTCTTTCAGGAGGTGATCGGTGGATTCTTTCAATTTCTATTTTGCCCTCTGGTTCTAAAATATCAGGGCAGTTTTCCTGGATAATTTCTTGGAAGATGATGTCTAGGCTCTTTTTTTTTATCATGGCTTTCAGATAGTCCAATAACTTTTATATTCTCTTCTGGATCTATTTTCCAGGTCAGTTTTTTCCAATGAAATATTTCATATTCTCTTTTATTTTTTCATTCTTTTGCATTTGTTTTACAGTGTCTTGATTTCTCATAAAGTCACTAGCTTTCAATTGCTCCCTTCTAATTTTTAAGGAAGTATTTTCTTCAGTAAGCTTTTGGACTTCGTTTTCCATTTGGCCAATTTTGTTTTTTTAGGGCATTCTTCTCCTCATTGGCTTTTTGGACCTCTTTTGCCATTTGGGTTAGGCTGTTAAGGTGTTATTTTCTTCAGTATTTTTTTGAGTCTCCTTTAGCAAGCTGTTGACTTGTTTTTCATGATTTTCTTGCATCACTCTCAGTTTTTCCTTTACTTCTCTTACTTGCTTCTCAAAATCCATTTTTTGAGCTCTTCCATGGCCTGGGACCAATTCATATTTTTCTTGAAGGCTTTGGATGTAGGAGCTTTGACTTTGTTGTCTTCTTCTGGTTGTATGTTTTGATCTTCTTTGTCACCAAAGTAAGATAATATAGTCTGACTCTTTTTGCGCTGTTTGCTCATGGTCCTGGCTAATTATTTGAGTTATAAACTCTTTGTTAAGGTAGGAATCTATTTCCAGTGTGGAGAATGTACTGTCCCAAGCTTCAGGGGTTTTGTGCAGTTGTTTTCAGAGATACTTTGAAGGACCTGTAAATTTTCAGTTCTTCCAAGGTGCTATGATCAAGGGCAAGGTGTTTACTCTTTCCTGGCCTGTGCTCTGGTCTATGAATGACCACAAGCACTCTTTTCTGTCTTGGAACTGTGAGGAGGATTTCCTCTCTACTGCCACTACAAGCTCCACCGTGCCAGAACTCCTCCTCACCCCAGGACTGGCACCCAGAACTGTGACCCAGATCCAAGCACAGGCAAAGCAAGAGAATCCTGCACCGGCAGAGAAATCCCTGCAATCCCCCTCTGATCAGCCACTTGATTTCCCCTCAGTCTGTGGGCCACAAGCTCAGGAGGCAGCTGCTGCCCTGGGACAAGCTCTGGGAATGAGGCTGGGACCCCACCACGCTTCTCTCTCTCTCACCGCAGAATCAGACTTTTCCCACTGACCTTCTAAGTTTTCTTTGGCATTTGTGGGTTGAGAGTTTTGGAATCTGCCACAGCTGCCCACAATTCAGTCCTCTGAGGCCTGCTCCAGGTTCACTGAGGCCTGTGAGCCCACGCCAAACTGTGCTCCTCTCCCAGCCTGGCACAATATACCTTTCCGATCAACCATCCAGGTTGTCTTGGCCTGAAAATTTGTTTCACTTTGTCTTTTTTGAGTTCTGCTGCTTTAGAATTTGTTTAGAGTCATTTTTTATAGATATTTGGAGGGGTTTGGGGGAGAGCTCAAGCAAATCACTGCTTTTACTTCACCATCTTGGCTCTGCCCCCCCATTCTACTTTTTAAGGAGTTATTTTCTTCAGTGAATTTTTGTACATCTTTTCCCTTTTTTTTGCTTCTTTTACTAAGCTGTTGACTCTTTTTTCATGATTCTCTTGCATCACTCTCATTTCTTTTCCTATTTTTCTTCTATCTTTCTCCTATGAGTTTAAAAAATCCTTTTTGAGCTCTTTTAGGAGTTCTTTTTAGGCTTGAGACCCATTCACATTTTTCTTTGAGGCTTCACATGTATCCATTTTGACATTGTTCTCTTCTGAGTTTGTGTTTTGGTTTTCCCTATAACCATAGTATCTTTCTATGATCAAGTTGTTTTCTCTTTGTTTTTTGCTCATTTCTAGCCTGTTTCATGACTTTAACTTTGTGTTAACTTTGTGGAGGGAGCACTGTCCCAAGCTTCTTGTGCCAGGGGTTCAAGGGCTCACTGCTGCCTTTCCTGAACACTGCCTGTCCTGGATGCACTTGACTATGCTCCTTTCTCGTAGTGAGATAGACCTTTCCTTCCAACCTTCTAAGTTGTCTTGAGCTAGAAAAGTTGTCTTGAGCTGTTTTTTTGTTGGTTCTATATCTTCAGAATTCATTTTGAGGTATTATTTTATGGTTGTTCGGAGATGAATTTGGGAGAGTTCAGGCAAGTTCCTGCCATACTCTGCCATCTTGGCTCTGCCCTCCTACTGCAGGCATTTTCACTGACTGTCTCTCATGCCTGAAATTCTCTCCCTTCTCACCTCTGCTAGCTGGATTCCCTGGTTTCCTGTCTTCAACAAGAAGCCTTTCCTGATCCCCCTTAATGCTAATGCCATGTCTCTATTGATTGGCTGCAATTTATTCTGAATGTATCTTTATTGCACAGAGTTGTGTGCATGTTGTCTCCCCATTATACTATGGGCTCTTTAAGAATTCAATTCAGTTAATTTTCAGTCATATATGACTCTTTGTGACCCCTTTTGGGGTTTTCTTGCAAAGATACTGGAGTGATACTGAAATTTACTTCTCTGGCTTGTTTTACAGATGAGGAAATTGAGGCAAACAGGGTTAAATGACTTGCCCACAGTCACACAGCTAGTAAGTGTCTGAGGCTAGATTTGAACTCAGGAAGATGAGTCTTCCTGACTCCAGGACTGGTACTATAGCTACTATGCCCCTTCGCTGCCCAATTCTTTAAGAATACCAAACCACATTCATCATTAAATAACACAATCTATATAACGATTGCATTCACTTTCTCCAATGAGATTAAAATTTTATTTTATTTTTTTAAAGGGAGAGAAGCAAATATAGCTACATTTGTGGAGAGGAATTCTTCAGGTCCTGTCCTAGAGCACTGAGTTGACCTTTTTAGCCTCTAAAAGTATTGAGTTTCTATGAATCAGTCTCCTAGAATCAGGCCGATTGATTGAAGAAATATTTTGATCACATTTGGATCTCACTTAGATTCTCTTTACTAAGGTAGATGGCATAGGGAAAACTGCCAGGCCTCCTAGCCAATATAGCTTTTTTCTTGGTCCTCCTCCAAGAATTTGTCATTAACTCCTGAAGGGTTTCCTTCTGAAGGTTTCTGTGTTATTGCCTGAAGCTTATTCCCTGCTAATATATTCTACTTCTTCTTGCATTCACATTGCAAGTTAAAAAAAATTCCAAATGTCAATGGAATTATATAAAGTGCAGCCTTACATCAGGTATTCAGTTAGGCTCTCAATAGTTTTCAGTTTATAATTACGGAGAGGTTTCAGTCACTTATGTTGTGGGTCAAAGCTTAGTAGTAATAGTGGTCATGTAGGTGAAAATGCTGGGTTCATAATCATCTCTTGTGGGATTGGGTCATTAGCAGGCACACCTCAGAGCTGATCCTTTTGGACTTTCATAGGTCTGATTGTCGTTTTTGGAATGGGGATTTGTGATCATTTCATGCAACAGCCCTTTTTATCTGCTCACCATTGTTTATACTGAAGGAAATTGGTGTTTAGGGCCTAAATAATTCAGGCAGAGCCAGTGATCCATGACAAGCCAAGCTTCGGGCTACATTACATAGCTATTTTTATAATTAATAATACTAATAACAACAATGCCTGACATTTATATGCTGTTGTAAGGCTTTCAAAGTCGTTTGCTTACAAGAAGAAGCAGGGTGGTATAGTGGATGGGGGCAGGTGTGGCTGTCAAGCATAAATGGGTTCAAGTCCCATCTCTGATGCATCCTTGTTGTATGATCCTGGGCAAGTCATTTAACTTCTGGACCCTTGTCCAGCCAGCTCCCTAAGATTATAAATTGCAGAAGAGTAGCAAATCTACGTTGTCAGAAGGAGTCTATGTACCTGGATTTCCCTATGCCAGTAAAATCATGCGTCTGGACAAAAAATTACTTATGTCATTTCCTTTGATCTGTATAACAACACTGAGGTAGGTACTATAAGATTCCATGCTTTTTATCAAAAGTCACTGAGTCACTTTTTTTTTTGGTAACAGACATGATTTCCTCAGTGTGGGGAACTCAGAATGGGGAAACTCCCTTGACCAAAGTCAATCTGAAATTTCTAGTCTTAAAGAGTTGCCAAGGGACACTGAGAGGTTAATTGACCTTTCATACAACAATGTTCCAGAGGCAAGACTCTAACTAGGGCCTTTCTGGCTGCCATGCTAGTTCTCTATCCATGTCATCCATCCATCCATCCATCCACCCACCCACCCATCCACCCATCCATCCATCCATCCATCCATCCATCCATCCATCCATCCATCCATCCATCCATCCATCCATCCATCCATCTATCCATCTATCCATCTATCTATCCATCCATCCATTCATTTGCCTATCTATCTACACACATATATACACACATGATACTGGGGAAGAGAGGGAGGTGCAGAGGTACAAAAATAAGTTGGGGGACTTTCCAAAGAATCAAGGCATCCCACCCATGCTAGGTTTGGACATGGAATTTGAGTAAAACAGGATGGAGATGTCTTTGTCAGTATTCTTGTGGTTGTACAAGTTAGCTTTATAACTGCTAAACAAGTGGTGAAGATTACATTAAAGTTTGAGGCCCACTACTGTAATAATCTATCTTATCTAATTATCCCTATGTGATTTATATAAAATAACAAATTGATTAATACTGATTGGAATAGAGTAGGGTCCAAATGAATCATTTCTCACTATAAATATATATGTACACATACATGTATTTGATTGTTATTATAACATAGACATTTAGGGCACTGGATGATTTAGGAAGGTCATGTCTACAAGCCCTGCCATCCACATGTCACCAGGCTCTTGGTCTTTGTCATAACAGTTAGGAAGAAGTGATCAGGGGTCACAACAATTCTACCCCTTAATTAATTATACCTCTAATTCCAAGGCTGAGATTTAGGCTAAGGGTAGGGTATGAACTAGGTTGTTCAGTGGGTAGAGCACTGGGCCTGGAGTCAGGAAGACCTGAGTTCAAATCTAGCCTTAGAAACTTACTAGCTGTGTGACCCTGGGCAAGTCACTTAACTTCAAAATCCACTGGAGAAGGAAATGGCAAATCACTCCAGTACCTTTGTCAAGAAAACCTCATGGACAGTATGTGCCACAGGTCATGAAGAGTCAGACATGACCAAACAATTGAACAAGAAGAAGAAGAACAAGGGTAGGAACCAGGCAGGTCAATCTAAACCAGGGCGTATATTAATTGTGAGAACAAGATGGGCTATGGATGTGACCTAGATGAATAAACAAAGAGCTAGTAAAGTGGATACTTCTTTATCTTATGTAGACATTCTGTGCTTTCCTACTTTTGTGTCTATGCTCCCTTTGCTGAAACATCCTTTCTCTTGCTCTGTTAATGGATTGTGAAGGACTTTAAGGCCCCAATAGAGGATTTAATATTCGATTTTGGAGGTAGTAGAGAGTCACAGGGGTTCATTAAGGTGGGAAGGATGCAGAAGGATCCTGTCCTTTAGGAAAATCACTTTGGCGCCTGAGTGGAGAATAGACTGGAGTGGGGAGAGACATGAGACAGAGACCAATATTGCTATTATAATAGTCCAAATTATAGGAGATGAGAATAAATGGAAAGAAAGGGACATAAGTGAAAGATGTTATAAAGGTAGAAATGCCAATGACAGGACAGAAACACAGAAGCAGGCTTAAGAACTATTTGTTAGCTGGAGTAATTTCCTACCTCAGGTCTAGCTGCCTTTTTTTCTCCCTCTACTCGGATAGGAGAAAATTCCTAAGCATGACTGACCTGTGGTTTACAAAGGAAGGCTGAGAAACAAGGACAGGAAATAGATGTGACTTAGCAGATATAGTTCCTAGAGGTACCAAGGCAAGCAAATAACAACGGGGAAACAAATATCTTTGTCTTCAGGCATTCTGAATCCATCAAGAAGCCTACTATGTGTCAGGCACTATGCTAAGTGCTGGGATACAATGAAAGGTAGAAGATGCTCCCTGCTTTTTGGGAAATCACAGTCTAATAAGGAGACAACATGCAAACAACTATGTACAAAAAAGATATTTACAGAAGGGAAGGAACTAAGATTAAATTAGACCGGGAAAATTTTCTTACAGAAGGTAGGACTTTAGCCGAGACTTGAATGAAACCAATGAAACCAAGAGACAGATGAGGAGGGAGAGAGGTTCAAGCATGGAGGGATGACTAGTAAAAATGCTTGGAGTTGAGTGATGGAGGGTCTTGTTCGAGGACAAGAAGGCAAGAAGACCAGTGTTACTCAATCACAGAGTGTATGGAAGGGTATAATGTGTAAGAAGACTGGAAAGGTAGGAAGATGTCTGGTCATGAAGGGTTTTAAAAGCCAAACAGAGGATCTCATGTTTGATTCTGGAGGTGATAGGGAACCACTGGAATTAATGGAATGGGAGTTGGTAACATAGGTCAAACCTTCACTTTAGGAAGATGACTTTGCCAGCTAAGTGGAGGAGGCCTGGAGTGGGGAGACAGTGGAGTCAGGGAGACCAAACGAGCCACAAAACCACTTCAACCAGGAAATCTTCCCCCTCCTTACTAAGATGAGAGACATGGCATATGAGAGTAACCCTGGTTTAAAATATAAACTTATTTATAAAATCTTACAGAGTATTCGAGTAGAAGATTCTGTGTAAGGCTACCTTGTGAAATGGTGAGAAATAGTAGAGGGAAAAACTGTACATAAAGTTTGGCAAGGGGTCCAAGTAAGGGGGCCATTTCAGGATGAAGCTGGACAAAAAAAGATGAAAAATGGGGAAAACACTGGAAGATTCTGCAACAAATTATTGGACACCATCAACGTGGTTGTATGACTTTTTCCAGTTCATGAGTAAAAGAGGGAAGAGGCATATTCCTCTCCAGACTATTCACCTGACTCATCTCCACAGGATTTTCTCTACCATGCCATAAAACCTTTAAACAGAGGCTGGGTGACTACTTGTTAGATTCGTTATAATCAGGAGTACGCAAGTTTAATTTATCTGGACTCTAACAGTCCCAAAATGTTACAAGAGGAAGTAAAAATAATATTGAAGAAGAAAAAGATGGAAAGAAGCAATTAAATTATATCTAGACTACAGAGAAGTCTGTGCTGGAGGCAGTAGGATTTCGAGAGCATAGAGGGATCAATTCTCAAGAGAGCTAAAAAAGGAAAGGACACCAAAATGTTTGGAAGTAATCAAGGACCTTTTTTATTAGCCTGCCTCCCCAAAGGTAACATAGAAAAAAAATAGCAACCCATGCCCACTTTCCTACTTTCTCATCTTTACAAAATCTTTATTAGAATAATCCATGAATGTGTTGAGGGCATTTTTCATTCCTCGTGAAAATATGAAAAAAGAATAGGCAGGCTATTGCAATAGCAGATTCCATCCTTATCATCACACAATTGACTGAAATGTATACAAAATAGAGGAATGCAAATTAAGTTACTTATCCTTAAGACACAATGATGCAAAGCTGAAAGCTGATTGTGCATATTATTATGGCTTGACCCTGCCTCTTTCTCTGATGGTGAGGGATTTTCTCTACTATGGATATCCTCAATGAAGTATAGCTTCTGATAATGATAGAATCTTAGTGTTGAAAAGGACTTGAGAGGTCATGGAGTTCAACGTACTTATTGTGAGAATTTCTTCTCAAAGTCTCCTTGGAAGATAATGGTCCATGTCTCAATGGCCAAGAGTCAAACTGAATGAGGAAGGTTGGTAAGTGGGATAGTTAGTGGGAAAGAACTGGTTCTGGTCCCAGGAGCCACTGGTTACTACCAACAACCTTGGGACACTATTAACTTTGATGGAATCAGAAGAGGGAAAGACAACAGAATCACAGAAATAGAGAGTTGGAGAGAACTTTAATGGTTATCTATTGTAACCCATACCTGAAGTCTATTAGAAGCAGTGGTGGTGAGGGAGCTGGCTCCCACTGGCTCAGGAGAGCCAATTGTTAACTTTTCAGTGTAAGCATTTACACCTTGGAAACAGGGAAATGTTACAAATCAGGGTTTGATTTATTGTTTTGTTGATTGTTTAGACTTAAGAAGATTATGAAAAAAAAATTTAATAATGCAGATTAAACTTAGAATTGTGGTATGCATACAATTTATTTTTCTTCTGGAGAACTGATTATTAAACTAGTATACTCCCGATTATAACGAATCTAACAAGTAGTCATCCAGCCTCTGTTTAAAGTCCTGCAAGAAAAAGGAACCTGCCATTTCTCAAGGCACTTTTAGACTGTTCTAGCTAACGAAAAAAAAAAGTTTTGCTTCATTGTGATGTCTTCCTTTTGCTCCTGGTTCTATCCTCTAGGGCCAAACAGAACAAGTCAAATCAATCATCCATGTGACAGCCCTTCACATACATCTCATATATCACCTGTGTCTCCTTTTCTCCAGATTAAAAAAACCCAAATTCTTTCAACCAATCCTTACATAACATGGACTGAAAGTCTTTAATCATCCTAATTGCCATCCTTTGGACCAATCCAACTTATCACTATCCTTCTTAAATTGTGATGCTAGGAACTAAATATAGTACTACAGATGGGGTCTGAGGAGAGCAAAGTATCAAGGGAATTAATG
Organism: Vombatus ursinus; assembly: GCF_900497805.2. Classification (NCBI taxonomy): domain Eukaryota; kingdom Metazoa; phylum Chordata; class Mammalia; order Diprotodontia; family Vombatidae; genus Vombatus; species Vombatus ursinus. The sequence goes on along the minus strand of NW_020948983.1, from coordinate 63,368,641 downwards.
CTTCTTTTTACATAGCCAAAAACTGCAGTATCTTTTTAGGCATACTATTGTCTTATATTGAACTTGTAGTCCAATGATCCCTAACTATTTAAACATGCCTCCCTCATCTTGTACTTGCTTAGATTTTTGTACCTAAGTATAAAACTTTCCATTATCCATGTTGGGTTTATCTTATTAGATTCATCCCAATTCTCCAGCTTGTCAGGGTCTTTTTGGATCTTGGTTCTATCATTCAATGTGTTTGGTATCTCTCCCAGACTAACAAATGAGCATGACATCTATGCCTTTGTCTACATAATTGATAAGAAAGTTAAAGAACATGAAGGCAAGCACAGATGCTTAGGAATCGCCATCAGCATCAGGTGTCTTGAATTCATCAAAAGTAACTAGGTACTCCCTTGCTATTTCCTTGCTTACTTTAGGTTAACAACTACAAGTTATCAACTTTTAAAATATCAGATATGTTTATTAGTATGTATATCTCAGTGTGGCTTTCAATATCATCAATTAGCTCCTTTTGTCCTTTCCAGCACAAAGATCATTTTCCTTGGCAGAGAAAAATAAAGCAAAGTGATAAGAATAGAGTAGCTCTTCCTTCCCTCTGTCGTCAGTGTAACACAACCTTCAGAGTAGTCCCTCAGATCATGCTCACAGGTTTGCAGGTGGAGTCCCCAGGAGGATGACTACTTTGGGTTCCAGGGGCAAACTTGTGGGGCTGTGCTTCTACTATTTTAGTTCATGAGCTTCTACTGGTGCACTCCCCATTAACAGTCAACCAGTAGTCACAACTAGCTCTTAGTAAAGGTATTTTTTGAGATATCATAGTAATAACAATAGCTACCAAACATTCACCTACCTCCCTTCCTCCAAAAGGGATGTACTCACCCACCAAAACACTAAACTTCTCTGAGAAGAGTTGGAGTAAACTTATAGAGCAATGGTAAAGAGGCAAGCTAGGTGGCACAGTGGATAGGGTGAAGTCAGGAAGACTCATCTTCCTGAGTTCAAATCTGACCTCAGACACTTACTAGCTATGTCACCTTTGGCAAGTCACTTAACTCCATTTACCTCACTTTCCTCATCTGTAAAATGAGCTGGAGAAGGAAATGATAAATCACTTCAGTATCTTTGCCAAGAAAACCCCAAATTTGGTCAAGAAAGTTGGACACAATTGAAATGACTGAACAAAATAGAGAGGCATACAGGGAATACGTAGGCCAAGGCACGTCATTACTCCAAAACTGCAATGCCTAGATTCCTTTTATCGTCTTCTATGTAGTCCAACTCCGATGCCAAGGCTGCTGCTCTCTTGAATCCATAATCAGTTCTCCTCTGGGTCATGCTGCTTGAAGCTCCCTCACTCAGTGATTATCTCTCTGTATCTATGCCTGTCTGGAATATATGGGTCTGCTTCTTCAAGTGATCCTCAAACTTTCTCAATCTGACTTTCCAATTGTTGGATAAATGTTCTCTTTCTGGGGAAAAAAAATTCTAATGCTAGGCTCTATTACTGATGGAGATGGGAAGAGATAATCAATTCTACTCTCCTCCCCTACAGAGGGCTCACTCTGTAACTACTCTGAGGCTCATCTGTTTTCCACTTTCCTCCTCATACTCATTTCCATCTCAACAGCCATTTCTTCTTAGTTAGTGAGAATCAGATCCAGAATAGAATTTCCTCTTGTTGATTCATCTACCTTTTGAAGAATATTAAGACAAGTCAAGAAGTTTTGGCAAAGAGCTCCGGCAGATGTCTAGATAATTGAATTACTACTAAATAATGTGTCTGTGACAAGTTTGTGATATGTTTCCCAAACTCTCCAACCATTTTCTCTTTCTATTCACTTGGTGTATAGTGTACACTGATGATAAAGTTATTCCATTTCTCTCTTTTGCTCTACCACGCCTTCCTCTTTAGGTTTATAGATTTCCCAAAGTGCGCATTTCTACTTACTATACACCGTTACTCCCTCCACCCACCACCAAATCTGTTGTGCTTCTATTATTTTTTTGTAATAAAGTATAGCCATTTAAAGTCATATTTCAGTCATGACTTTCAATTCCACTAAGTCTCAATGATGCTGGAGGTCAAATTTCCCTCCTTGTTTTCAGGTTTCTAGTTCCTTTGACTCATTGCCTAAACTTTGGGCATTTGCAAATAGACATTTGAGGCAGGAGTTTTTGCTATTGGTTCTTTTTTTTTGAGTTTTATCTCTCATGAACTTCTGCATTGTAATTATTCTGCATGGTATCTAACTTGGGCAATATACATAGCTGGTTTTCTCTCTCCATCCTAAAAGGAAGGGAAGTGGAAAGAGAGTAGATTGAGGTAGTCACCTGAACCTTTTAAACAAGAAAAGCATTTTTGCCCCCCAAGTTACCTTAAACCTTGTAGCACTTCAATCTCCTCTCCCAATATCCCTCTTCCCTATTCTACATATAGCTACTGGACCTGGAATCAGAAATACCTGAGTTCAAATGTGACCTTGTACTTACTAGCTGTGTGTTACACTGGGCAACTTACTTAACATCTGCCTATCTCAATTTCCTTATCTCTAAATTGGAGATGATAACAGTATCTACCACCCAGGGTTTGTTATGAGGTTAAAATGAGTTCACAAAATGCATTTGGCAAATCTTAAAATGCTATATAAATGCAATTTCTCTCTCTCTCTCTCTCTTCTCTCTCTTTCTCTCTCTTTCTCTCTCTCTCTCTCTTTCTCTGTCTTTCTCTCTCTCTCTCTCTCTCTCTCTCTTTCTCTTTCTCTGTTTCTCATCAGTCTGATGTTATTGTTGTTATTCTGGGAAACGGTTTAAGATCTGTAGCTTCAGGAGAGAAGAAGAAAGAACAATAAAGGAACTGTGATTTGTGACACTTCCAGGGGGATGTCTGGATAGTGCTCTAGCCAGAATGCTCTGCTGAGGTATGGGATGTTTTGGCTAAAGTAATTGCTTTATATATGGATGGCCCTTCACCCACCTGCATATATATACACACCCAAAATGTACAATTATAAAAACTTTCCAAGCTTCACCTTAGCTAGTTTGGTTATCTTCAATTTAGCCTAATTCCCAATTATTGGTGGTCCTTACAACACTCCATCCTATTAGAAAAGCTTCCAGTCACAGGAATCTCACTTCCTGTGGAGGGAGCCTATTCTGTTGTTGAAAAGTTTCTGTTGTTAGATATTTTCTAATCATATTTAGCCAAATTCTATCTCCTTTTAACTAGAGTCCCTGCTTTTAGTTCTTCCCTTTGAAGCAACACAGAAAGGTGCTTAAGAGGTGCTGGTTGATTGTGTATTCCCTCTTTTTCAGGACAGCACTTCAGGTGTCTAAAGGCAGCTGCCATGTTTCTCCTTAGTTTGCTCTTTTCCTAACTAAACATCCCCAAATGCCTTCATGTATTCCTGGTAGGAGAGAACCTACCACCTACTACCTATCTGACTGCTTCTTCTCAGTCTCCTTTGCCGGATCCTCATTCAGATCACACTGTAGGTGTCCCCCAGGGTTCTGTCCTGGGTTCTCTTTTATTCTCTCTGTCAGTGATTTCATTAGCTCCCACAATTTCAGTGACCATCTCTGCAATGACAAATCTCAAATCTACTTATCCTGTCCCAACCTCTCTGCTGACCTCCAATCTTGCATCTACAACTGCCTTTTAGACATTTCAAACTGAATGTCCAGTAGACATCTTAAACTCAAAATAACCAAAGAGGAATTCATTATATTTTCCCCTAAACTCCCCTACTCCTAACTTCTTATATTTGTTTATTGTCACTCCTATTAGATTGTGTGCTCCTAAAGGTAGAGACTGCCCTTTGCCTTTTTCTGTATCCGTAGCACTTAACATAATGGCTGGCACGTAGTAGGCACTTATCAAATATTTATTTATTGATAATTGATTATAGGAAATAGTTTCAAATCCTCTCACCATCCTGGAAACCTTCTTGTTTGTCAACATCCCTTTTAAAATGTGCCACTCAGAAATGAACGTAATGCTGTAGGATAGAGCTATCCTGCATAACCTAACATTATTATTTCCTTTGGACACTTTATGAATACAATGGAAGACACCACATCTCTCAGTTTTTGGCATTGTCTCTGGCTTGGGCCATGGATGGAATGCTCTACCTCCTCACCTCTGGCTTCTACCTTCCTTGACTTTTGTTAAGTCCCAGCTAAAATCCCACCTTCTACAGAAGGCCTTTCCCAAATCTCTTAATTCTGGTATCTTCCTTATGTGAATTATTTCCTATTCATCCTATATGTTTCTTGTTTGCTTGTTGTCTTCCTTACTAGACTATGAGCTCCAACACGGCAGAGACTGTCTTCCACCTTACTTTGTATCCCCAGCACTTAGCACAGTGCCTGTCACGTACTAGGCACCTAAGAAATGTTCATTGACTGACTAGAAAAAATGCCTCTCTACACTGTTGGTTCCTATTGGGCCTGTGATTACAAATGGTTGTCAAACCAGATCTTCTACATTTTGTATCTGTGAAGGTGATTTCTCCCCCTTTGATAATTACAACTGTAAACAGCTTTACTGTACGTTAAGATTTTTCCTCCTATAAATTCAGTTTATTATAGAGAGCACAAGCCTGTTGTACAAGGAATTCATTCATAAAACTATTTGGGTCTTTTGATTTGGAGGGTTCTACAGTTGACTAGATTAAAGGGGACTTAGGTAGATTCCTCCATCCCCATCTCCTAGATAACTTTGCCAGAGAGGGGGAGTGAGATCAGAATCTTCTGGTAAACAAGGACTCAACGGAGATAAGGTGTTGATAACTGTTGACAGTTGGAGATCTAGTGGACAGAACATCAGAATAGGTGACAGGAAGACCTGAATTCATATCCTATTGCAAACACTTATCAGCAGTATAACCCTGGGAAAGTCACTTAACCTCTCTCAGCCTCAGTTTCCTTATCTGCTAAATGGAGAAAATCCATTTCACAGAGTGATTGTGAAGATCTAAAAAGATGCAAAACACTTTGCAAACTCTGAGGTGCTGTAGAAATAGTAGCCATCATTATAAGAGGTCAATAATACTATACAGCAATGACCCTGTAGAGCGTGAGATGAAATGTTAGATAGGAATTCACGACTTTGCCTCTTTGGCAAGAGTAATTGTATCCCTTCTACTTCTAGGTTGTTGACCTCTTTTTTAGCAACAGTCTATTTCTCTATTCCCTTTCCACTGTCTGTTTTTCTATTCCTCTCCCCCTCTCGACTTCTTTCGCTGATCTCAGTCACTTTGTATCTCCAAGCACTTTCATTGTCTTCTCCCTTTCTTTTCTCAACACATAGTCATTCAATAAATATTTCTCTCTGTAAGAAATGCCTCTCCATTTTATCTTTTGTTAATATTAACACGTTGGCATTTTCATATTAGGAGATCAGTTTAATAAAGCTCCAACCTCCCACAGCACTTCCTCCTACCATGCTCTCAGCTGAGGACTTTATCTCCATTTTTTTAATGAGGTATGAGGCAATCTAACTACAGTTTTTTCTTCTCCCCTCTTCCTCATCTTACTTGCCTCTGATGTCATCCTCCATTATCTCCTCCTTGATCCCTATCTCTAAAGAAGAGATGCCCTTCTCTCTGCCAAGGCCAACCTCTCTATGTACAACCTCAATCTCATTCCTTCTCATATTTTCTATCATATTGTCCCCACGATCATATCCATTCACTCTCTAATCTTCAATCTCTCCCTAGCTCCTGGATTCTTCCCTGCTGCCTACACTAAAAATATTAATAAAAATAGCTAGCATTTACATAGCACTTGAAAGTTCTCAAAGCACTTCGCAACCATTAGCTCACTTTATCCTCACAACAGCCCTTATGTACTCGTATGTCCATTTTGTAGCCTCAATCTCATGTGAACTCCAATCCTGCATCTCCAGCTGCCTGTTATTTCCTATGACGCATGTTGAATTGGATGTTCCATAGGCATCTCGACCCAACATGTCAAAAACAGAACTTATTATCTTTTCCCCATAAACCTGACCTCTTGAAATTCCCTATCCCTATTGAGGGCACCACCATCCTCCCAATCGTTCCTGTTATCTTCAGGATCAAAATTAAAGTCTTCCCTTTGGCATTTAAGGCTTTCCACAACCTGCACCATTCTTGATTTTCTCCCAGTGTTCTCAAACTTTATTCCATTCCACCCATTCTGTGATTTAGTTGCTGTTTCTTGCACATGACGTTCCTCTTTCTTCCGGCCTCTTTACTGGCTGTCTTCTACACCCAGAATGTTCTTCCTCTTTTCCTTTATTTCTTGAAATCCCTAGTTTCTTTCAAGAGTCAGTTTAAACTCCATTTTCTTCAGGAAACTTTTCCTGGTTCCCCAAACACTTGAACTTTCTCCTCTAAGTCATCTTTCTTTTAATCTGTATGTATCATGTATATACCTATTTATTTATGTTTTGTCTCCCTCTTCCCACCCATTAGAATTGAGCTTCTTGAGGGCTGTGACTATTAATGTGTTTTTGCTTTTCTGTATCCCTAGCTCTTAATACAATATCTGGAACATAACAAGTGCTTAATTCATGTTTGTATTAATTTGTATTCATGTTTTATTGATTGATTAATACAATTTTTTACTCTATACACTACACGTCCCAAATCAATAGTGGGGAGGTCACTCACCAGCAGACAATGTGGGACAAAGGTGTCCAAATATGTGACAGGAAATGGGATCTGTTTCTAAGTACAGAAAGCTACCCAGAAAGTAGAAAGATCCAGGAATCTGTCCTCAAGTAGAAGGGAAGCCAAGAAGACAGCCAATACATGTTAAGAGGGGTGACTTCTTAGATTTCCTACTACCTGCTTGGCATCTCCTTTTGGTGCCTCACATTTGACCTGTCCAAAGCACAACACCTTCCTCCTCAAGCCTGACCTTTATCTTGACTCATCTATTTCTTTTAATGATGCTGTAACCCTCCTGGTTCATAACTTTGCTATTATCTTTGGATTTTCATCCTTTTCCCTAACCCTTGACATTCAATATGTTGTCAAGTTCTATCCATTTTAGGGACAGAGACTGGACTTAGGATTTTATTACTATGGGGAAGTCTTGAGTGAGGAAACTGTTTCTACCAATGAAGGTTGGCACCTTCTCTGCAACTAGTAGCATTGGAGAGTTACCTAAAGCAGAAATGTCAAGCTCAGTATCAGCAAAAGTGAGTTTGAGGGGGGTCCAAACCAAATTAAAATGCAATTGGGTTTAACAAAATAAATAAATAAAATACAACAAAAATAATATCAATTTGTGGTTTTCTAAGTCAATATATAGTCCTCTAGTCTAGAGTGCTGAGGTTAAATGACTTGCCTAGGGTCACATAGCCAGTATGTCAGGAGTAGGACTTGAACACAGGTCTTCCTGGTTCTGAGGCTGACTTTCTAACCACTGTACCAGGTTGCCTTTTCTGTCAGTTTTACCTCAATAACATTGTTTGCATCCTGCCCACATCATTGCTGTAGTTCAGGCCCTCATCATCTCTGACCTAAACTACTGCTGAAGCCTCCTAATTGGTCTCCCTGCTTGGAATCTATCCTCTCACATAGTGGATAAAGTCAGCACAGTTCTGATCACATTATTCTTTGCTTGAGAGCTTTCAGGGGTATCGTGTAAACCTTTAAGCGCCGTAGAAATGAGACTTGGAGCCTTCATTCTCATTGTTCTGATTCTACTGTAATTAATGATGGTGTAGTTCTTCATGGCTCATATGATAAAATCTAAACCTCAGTAGCCAGGCTTCAAATCGATCCTTTCACATCATGGATCCAATTTACTTTTCAAGTTGTATTTTCTGCCTACTCCCCTTCATGAAATCTATGCTCTAACCAAACTGAATTGCTCTGGACAAGCCATTACTCAATTTCATCCCATTTTCTTATGCAGTCATGCCTTGATGTACACCATCCCAAATGCCTGGGATTGCCTAAATTCAATTCAACAAACATTTATTAAGCACCTTCTATGTGCAAGACACTGCGTTAGGGACTAGGTATACGAAGACAAAAAATGAAACTATCCCTGCCCCTAGGAGATTCCAGTTCGGGGAATACAACTTTTAAACAGGTACAATAAGTAAATACAATATAATTTCAGGTAGGAGACAACACTAACAACTTCCTTCAAGGCCCACTTTAAATATTATTTACTCTATGAAGCCTTCCCTGATTTCTCCTTCCCACTAGAAGTGATAGTTTCCTGCTCCAATCTTTCATCCTTACAGGTTTGACTTCTGTGTACTTATCAGTTAAATTTGTATTGTAAGTATTCATGTGCATGTCTTAACCCAGCTACCTGATTATAAAGTTCTTAAAGGCGAGGATTATGTCATTTTTTATCTATATATTCCCAATTACTGGTGGAAGGCCTGGCCCATAAGAGATGTCTGTGAAATTGAATTCAATTGGATCTTGGGGAAAAGTTGTATGTTCCCATTATAAATTTGATGGGTAAGTCATTTAACATCTCTGCAAATTCTGCCCTCAAATTCTGCATCCATGTAGGTAGGGTTGTTTAAAAGTGACCTAGAATCTCTGGGTGTCGTCTCCTCCGTGACTGCCACTACTAGGACATTTCCCTTTCAGTTTCAGGACCAACATCAAAGGGGCAGGGGGGAGAGGGAGGGTAAAGAAAAGGGAGGGGGAGGAAGGAAGAGAAGACAGATAATGACCACTCAATGATAATTTCTGCTGGCCATGACTTCTCTGACCTGGCCTTGAAAGGTTTGAGGGTTCTCTTTTGCCTCTCTTGCACTTTTTTAAAAATTTTATTTTGTTTTCAGGTCCATATTCTTTCCCTTTCATCTCTCCCTTCTCCCAACCATTGAGAAAGCAAGAAAAACAACCCATCAAAAAATAATCAAGTAACACAAATTCTTGCATTGGATATGTAATATGTACATACATATATACATACATGTATGTAAATACATGTTTATATATATATGTGGGGGCATATATGTGTATGTATATACACATATGTATGTATTTTACACACACATATACAGTTATACAAATGCCTAATACACCCTGAGTCCATCTCCCCTCTATCTGAAAGTGGGTAGCATGCTCTATCATGAGTCCTCTGAAACTGTGGATGATTGTTGCATTATCTTTTAAAGTTGTTTATCTTTACAATATTGTTATTGTATAAATTGTTTTGGTTTTGCTCATTTCACCCTTAGGTAAAGTCTTCTTATTATCTTTATCATTTCTTATAGAACAGTAATATTCTATCACATTTATATACCCTAATTCGTGTAACCATTACTTAGTTGAGGGGCACACCCTCAATTTCCAATTCTTTGCCATAGCAAAAAGGGCTGATGCACACACACACACACACACACACACGTACATTTGTACATATGGGTCTTTTTCTTCTTTCTTTGATTTCTTTGGAACGTAGACCTGGTAGTGGAATAGCTGAGTGAAAGGTAGGCCCAGTTTAATAGTTTTTTGGCATAGTTCCAAATTTCTTTCTGTAAAAGCTGGACCATTTTGTAGTTCCATGAATAGCAAATTAATGTACCTATTTTTCCACGGTCCCTTCAACATTTTCATTTTCCTTTTTTGTCAACTTTACCAATATGATGGGTATGAGGTGGTACCTCAGAATTGCTTTAATTTGTATTTCTTTAATTATTAGTAATTTAGAGCATTTTTTTCCAGCTTGGATTTCTTCTTCTGAAAACCATCTATTCATAGTCTTTGCCCATTTATCAGTTGAGGAATGGCTCTTATTCTTATAAATTTAAATTATTTCTCTATGCATTTTAGAGACTTTTATTAAAGAAACTTGCTGCAAATAGTTTTCTCAGTTTCCTACTTCTCTTCTAATTTTAGCTGAATTGGTTTTGCTTGTACACAAGCTTTTAAATTTTATATAATTAAAACTGTTCATTTAATCTCTTGTGAACTCCTGTATCACTTATTCAGTCATGAATGCTTCCTCTATCCATAGATCTGATAGATATTTTCTTCCATTCTCTTACAATTTGTTTACAGTGTCACTCTTCATGTCTAAATCATATACCTATCTTGAGCTTGTCTTGGTATATGGTGTGAGATATGGGTCTATATTTAGTTTCTGTGAGGCTGCTTCTCAGTTTTTTGAAGTTTTTTTTTTCCATAGTGAGTTCTCACCCCAATAGCTAAAATCTTTGAGTTTATTAAATAGTAGGCTGCTGTGCTAATTTTGTGTATTGTGTATCTAATATATTCCACTGATCAACTTCTTTATTTCTTGCTCAGGACCAAATCATTTTGAGGATTATGGCTTTGTAGTATATTTTGAGATCTGGTTTTACCAGATCCCCTAACCACTTTTAAAAAATCATTTCTCTTGTTATTCTTGACCTTTTGTTTTTCTGGTTTTATTTTGTTGTTGTTTTTCTAGTTCAACAAAACAATCCTTTGCTAGCCTGACATATGGTACTAAATAAGTTAATTTAGGTAGCATTATCATTTTTATTATATTGGCTCAGCCTACCCATAAGCAATTAATATTTTTCTAATTATTTAGATTTGTCTTTATGTAAAGAGTACTTTATAATTGTGTTCACATAATTCTTTTGTGTGTGTTAGCAAGTAGACTTCCAAGTATTTTATGCTATCTCTAGTTATTTTAAGTAGAATTTCACTTTCTGTATCTTTCTGCTGGATTTTATTGGTGACATACAGAAATACTGATGATTTTTGTGGGTTTGTTTTATATCCTATAAATTTGCTGAAATTGTTAATTGTTTTGATTAGCTTTTTCAGTTGACTCTTTAGGATTCTATAAATAAATTATCTCATCTGGAAAAAGTGAACATTTTGTTTTTTTAATATTTATTTTTAAAATTTCTATTTCTTATTCCTTTAGCTAGCATTTCTAACACTATATTGAATAGTAATAATGGATGTTCTTGGTTGACCACTTAATTTTATTATTTTGTCCCCATTACAGATATTGCTGGCTTTTGATTTTATTTTTAAAATTCTATTTTATTTTTCTCAATTACATAAAAGATAATTTTAGCATTCATTTTGACAAGTTTTAAGTTCCATATTTTTCTTCCTCCCTGCCTCACCTCCTCTCGTCCTAAAATGGTAGGTAATTTGATATAGGTTATACATGTGCTATCATGTAAAACATATTTCTGCATATTAGTCACAGTTGTGAAAGAAGAAACAGATCAAAAGGAAAAAAATCCCATGAAAAATAATGAAGTAAGTGAAAAAAGCATTCTTTGATCTGCATTAAGAGTCCATTAGTTCTTTATCTGGATGTAAATAGCATTTTCCTTCATGAGTCCATTGCATTTGTCTTGGATCATTGTGTTGCTGAGAAGAGCTGGACATTCATAGTTGATCATCATACAGTGTTGCTGATACTGTATATAATGTTTTCCTGGTTCTTCCCATTTCACTTTGCACCAGTTTGTACAAGTCTTTCCAGGTTTTTCTGAAATCTACCTGTTCATCATTTCTTATTGCATAATAGTATTGCATTACATTCATATACTACAGTTTGTTTAGCCATTCCCCAACTGATGAACATCCCCTCCATTTCCTATATTTTGCCACCATAAAAAGGGCTGGTACAAATATTTTTGCACATGTAGGTCCTCCCCCCCCCCTTTTTTAAAATAATCTCTTTGGGATACAGACCTAGTAGTGGTAATGTTGGATTAAAGGGTATGTACAATTTGGTTGACTTTTTGGCATAGTTCCAAATTGCTCTTCAGAATAGTTGGACCAGTTCACAATTCCACCAACAGTGCATTATTGTCCCAATTTTCCCACAACCTCTTCAATGTTTCTTGTTTTCCTCTTTTGTCATATTAACCAATCCAATAGGCTTGAGGTGGTACCTCAGGGTTGATTTAATTTGTGTTTCTCTAAAAACACTTCTTCATGTACCTATAGATAGCTTCAAAATTTTCATCTGAAAACTGCCTGTTCATTTCTTTTGACCACTTATCAACTGGGGAATGGCTTATAATCTTATAAATTTGACTCCGTTCTCCATATATTTGAGACATAAGGTCTTTATCAGATGTAATTACTATAAAGATTTTTTCCCGGCTTCCTGCTTTCCTTCTAATTTTGGTTGCATTGGTTTTGTTTATGCAAAAGCTTTTTAATTTAAAATAATAAAAATTATTTTACATTTTGTAATGCTCTCTATTTCTTGTTTGGTCATGAATTCTTGTCTTCTTCACAGATCTAAGAGGTACACTATTCCTTGCTCTTCTAATTTGCTTATGGCATCATCCTTTATGTCTAAATCATGTACCCATTTTTACCTTATCTTGGTATGTAAATGTGAGATGTTGGTCTATACCTATTTTGTGCCCTACTGTTTTCCAATTTCCCCAGCAGTTTTTGTCAAATAGTGAGTTCTTATCCCAAAGGCTGGCATCTTTGGGTTTATCAAACACCAGGTTGTTATGGTCATTGACTACTGCATCTTGTGTACCTAATCTATTCCACTGATCCACCACTCTATTTTTTAGCCAGTACCAGATAGTTTTGATGATTATTGCTTTATAATGTAGTTTGAGATCTAGTATTGCTAAGCTACCTTCCTTTTTTTCTTCATTAATTCCCTTGATATTCTTGACCTTTTGTTCATCCAGATGAATTTTGTTATTTTTTTCTAGCTCTATAAAATAATTTTGGTAGTTTGATTGGTATAGCACTGAATAAGTAAATTAACTTAGGCAAAATTGTCATTTCTTGGCCTACCTATGAGCAATGAATATTTTTCCAGTTGTTTAGATCTGACTTTATTTGTGTGAACAATGTTTTGTAATTTTGTTTATATAGTTTGTGGGTTTGTCTTGGCAGGTAGATTCCCAAGTATTTTATATTGTTTACAATTATTTTAAATGAAATTTCTCTATCTCTTGCTGCTGTGCTTTGTTGGGCTTATGAAGAAGTGCTGATGATTTATGTAGGTTTATCTTAAATCCTACAACTTTACTGAAATTGTTAATTATTTCAGGTAATTTTTAAGTTGATGCTCTAGGATTCTCTAAGTAAGAGTGATGATTTTGTCTACTCATTGCCTCTCCTTATTCCTTCAAATTCTTTTTCTTCTCTTATTGCTATAGCTAACATTTCTAATGGCCATCCTTGCTTCACTCCTGATATTATTGGAAAGGCTTCTAGTTTATCTCTATTACAGATAATCCATGTTGATGGTTTTATATAGGTACTGCTTATCATTTTAAGAAACATTCCTTTTATTCCTATGCTATGTGTTTTTAATAGGAATGGGTTCTGTATTTTGTCAAAAAGCTTTTTCAGCATCTATTGCGATAATCACCTGACTTCTCTTGGTTTTGTTATTTATATGATTAATTATGTTGGTAGTTTTCCTAATATTGAACCAAACTTGCATTCCTGGTATAAGTCCCACTTGGTCATAGTGTATAATCCTTGTAATATATTGCTGTAATCACCTAGCTAGAATTTTGTTCAAAATTTTTGCGTCAATATTCATTAGGAAAATTCACCTATAATATCCTTTCCCCATTTTAGCTCTTTCTGGTTAAGATATCAGCATCATATTTTGTCGTAAGAGGAATTTGGTAGGACTCCTTCACCTATTTTTCCAAATAGTTTATATAATATTGGGATTAATTGTTCTTTAAATGTCTGGTAAAATTCACTTGTAAACCCATATGGCCCTGGGGATTTTTTCTTAGGGAGTTCATTACTGGTTTGTTCAATCTTTTTCTAAGATGAGGTTATTTAGGCAGTCTATTTCTTGATCTGCTAATCCAGGTAACTTATATTTTTCATAAATATTCATCAATTTTGCTCTTATTATGAGATTTATTGGTATATAATTGGGCAAAATATTTTCTAATGATCACTTTAATCTTCATTGGCGGTGAGTTCACCATTTTCATTTTTGATACTGGATATTAGGTTTTCTTCCTTCTTTTTTAAAAATCAAATTAACCATGGCTTATCTATGTTACAGATTTTTTTTTCATTAAACCAGCAGCTAGTTTTATTCATTAGCTTAATATTTTTTTTTTAACCTTCAATCTCACCTTTGATTTTCAGGATTTCCAGTTTGGTGCTCAACTGGAGATTTTTAATTTGTTCTTTTCTAGTATTTTTTTTTTAAGTTGTACTGTTGCATTGTGTAGGTGCCCTATGCCTGGCTGAAAAAAAAATTCCTTTCTGTTCCCATTCGGTTTTCTACAAAAGTCCATCATATCTAACTTTTCTAATATTCTATTTATCTCGTTATTTTATTTCCTGTTTTTTTGTTTTTCAGCCAAAGACAAGGTGTATTAGAACATCTGCCATATTGGGCAGACTCTTAAGGAATCTAAGCATTTGTATTGCTAATGCAAGCAGGCCAGATCTTAAGAACCTGAGCCCTTGGCTAGATTATAAGAATCTGAGCACCTTAATGGAGACAAGATGGACCTTATATACAGAAAGACTGTGAGAGCAATCTAGGAGTGGCCAAGTAGTTTGGGGTGATTGGAGGAGGGATCTAAGGAGGATCTGGATGGGAGTGGTCAGTAAGCTGGGGTGGACCTGGACCCATGTGGCCAAGGGAGAATGGAGTCTAGATAGGATTAAGGGTAGGAAGTGGCCAGGGGCAATTAGGAGGAACAGAACAGAATTGGGAGATTGGGTGTAGCCACAATGAAAGGTCAGTTGACAGGATTACAGCCTCATGTGAATGCCAGAGATATGGCCATGTGGGAAAGTCCAGGGCTTTTCCTTTTTGGGGTCCAGATCCCAAAGACATGGTCTTTTTCTTTTAGGGGTTCAGATCCCATCCTCATCAATAGTAGCTACATTAGACAAATGAACATCTCTAAGAGACTCAAAAACTTTGATCGATAAAATAAATGTGACTCAAATTCTTTTGGGGTAAGGGATGAAGGTCTTGGCTTCTGAAACCGCTTCCTGCTGACAAGGGGCATAGAACTGTCCCTGCCTCAAGGGAGTCCCAAAGAGGTTGACTGGAACCGAGCACAAGCTACATCTAGGGGACGATGGGGGGACATTGGCTGGTACCCACTGTTTGCTACCAACTGTAGGTGAATGCCCTGTAGTCTGGAAGACACAAATCTGACAGAAAAGACTGCAGGGCCCAGATATAAGGAGAAGTAAAAGTGTAAGAGCCCCATTAAAATGATTTACATCTGACCTGAAGGATTATCTGATCTTGTAACTTTTTCTAAAGTTTTAAGTAACACTTTGGTTGGTAGAAGTTTTCCACCCCTGGGTTCAATACTTATACAAATAAATTTGCCAGAGGCTGACTTTCACTTCAATTATCACTCAAATTCTCCTCCCCAAACCAAACTGAATATGTTTCTGATTTAATTGCAGTTGTTTGGGGGTATTAAATTGACACATTCAAGTCAAAACAGCAAGATCTCACACACTTACATTGACTTTTTACTGACCATTTGCTCTGATTATAAACATTTGTTATAAAAGGGTAAAGCAGGCACTAGATTTAGGGCCCAAATATGACAGGAAAAAACATCCTTAGCTCTGTTTGGATTTAGATAATTCAGTTTTCCAACCATGCATAGCCAGACTCAGGAATAACCAAGTGGGTAACATTCCTTTTCAAAGGAGCATAATGGGGAAACTGAGCCAGGAAGATCCCATCTTAGACTGAGGCTAAAATTGTCCTCTATGCTTTTCTGGATGCTGACTTCGCACCAGTACCACATTTTCTGAGTAGCCTGTAGCATTTCTCTCAGATAGTGGATTATAGATTATCAATGGATTATTATGATTCATTAGACAACTCAAAATAAAATCCCATGAACTTTTACTTCACACAGCAAGTTTCACTAATTACAGCTTAGGAAAAAATTTTCCAGGATGGATGTCTAAAATTGAAATTCATCCTGGTGTAAAAAGCCAATCATTAGAGACTATTTCTGTATACTTGCAAATTCTCAGTAAGACAAAACCCAAACAAACTTTTTGGCAAGTTTACACATTAAAACAATAACCAACAATAACCAAATTATTTTAGCAGTAACCAAATTATGAAAAGTTGCTTGACATAGCTGATACAAAAAGTTCACCAATTTGAAACTTGAAACAAACTCATTACCAATCAGGTGACTTCAGTTTTGTTAAGAGCATTTCCAAATTACTCTACACAGAGAATCAACATCTCATCATTAACAGTTAAAATTACAACTTTAAAAGAGCTACCCAAGTTCAGAGGCTAGCTTCTTTACCTTGAGCAGGATGTGCTGAACCTAGGTGATGCTTCTAGGCAAAGGTTGCTCCAGGGCCCAAGGCCATTGCCAGGAGGGCCCATGCTGTAGAAGGCGAATTCAGAGGTGGTGGTGGTGGGGAGGATGAAACTCTCTTCTCTTGTAAGAGGGATTAACAGATACCCTCTTGATTCAAGGGAAGGAAGTAGGGGAAGGGAGTGACCGGGGTTGTAAGGAAGTGTTTCAAAACACTTAATGATCAATCACAAAAACCTCCAGAATCTGCTAAGATGTTTTTAGCTGTTCTCACTTTTTGCTGTAGCCTCCATGAAGGAGGATCCAAAGGTGTAGGGGGAAGGAGTAAGTAAGACTCAGGTAACCAAAAAGCACCTGCAGTTTTCCCAATTCCCTAGGACCAAGAGAATTGACAGATTTGAGCATACTCTTCCGCATTGGGCATCTGTCCTTGTCCTCTATGCTGCGGAAGGTGTACCCAGGTCCATGGCCTTGAACCAAACCAGTGGCTTGAGAGCATCAGGCCGAGTGTGAGACAGCCTCATAACTGTCTGCCTGAAAAGCACGTCCAAGCCTTCCTAGGTGCTTGGAGAGCAATCCCAACTGCAAGGCAAGAAAGAAGGGGAGGAGGCTTATATACCCTCCAGTCTGGGCTGTAAAAGAACTTGGGGTTAGGCAGCTTCCCCATATGGACCACCAAAATGTTGAGGGTTAGAGGTTTAGGGGTACTGAGACCCCAAAATCACTAGATGCAGGTCCTGCCCAAATGAATTAGACCCAAGCCTTTTAGCCAAAGACAAGGTTTATTAGAACATCTGACATATTGGGCTGACTCTTAAGGAATCTAAGCATTTGTATTGCTAATGCAAGTGGGCTAGACCTTAAGAACCTGAACCCTTGGTTAGGTTATAAGAATCTGAGCAGTGGCTAGATTTTAAGAATCTGAACATTTGGCTAGATTTTAATAATCTGAGCCTTCTTTCTTGTTTATTTTTGGTTGGATTTATTGAGTTCTGAGAGAGGACAGTTGAGGTCCCCCACTAGTATAGTTTTGCTGTTTATTTCTTCCTGTAACTCACTTAACTTCTCTTCAAGAATTTGGATACTATACCACTTGGTACATACATGTTTAGCATTAATATTACTTCATTATCTGTGGTACCTTTTAGCAAGATGTAGTTTCCTTCCTTATCTCATTTATTTAGGTCTATTTTTCTTCTTGCTTTGTCTGAGATCAGGATTGCTACCACCGCTTTTTTTTTTTAACTTCAGCTGAAACATAGTAGATTCTGCTCCAGCCTCCTTTACTCTGTGTGTTTCTCTTCTTCAAGTGTATTTCTTGTAAACAAAATTTTATAGGATTTTGGTTTTTGATTCACTCTGCTATCTGCTTCCATTTTATAGAAGAGTTCATTCCATTCACATTCATAGTTATGATTACTAACTGTGTATTTCCCTCCATCCTATTTTTCTTCCAGCTTATCCTCTCTCTCCTTTCATCCTTTCCCTCCTCACCAGTGTTATGCTTCTGTTTACTGCCTCCTCGAGTCTGCTTTTCTTCTGTCGGTCTTCCCCCTTTCTTAATCTACTTCCCTCTATTTTCCTATCAAGTAAGATAGATTTCTATATTCAACTGATTGTGTATTTTATTACCTTTTTAAGCCAATACTTATGAGAGTAAGATTCAGGCAATGCCCATTGGTCACCCTCCCATCCTGAATCCCCAGTGTCTAAAGACATCTCTGTTTACCTATGCTGACCCGGACTGGAAAAATGACTCTCTCCTGTTTTTTCCTTAGTTTTCTCAATCAGAATTCAATCTGATGCATTGTATAGATCTTTGTGGAAGAGATTTGCAGGAGAGCTAGGCTGTACTTTTCTTGCTACTGCACCATCTTGGCTCTGCCTTCTTCCTCATTTATATTCTTGAAACACTACAAGACTTCTGTCTTCTGCACTGGAAAGACTTAAGCTGAGAGTGGCAGAGGAGAGCTAGAGTTTCTAAGACTATAGAAGAAATAATTTCAAGAGTAGATCCTAATGTCATATACACCCAATTATACACAGGAGAATTACCAAAATTTATGTAATGCACCCAAGTTTCTGTGCTGCCATCCCACAGTAAATGAGATAATTTACTCTCCTACTATGATGGGAGAAAAGTTATTAAGTCAGAAAACTTCCTGAACTTCTCTTTTCCTTGGGGAAAGCAGAAAAATGAGCAGAAAAATTAGTTTTCATCCAGGGGGTAGTGTGGAGGGATGGAATTGTGATTTGTGGTTAATGTGAAAGGAATGGGAGAGACCAACTTATAGGAAGGCAGATAAATTATCTGCTTCTCCTTTCCTTGTAAACTTAACCTTGCAAAGAGGATGGGGTCTGCTAGAGTTTGATATCACCATGTGTTTTCTAATTAAGTTATTTTTGCTTTACTATGTTCTGAGATTTGAGTGAAATGTTGATATCTATCTTAAAGGACAAAGGTTTTCAAAAAATGAGGGCTGAGCCCAGAATTAGCTAGAACTTGAGAACAAGAAGGCAGAACCAGAGAGACCATAGACCCTAAGATTTGGTCATATCTTTGCTCTTTTTGAAAAATAAATTCATTAGACAGGATAACTTCTATCACTATGATCCTATGTGTTTATATGGATGCTTCAGTGAGAGAGTCAAACATATGTTAGATGAGAGAAGGAATAGTCAAATTGGGGCTAATATACACCTATATGTTTTACCATAGTTATAATCTGTACACTGCACATTCTTTTAAGATTCTCTTTTTCCCTCTCAACATGATTTTCCACTCATCAATATAGTTTCCTAAATTGTGATTTCAATAGCTATGCAGTAGTTCATGATGCTAGTATAAGGTACTGTCCACCCTTTTGCTATGTGGTCATTTTGAGTGCTAAGAGGGATTGAAAAAAACTTTTTCATTGGGAACATGGATAAAATCAGCTTAAGAAGAAACAGCCTTTCAGATATGAGAGCTTTAAGAGAGACATAGGCTATTCTGAGGAATGGAGAGAAAAACTACCTTTCAGATAAATGTACTTAGAGGACATATTTGAAAGCTGAGGATTATCTGAGGGGTAGGAAGTCACAGTGCATTGTGGTCTGTCAGCTCACTTTCATGACTGTTTTCAGAGATTTTAAGGCTTCAGCTAATAAAGTATAAAACAAATAACTGTTGTGGGAATATTGAGTGATTAGATCATGTCTCTTGAAATCATGTCTGAGGGAAAAGTGAACTTTCAGAGTTTGACATCATATGTTAGAGATAGGTCAATGCTTGTGAAGAAACCCTGATCTGAGGTATTAGAAGATAAGGTAGAAGATGGCCAGATGATGATAGAATCAGGAGAGCAAGTCCAGTGCAGGAGGAGTTGAGGACAGAAAACATAGAAGGCAGAGCAAGAAGGTATTTGCAAGTGACACAATATAGAAAATAACAGGTGCTAATCCTAGGCAGCAGTTTGCTAGGCATGCTAATTGGAAGAGAGGCAATACCTCAATGAGAGATGATTGTTGAGAGAAAGATGGTACTGTCCTGTAGCATTATCTATAACCTGAGAGGAGAAACCTCTCTGGGGCACCCTTGTATTGTCTTTTAATTACCTCTTTAGTTTGTGAGGGAGAAATAGAAAAGGAGGGACAGGTTTTATGCTTACTTTACAATGAGTTGTGCTGATTAGAAAAGAGGGGTAGCTTTGTTGAAAGTTGATTGAAGAAACAAAATGCCCAGCTATAGGCATAGAAAGATTACATACCTGGGATGGCAGCATAGCTCAATGACTGTCTCAGCAGATCTGAGGAACTTTACAGTTCTCTGGTTTGAGGGAACTGTATATCCCTTACAAAGTTTAACACTACTTCAGCACCCTGTTAAGGGTAGCTGTGTGCTAAAAGAGTTTGACATTGTTTCAGCAGTCTGAAAGTATTAGAGAAGAGGCTTAACCCAGTAGGAAAGCTGTGACAACCAGAAGGGGAACAAATAGCAGAAAAGTTTTGCCCAGCAGATGACCTGTAGGCATAGACTATTCTATAAAAAGACCAAGGACATCAAGACCTGATATCCAAAGTTAGGAGTTGCCCTGCCACATAGGTTCCCCTATTCATATGCCTCCTTGCTAGGTTTTTGTGTGTACCCATTCTCACTTACAGACATTGTATTCACTAGTGGGAGATGTGACCCAGATTTGTGGGCAGACTGTTATAATACTTCGATTATTCTTGCTTTTGCCTTCTTATTTTAGTAAACATTTCAAGTTTAAAAATTGATAGTGCCATTGTTACTACTTTTTTAATGGGAAATACACAGGTAAGGTCTCAGGAGATAAAGTACTAAATAGTTGGAATATACCTACCACCTTTTCCCTCACCTCCCCTATACAACAACAACAGCACACCCTGTCATACATACCAGGTTTACTTTTAGGAGCCTGAGAGATTTTGAGACATATAGATGTCCTTCTGAGGATACTATCCTGACCTACTGAAGTGAGTGCAGTTGGGGTAAGTAAACCAGACCCAGCTGAGGAAGAGAGAAAGAGAGTGATCCTGAAGAGAAATGGTGGTCAGTGCCATCCTTCAGCTGCACTATTATATTACAGTTTGCTTAGTCATTCCCTACTGTGGTACAGGTTGGTTGTTTAGAATTTTTCAGTATTATAAATAGTGCTACTATGAAAATCTCTGAATGAATAAGTTTTTCTTTTGGGTTAAACATTTGGTATACATTTCATCAAGTAGAATTATTGAGCCAAGGGATATGAACATGATTGTGACTCTCATTACAAATTGATAGACTGTTATCCTAGAAAATTAAGTTGAGAGGTTAAGTGACTTGTACCAGGTCACATAGCAAATAAGAATCTGAGGAAGCTTTTGAATTCAGGTCTTCCTGACTCTAAGTCTCACACTATCCACTGTACTACTTAGATGCCTAGTCAATTGGACAATCATACCATATTTGTTCAAGTTTAGGTCATGCTAATAAAATTAGATATTTGCTATCATATCTCAGGGTGTTTCTTTTTAGAAGTTTCTATTTTATTGTTGTGGTTTTGGCTACAAAGAGACACCTAACACTATTATTTACTCTTTCATTCTCTCAGAAACACTTATTCTTGTCTAGAAATCATATGCTTCAGAAGAATTACCTATTGGCTTTAGTTAATGGAGTTTGTAAAGCTAGAGTTCTCTATATTGATGAAATCATAGACCCAGGTTCTCCCCGGTCTGATTGTATCCCCCAGCTCTGATTGTACCCATTATAAACAAGGCATGATAGAATGAAGAGAAAGGATGGTTTCAATATAAGTACAGCACTTGGCCAAGATAAGTACTCTTTTTGAGATCAGAATGAGATTATTTCAAGACTTGAGACAACCTGGGGTGATGATAAGTTTAATGACTTGCCCATGGTCACATAGAGCTATTACATAACAGACTTAGACTTGAACCCAGGTCTTTCTTATTCTTATGCATTCCTCTGTCCACTATACTGTACTGGGTTGCCCTATAATAGATGTTTAAGTTGAATTCCCTTAATTTCCAGGTAATCCAGAAAAGATCTGTTAAAAGGGTAGCCCAGTATGGACAGAGAGATGATGAACTCCAGGACACACATTTTTTTGAACACAGCTGGTGAGGGAATCTGTTTTGCTTGACTATGCTTATTTTCTTTTCTTTTTCTTTTCCCAATTGGGCTGGTGGTGGGAAGGAGAGGAAATCAATTTCTGTTAATTAAATTCAATTTAATTTAAAAAATGGATTGTGTTCTCTCAGACCTTTGCTTCTCCAAAGTTTGAGGGGGAAGGTTTGAAGATATGCTTATCCTTCCATCTTTTAATATCCTTTCTTCCTTCTTTTTGGCAGCATATCAAATCTTCCATTCATCTTTAAAGTTTAAAAATTTGACCAATAGGTGTTTCAGGTTCTTTGAGGATTTCCTGAGTGGTGGGACTCTATGATCCTGCTTCATATTCATGCCAAGATTATCTGAATAAATTTTTTTCTTGAATTATAGAACGAGGGCATCATATACTGGAAAGAAGGAGCCTCAGATTTGGACTCGGGAGACATAGGTTTAAATTCTGGCTCTCCATTTAGCTAGCTGTATGACCCCAGGAAAGATAAAACTTCTCTGAGTCTCAGTTTCCTAATCTGTAAAACACGAATGATAACATACTTTCACTAAATACCACACAGGATTATTATTAGGAAAACGTTTTGTAAATCTTAAAAGACTGTGTAACTATGAGCTATTTCCCTGATTATGGTCTTCACATTGTTGGCCTTTTCTATTTTCCCTGGCAGCCCTATTATTCACAGACTAGATCTCTTTGATCTCTTTTCTAGGTCTGTCAGTTTCTTTTGCATTATTAACATCTGTTTGTGTAATTTAGCACTGATTCAGCTTTGCATATCTTTGGCATTCCTACTCTGCGTCCTGCTGCATCAATTACAGCCTTCCTTGATGTTTTCAGCTTCTCTATAGTGTTTCCAAGTTTAACTCTGTTTTGTAGTGTCCTGGCTTCTTTCTTCTTTGCAATCATTGTTTCTTCTTTTATCCTTTAAAAAAAGTGTTTAGTGGTGGCTCATTCATCTTTGTCAGAGTCTACAGGCAATATTGAGTTTTGGCCATTGTTGTCATTGTTGTAGGAATGACAATAAAGTGCTGGACTTGTGGTCAAAAGATCTGGGTTCAAGTATTGACCCTACCAATTATTAGTTTTATAAGTTGAGGCAAGACACCCTTTCTGGGTCTTAGTTTCCTCACCCGTAAAATGGGCATAATCTAGTTAACTTCATAATTGACCTCTGCCCCAACTTTGTCAGCCAATACCCCTCTCAAGGAGTTCTGAAACTATTGCCCTATTTTCAGTCTCAAATCTCTAATAACCCTTTAAGAGGGGAGTGAGGGTGGGGTTTAATGTGTTTTGGTCAGTTTTTCTTACTATTTAGAACATGATTTATGCATTGGCAGAAAGAGTCTCACTTAGAAGTGTGATTCTGAATTTTTGTGTGTGTATTGGATTATGCCTTTAGAACGGTATTTGAAAAACAGTTTCTTTCTCTGGATATAGATAGCGTTTTTCATGATAAGTCCTTTGGGATTGTCTTGGATCTTTGTATTGCTGAGAATAGCTAAGTCACCCACAGCTGATCATTGCACAATATCTCTGTTACTGTGTACAACGTTCTCCTGATTCTGCTCACTTTACTTTGTATCAGTTCATGTAATCCTTTCCAGATTTTTCTGAGAATATTTTGCTTATCATTTCTTATGGCATAATATTTCATATCTGCCTATTCATCAGTTTTTATTGCACTATAGTATTCCATCACATTCCTGTACCACAGCTTGTTCAGCCATTCCCCAATTGATGGTCATCCCCTCAATTTCCAGTTCTTTGCTACCATAAAAGACCGGCTATAAATATTTTTGTACATATAGGTCCTTCTGTTTAACCTCTTTGGGATACAGAGCTAGTACTGGTATTGCTGGGTCTGCACAGTTTTTATAGCTCTTTGGGCATAGTTCCAAATTGCTCTCCAGAATGATTAGATCAATTCACAACTCCACTAACAACGTATTAGTGTCTCAATTTTCCCACATTCCACCCAAAGTGTCAATTTCCTTTTTCTGTCATATTAGCCAATCTAATACATGAGAAGTGGTACCTTAGAGTTGTATTAATTCGCATTTCTCTAATCAATAGTGATTTTGAGCATTTTTTCATATGAACATAGATAGTTTTGAATTTTTCATCTGAAAACTGCCTGTTTGCATTTGACCATTTATCAATTGAGTAATGACTCATTCTTGTAACTTTAACTCAGTTTTAAATGTATTTGGGAAATGAGAAATTTGCTGTAAACCCCTCCTCCAGTTTTTTTCTTTCCTTCTTGGTTACATTGGTTTTGTTTGTACAAAATCTTTTTAATTTGATATAATCAAAATTATCCACTTTACATTCTGTAATGTTCTCTTGTTGTCACAAATTCTTCACTCAGCCACAGATTTGACAAACTATTCCATGTACCCCAAATTTGCTTATGGTATCACCCTTTATATCTAAATCATGTTGCTATTTTGGCATTGTCTTGGTATATAGCATGCAATGTTGGTCTATACCTAATTTCTCCAAATTGTAAAGTCATTTACAAACCTTAAAACATTGTACAAATATGAATTATTATTAAATTATTATTGAGTCACTGTAGTTAACCACAATGTTGCACTAAGTTTTCTAAAAGTAATCTTTAGTTAACAGAAATATATTATCTTTCTTATCCCTCTTTCCATTCAAAAGAAAAAGAGAAAACAAATTCCTCGTAACATATAGGCTTGGTCAAGTGAAACAAATTCCTTCTTTAACAATGATTAAAAAGAAACCAACAACAAGGTATGTCTCATTCTGCCTCCTGAATCCATCACCTTCCTGTCAGGAGATGCCTCATCATTGGTCCTCTGTAATCATGGATAGGGATTGTATCTATAGTAGTTCTTATAGCTTTCAAAGTTATTTCTCTTTACAATGTTGTCATTGTAGAAATTATTCTCCTGGTTCTTCTCATTTCATTCATCTTCAGTTTATAAAACTCTTCAAAAATTTTTGCTAAATTTTAAATTGTTTTTCTTATGCTTATTTCACTCTATCAGTTTATACATGTCTTTCCTTGTCTCTTTGAAATTGTCTGTTTCTTCATTTCTTATGTTACATGAGTATTCTATCACATTCATATTAGCACAGTTGGTTCAGTCATTACCCGACTGATGTTTTTACCTCTACAAAAAGAACTACTATAAATACTTTTGTATGTAAGGATTTTTTTCCCTATTTTTATAATCTCTTTGGGATATGTATACATCTGGGAGTGGCAAAACTAGGTCAAGGCACATGCACTGTTTAGTAACTTTTTGTGTATTAAAATTTATAAGAACAAAACCCAGTAGATAAAAGAAATGGTCAGAGTATATGACCATGTAATTCTCAAAAGAGGATACCAAGTTAACAATAGCCGTATGAAGAAATGCCCCAAATCACTAATAATTAGATAAATATAAAGTAAGCAACTTTGAATTTCCACTTCATACCTATCAAATTGGCAAAGATGAGTTTTCAAAAATGGAAACTGATAATTGATGGAGGGGCTGCAGTAAAACAGGATTACTAATACACTTTGGTGGAGCTGTGAATTGGTCCAGTCATTCTGGAAAGCAATTTGGAACTATATCCTCCAAATTACTAAACTCTGAATACCCTTTGATCCTGTTATGCCACTACCAGGCCTAAAATCTAAAAAGATCAAAGCACAAATATATTCATAGCACCTTTTTATTTTTTGTGGTGGCACAAGTTATAGGGTTGATCATCAACTGGGGAATGGCCAAATACATTATTGTATAAAATGCATTGGAATACTGTTGCACCGTAAGAAATGATTTAATGGATGGTTTCAGGGAAAACTGGGAAGACCTAAATTAACTGATACAGAGTGAAGTAAGCTGAACTAGGGGAACAATGTAGAACACTAACAAGAACATTATAAAGAAAAACAGCTTTGAAACACTAGAAAACTCTGTTTAATTTAGTGGCAAAGCATAACTTCAGAGGACCAAAGATGACACATGCTCCCCGCCTCCCTTCAGAGAGGTCATGGACACAAGATACAGAAAAGACATAGATTTTTTGGATGTGGCCAATTTATGAATTTGTTATGCTTCACTGTATGTATTTGTTTTTTTTTCTTTATTTTGCTTTTTAAATTTTTTAAAAATATATATTTATTTATTTTTAGCTTTCAACATTCACTTTCATGAGATTTTGAGTTCCAAATTTTCTCCCTATCTCTTCCCTCCTCCCACTCCAAGATGGCATGTGATCTGATGTAGGTCCTACATATACATTCATATTGAACCTATTTTCACATTAGTCATGTTGTAAAGAAGAATTAGAACCAGTGGGAGAAACCACGAGAAAGAAGAAACAAACTGAAAAAACAAAAGAGATCCAATAATGTGCTTTAATCTGTATTCAGACTCCATAGTCCTTTTTCTGGATGTGGACAGCCTTTCATTGCTGAAAGGAAATGAATTTGTCAAAGTTAGTCATTGCACATTGTGGCTGTTACTGTGTACAGTGTTCTCCTGGTTCTGTTCACTTCACTCAGCATCAGTTCATTTAAGTCTTTCCAGGTTTTCCTGAAGGCTGCCTGCTTATCATTTCTTACAGTAAAATAGTATTCCATTACATTCATATACCACAACTTGTTCAGTTATTCCCCAACTGATGGGCATTTCCTCAATTTACAATTCTTTGCCACCACAAAAAGAGCTGCTATATATATTTTTGTACATGTGGGTACTTTTCCCATTTGTATGATCTCTTTGGGATACAGCCCTAGCAGTGGTATTGCTGGGTCAAAGGGCATGCACATTTTTATAGCCCTTTGGGCATAGTTCCAAATCGGTCTCCAAAATGGTTGGATCATTTCACAACTCCACCAACAATGCAATAGTGTTCCAATTTTCCCACATCTTCTCCAACATTTATTATCTTCCTGTTTTGTCATGTTAGCCAATCGGATGGGTATGAGGTGGTACCTCAGAATTGTTTTGATTTGCATTTCTCTAATCAATAGTGATTTAGAGCATTTTTTCATATGACTATAGATAGATTTAATTTCTTCATCTGAAAACTGCCTGTTCATATCCTTTATCAGTTGGGGAATCACTTGTATTTATATAAAATTTGACTCAGTTCTCTATATATTTTAGAAATGAGACCTTCATCAAAGATACTGGCTGTAAAATTTGTTTCTCAGTTTTTGGCTTCCCTCCTAATCTTAGTTGCATTGACTTTGTGTAAAATCTCGTTTGGTCATAAATTCATCTGTTCTCCATAAATCTGACATGGAAACAATGCCTCACTCTCCCAGTTTCCTTACAGTATCAGCCTTTATATTTTAATTGTGTACTCATTTTGATTTGATTTTGGTATACAGTGTAAGATGTAGGTCTATGCCTAGTTCCTGCCATATTATTTTCCAGTTTTCCCAGCAGTTTTTGTCAAGTAGTGAGTTCTTATCCCAGAAACTGGAGTTTTTGGGTTTATCAAAAAGTATATTACTATAGTCATTGACTACTGTGTCTTGGGTACCTAACCTATTCCACTGATCTACCACTCTATTTCTTAGCCAGGATAATTGCTGCCTTATAATACAATTTAAGATCTGGTGTGACTAGGCCACCTTCCCTTGCATTTCTTTTAATTCATCCCCTTGATATTCTGGACCTTTTGTTTTTCCAGATGAATTTTGTTATTATTTTTTTCTAGCTCTATAAGCTAATTTTTGGTAGTTTGGTATGGCCCTGAATAAATAAATTTAGGTAGAATTGTCATTTTTATTATATTAGTTTGACCTACCCATGAACAACTGATGGTTTTCCAATTATTTAGATCTGACATAGTTTGTGTGAAAAATGTTTTGTAATTGTGTTCATATAGTTCATGGGTTTGTTTCCCAAATATTTTTATAATGTTTACAGTAACTTTAAATGGAATTTCTCTTTTTATTTCTTGTTGTTAGACTTTGACAGTAATATATAGAAATGCTGATGATTTGTGTGGGTTTATTTTATATACTGCAACTTCACTAAAGTTGTTTATTTCAAGTAGTTTTATACTTGATTCTCTAGGATTCTCTAGCTATATCATGATATCATCTGCAAAGGGTGATAGCTATGTTTCTTCTTGCCTATTCTAATTCCTTCAATTTCTTTTTCTTCTCTTATTGCAAAAGCTAACGTTTCTAGTACCATACTGAACAACAGTGGTGATAATGGATATCCTTGTTTTACCCCCAATCTTATTAGAAATGCTTTTAGCTTGTCCCCATTACATACAATGCTTGCTGATGGTTTTAGGTAGATACTATTTATCATTTTAAGGAAGACTCCATTTATTCCTATGCTCTCCAGTGGTTTTTTTTTTATAGTAATGGGTGTTGCATTTTGTCAAAAGCTTTTTCTGCATCTATTGAGATAATCATATGGTTTCTGTAAGTTTTGTTGTTGATATGGGTAAATTATGCTGATGGTTTGCCTAATATTGAACTAGTCCTTCACTCCTGCTATAACTCCTACCTGGTCATAGTGTATTATTCTCGTGATAAGTTGCTGTAATCTTTTTGCTAATATTTTATTTAAAATTTTTGCATCTATATTCATTAAGGAAATTGATCTATAATTTTATTTCTCTGTTTTAACTCTTCCTGTTTTAGATATCAGTACCATAGTTGTGTCATAAAAAGAATTTGGCAGGACTCCTTCGCTTTTTTTCCAATAGTATTAGAATTAATCATTCTTTAAATATTTGATAGAATTTGCTTGTAAGTCCATCTGGCCCTGGAGGTTTTTTCCTAGGGAGTTCATTTATGGCTTGTTCAATTTCCTTTCCTGAAATGAGATTATTTAAGTATTTTATTTCCTTTTCTATTAATCTAGGCAATTTATATTTTTATAAATATTCATCCATTTCACTAAGATTGTCAAAGTTATTGGCATACAGTTGGGCAAAATAGTTTCTAATTATTATTTTAATTTCCTCTTCATTGGAGGTGAATTCACTCTTTTCATTTTTGATACTGGTAATTTGGTTTTCTTCTTTCTTTTTTTAAATCAAATTAACCAAAGGTTATCTATTTTATTGTTTTTTTTTCATAAAACCAGCTTTTGGTTTTATTTGTTAGTTAGTATTAATTTCAATTTCATTAATCTCTCTTTTGGTCTTCAGTATTTCTAATTTGGTGCTATCTATGTATTTTTACAAGGGTTTTCTTTGTTTTTTCTTGTTCAGTGAGTGTATTGTGGTAAAGGAGAAAGCTGGAGAGAAAGCAAAAGCTTGTTAAAAATTTTAAAAAAAGAAAAAAAGTAAGTGGGAGAGAGAGCACTAGCTTTTTGGGAGAATTTGAGTTTTAAAACCTAACTATAGGATTTCATATTAACTTTCATCTTGCTGGTTTTAAACTAGCATTATAACCTACCAAGATTGCTTTGAATCTTAATTCTTTCTTAGGCATTCTTCTCAGGTTTGTTATCCATAAACTTGATAAGCATGTCTCCATCCAAGTCACTGACAAAATGTTGAACCCAGGGTAAAGGAGTCTAATATACTCTCTTCCAGCAAAGCAATAACTAGGGAGGGTGTGAACAAAACTTTGCCTTAGGGCACTGAAATTTTGAGCGCAGTGACATTAAACTACTTTAGCTGCACAGAAACAACTGAGCTAAGTACTTAATGGCCTCAGAATAAACATTTAAAATTGGAAGCAACCAGCAGGCATACTTCATCTCCCTGATGGCTATACCCCAGATGAGTTCTTTCTACCCTTCCCCCTCTATACTTCCCAGAAGTGGAATTATAGTCCTAAAGTTTCTCCACCAGCTCCTGAACAGGTTTTGTTTTTAAAAATTGATTTAAGGGCAGTTTGCCCCTGGTGCCAAAATTGCAGGTTAGGGCTCTATCTTCCAGGCTGACACAGTCATTAAACAATCTTCTTTGAGTAGCATTATTCAACCAACTGTGAAACAACTTTACTACCAGTCAGGTCACAGTTCAAGCTTCCAGCCACAAGGGTCTTCTCTGACTGTCAAATAATTTGTTAACATCTAGATTAGGGTGGAATCTCAGGATAACATGAAAGGTATACTCAAGTTTGGTAATACTGAACTCCAGTTCTCTATCTCAAAATATTTATCTTTTAGCCTTCTCTAGTTTGTGAAGGTATGTGACCATCCATTTGGGGAAGCTGAAAATCAATCCTTCAATAAGATTGGCCCCTTTAGGGATCAGTCCCTCTTTTAAGTATATTACTCAAAGTAACAAACTGAACTCGTACTGTGCCAGAGGGAAAAGAACAAATACATCGATCAAAGCTGATATTTTAATTATTTATTTTTCATAATAATAAAAATAAATTAGTCATAAACAAAAATAGTTAATTTTTACCACATAGAAAATTACTGTATTTACTCACATAATTCTTCCCCCTCTCAAAGAAACACCTTTCTTTTTAAGAGATATATAACACTTTTTTTTTTTACTAAAATACAAGTGGTTTGAAGGGTAGTAGTAGATTTATTTGAGAAAATTTCTCCCAGCTATGATGGATGAATTCTGGGACTTCAGTTGTTGCTGCCAAGAGTATAATTCTTCCCAGTTGGAGGTTCTGAAGGATTGGTCATAACAGTTAACATGGTGGCGTCTCTTTAGGCACTCTTCCCACTCTGACCAAGACTTTAAAGTAACTTCTGTTGATGTTGCTACAAAGCAGTGATTCTACTCCATTCCCCCAACCTACCCCCCACACCAGGAAGAAATAATGCAAAGGGGGAAAAGATCATATATTTCCCACTTCAAATTGTATGTGTGTGTGTGTGTGTGTGTGTGTGTGTGTGTGTGTGTGTGTGTGTGCATGTGCGTGATAAAGGACGGGAGACAAGGCGTAGGGTTGAGGGGAAGGGGCGATCACATCAGTGAGTAAACATGATATGTAAGATGAAAAGGGTGGCAATTCAGATGTTCAGTTACAAAGCTAGGGATAAAAATCCCTGAGCTCAGTCACAAAGCATGATAACATATAGTCTGCTTTAAATCCATTCAAAGATATTTGCTAATGAGAAAGTTAAACAATGGTAGCTATGGATTTACAGTATGACATATATAACATTCAAGGAAGCTGGATTAGTATATGATCAAAGAATTTTATGCAAATGTAGATTGTATATGTAAATAAATACCTGTTAGGTCCCCTTTTAAAAATTAGCATATTCTAAATAATAAACTATTTTGGTGCAGAGGCCTGGTCTGTAGACATAGCTCCGAATACATATTTCCTATAAACATCTTCTATTTACAAATAACAAAATAATAACTTATCACAAAGTATTTCCTTCTGCCAAACTGAACGATGATGGATCTGGAGATGAGGTCAAATGGAAATCTGTTTGTAGAAGGCATTTTAATTATGTCATTCATGTGGAGAGCTAATACTTTGAAAGATGAATTTGTATTGACCTGAGAAAAATGGCTAGAGTGAGTCACCATTACTGGATAAATTGAATTTTCCAAGACAGGAAGACATGGGAGAAATCACTGGATTTGAAATTTGATGCCTTGGCTTTGAGTAGCTATGTAACCTTGGGTAAGTCACTTTACTGAGTTTCAGTTGCCTCGCTGGTAAAATGAGGGTTACAATACTTGTACTACCCATCTCACTAGGTTGTTCAGGGGGACGTACTTTTCAAGTTGCAAAGCACTAATAAAATATAAGCTATGATTGTGATTATCTAAGCAAGCAACTGAAATATAAATTTCATGATTACTCATCTCATATCTAATAATTATTTTTCTAAAATGAGAAAGAAATGGGGTAGAGGGGACAGATAGGAGAGGAGAAAGGGGAGGAAAGAAAGAGAGAGGAGGGGGAAAGAGGGGAAGAGGGGAAAGAGGGGAAGAGGAGAAAATGAGAAGTCCTATTGTGGCCTACTGTGGAAACAGGGACATTTACTAGATCAGTGTGGAGTTCATTTTCCTGCAATAAGGACCTAGTAGGACGGAGACAATAGAAGTGAGCTGTGGGAGAAAAGAACAATGGAACCTAGTTCATGAAACCTAAGCTCAGTTCAAGTTCTGCCATCAACTAGCTGGGTACCCTTTGCCAAGTTACTTTCCCTTGTGGTTCTCTGTTTCCTTAAGGAAAGGGGAGGAGAGGGACGTATTTTATTATTTCCAAGGGCTTTTTCCTCCTAGCCTAAAGTTTGAAAGAGTGTAATAATTATGCACTGGAACATCCTTGGGGAGTCAAGGCACAAGGCAGGGCTTATGAACTACCTCCCAGCAGTCCCTGAAGAAGGTATGCTTGTTTTCATCACTGTTGCTTAAATAGTTTTATTGCCTTCTAGATAAGCCATATCTTAGGACATTTAGATGCTAAAATAATAGTTGCAACAAAAAGAATTTGGCTTAATAGGATATTTGTAATAACTGGAATTCTCCCCATTAAATGACTTTTCCCTGTCTCTCATGACTCAAGTTGTCTTAAGGAAGCCAGAAATGCTGATTGTTTTGCCTGACAAGGAATTTTGACAGTTCTTTCCCCAGGGTTATGTGGCAGCCAGGGGTCACTGATCTCTGAGGGTGGGAGAGAAATCTAGTGAGTGGCAGCCGATCTAATCTTGATGTAAGTAACTCTTTAAAAAAATGAAAATAAAATTGAAGGCACAAGTGCAAAGCTAACAAGTGCATTTTGGAGTATGTTGGTTCATAGATTTAGACCTTGGTGAATTCCCTTCATTTCTATATACCTCAGTTTCCTGATCTGCAAAATGAGGAGATTGACCTAGAGGACCTCTAAGGTCTCTTCCAACTTTCAGTCCTATGATCCAACTTCTTTACACTCTGATTTACTGTTCTTGGAAAGTAAGAACTCTTAGAGGCAGTGTGGTTCAGTACAGTGAGCATAATGGATTCTGAATCAGAATACTTGAGATTTGCTGCTCACTCTGCCATGTACTACATGGGTGACCTTGGGAACATCATTTGGGCTCTTTGGGTTTCAGTTTTCCCTTCTGTAAAATGAGGGGGGGAATAGGCTAGATGTCCTCTATGATTCCTTACAGCTCTAAATCTCTGATCCTAGGATTTCTCTACTACCTAGCTTATCAATAAGGTTGGATGTTGCCTCATTCAGATACTTCTTTACTTCTATGCAAGAGTGCATCTAAAACAAATATGAGACTTATTCTTCACATTATCATAAATTCAATTAGGAGCCTCCTCCAGGGCTCAACAATTAGAAAATACTTCTTTATGCTTACTGCTTAGCCTAAATATTCCTTGCTACCATTTAAACTCCATCTTCTCTTACTCTAACCACCAGGGAAGCAGAAATTAACTGCTCACCATTTTCCTTCAAATAAGCTTTTCAGATGACTCATATCAGCTCTCTCCTCCTCTGTTCATGGAGGCTGCCCGGCTGGTATTCCCAAGAGGGATCATAATTTCTACTGCCTTGCCTCTGGTAGAAATAGCTTATGGTCCCCTTGAACATCCCAGCTGTTCCTCTAACCAAGCTAAGCTAATGGTGACTGTAGCTTAATCTCTTTTACAGCATGTAAAGTTTCATGATGTGCGGACTTCTGGGCTCCAGTCTGCTGTTGGCAGGTCTATTGCTGCACAATATGAGTCATAGAATAGGCTTAGAATTGGAAGGGAAGTCAGGTATCACCTAATCCAATCCCTACCAAAATCATGAATCCAATTTACAACATACAGCCAGCCATGGGGAGTTCACTAACTCCTAAGCCAGCTCATTCAACTTTTGGACAGATCTAATCGTTAGGAAGTTTTTCCTTATGTTGAGCTTGTATTATTGGTCCCCTTTTGCCTTCTCAGAAATAAAGACAACAAATTTCTTTATGAAGCTTCAGATAGCTGCAGAAGCAGCTAGATTTCTCCCCCTTTCCCCCTACTGCAGTACTCTGTTCTCAAGGGTGAACACCTCCAGCTCCTCTAATCATCTATCCGTGAATTTGATCGGCCTTGCCAATTGTATTGTTGTACCCATTCCAGCTTGTCAATGTCCCTTCTAAAATGTGGTAATCAACCTCCATCCCTTTTTTTGCAGAAGTGGGGTCCTATGGGTGTGAAACACTCATATGCTATCAGAGTCGGTTAATCTTTTGGTTAGTTTTATTGAACTGCTTTGCCTCCCTCCCCTATTTTTTTTATTCCTTAATATAAGGGATGACTGAGTAAAAGGGAATAGGGATGTACATGGGAATGAAGGTGATGTGAAAACAAAAGATATCAATGCAAATTTAATAATCAAATAAAAATGTGGTGTCGAGAATCAAAGTCTTCTAGATATAATCTAAGAGAGAGTACATTAGGATTATCAATGGACAATGGAAAGCCCACTGGATTTGGAGTTGGAGGATTTGGGTTCAAATCCTGCCTCTAACACTTATTACATGTGTGACTTTCGGCAAGGTGTTTAACCTTTCTGGACCTCAGTTTCCTGAACTGTAAAATAAGAGGGTTTGATTAAATAACTTCTGACTGTCCCCTCTAGCTCTATTCCCATGATCCTATGCTCTTCTTTGCTCTGGGCTCTATAATTGTCCTATTGCAGCCTGGAAATGCATTAGCTTTTGCGGCTCCCACATCATATCGCTGACTCATATTGAGCCTTTGCAGTAAGTTCTTTATTCTATTATGGGTAATAACAGAAAACTAATCTTACTAACAGCATATGGGAACTACAGTTTCTAAGATTGTGAGGAACAGTACATCCATCTAAGCATGTAGGCTAGAGGATTCCATTAGGTGACTGCCTTTATACACAGGACCACCACTCTTTATCCACTTGGGCTGACTATGGGTCAGTAGGCATGGTGATGGGTTGGGGAGTCTGACTAGGGCCACTGAGGACCAATGCATGCATCTTATCAGTTGAGGAGAATCTTGGCAGACTGAAAGGTCACTGGGTAGCCTCTTTTCAAAGCTGCCTAAGAGCACAGGATGCTGTCAATCATAAAGCATGCTGTCATTTCCTTTAAGCTGCAACTAAATTCCATTAAAAGGATTTTCAAGTTATTGGGAACCTGTGGGATAGGTTCGGCTGTAAGAATCTGTTTTCTACCCAGAAAATGGAAATATACTCAGGCCCCTTGGCTCTCAATAGGACAAAGTCACTCTATGATTAAATTGATTTAGCTTGAAATTCTTTTCAACAGGGGAGAAAATCTCTTTAAAAATACTGGATTACAAAATTTTCGGAGAGTTCACCCTAAGTCTGCCTTGGGTAACTTACTCTGGCAAGTCTTAGATAGGAAGGAGAAATCAAATGAGTTTCTGAATAAAGGGAGAAACTGAGGCTAGAAGGGCTTGAGTCTATAGCCCCTTTTAGATTATTTGCATGCATGCAGACCTGTGTGTGAGGAAAGAGGTAGGGGAGGCATGGAGAGAGAAAAACCACTTCTGAAAGACCAGAGAAGTCATTATAAAAGAAAAGTCTTTCACATTTGAAAACAGATAGTTCCTTAGGGAACTGTCACAAGCCTGTGCCATTGGTCAAAGAGTTAAATCCAGATGCCTAAGATGAAGTGTAATCCCAAATATGGTCATAAAGAGTAAGGCACGACTAATCAATTAGACAACAACAACAATGTTCAGGAGCAGATTTCTGCTATTGAGTAATTTGCCTTTAACTTTGCTACTGAACAGCATACTGGACTTGGTATCAAAGACCTGGGCTTGAATTGTGTCTCCACTGTTGACCATCCATCCCTATAATCAGAAGCAAGTCCTCCATGTTTCAGGGATATTCTATTACCTGAACTATGTGTACCTTTTCTTATCCCTGGCTGCCTTCAAGATTCAGTTCAAATCTCATCTTTTATAGAAGGCTTCTCCCATTCTCCACAGCTGCTAGTCCTTTCCCATGTATACTGTATATATTTTGTGTGTATCTAGTTGTGACAACTTGTCTTCCCCATTAGAATAAGATCTCCCTGAGGGCAGAAATTATCTTTGCTTTTCTTTGTATATCTAACTCAACCAGGCACGCGGTAAGTGCTTAATAAATTCTCGCTGACTGATTTCATTCATAGGATCATACGATCATAGATTTACAGCTGGGTAAACTGAGGCCCAGAGAGGTCAAGGTCACACACATAGTAAAGTGACAGAAGCAGGATTTCAGCCTTATCTATCTGAGCCTCTGTTTCTTCATCTATAAAATGGAGTCAATAATGCTTGTGTTACAGAAGGGTTGTGGAGAATGTACTCTGTAAACTGTAAGGTGCTCTGTAAAGTGGAATGATGGAAAGAGGCCTAAATTTGGAGTCAGTGGGCAGTAGGTTCACATTCTGCCTTGACAACTTTACTAATTGCATGACCTCAAGGGAATTGCTTCACCTCCTGGGCTTAGGTTTCCTTATCTGTAAGATGAAAAGGATGGAACAAACGGGTTCTAAGATTCCCCTAAGTTCTAGAACCTATTTTTGAGCACAAAATAAAATTGTGCCATTAGTCAGTGGTTCATAGAAGAAAAATTCCTGTTGGGGGTGGGGAATACGTAGATGGATAAAAGGAGAGTGAAAATTTCAGCCAATCAAATCACTAGCTGTTCAGCCCTACCAAATATTACTTTATTGGCAAAGCCCTAAGAGATTCATGCATCAATGATGTGTGTGTGCTCCTGGGGTTTGGGGAGAGAACACTTACTGGTCAGTTTTTGAGGACAAAGTATTGGGGAATGAAGATTTGTGGAGAGAATTCTCAGCCTCTACTCATGTTCTCATACTCCAGGTTATAAATTTCATGGGCATTTGGTATTTTATATGATATTTTTATATTGGTGAAAAGGTATCTGGTTATTCAGAATTTCAGTTATCTGGTGACCTAAGTAGAGTATGTGATCTTTGGTAAGGCCAGACAGAAAATAGGAATGGGTAAGCTGAGATTAGAGAAAGGAAAAGATATGTGTCACTCAGAAAAGCTTAATGAGGCTGACAGATACAAAATTACTTTTCCCAGGTCCTATCTTTAGTCCACTGATTTTTAGAGAGTCCACAAACACCAAGAGCCACAAAACACTTGGTCAACAGCATTGCTGGTTTGGAATGTGTTGGGATAACAGCTTGGCTGCACATTTCTCATGAGGGCCTTTAGCTGATGCTGGGCATGCAGGGCAGGATTAATCAGAGGATGAGGCATCACTTGAGAGCATCGTTTTTACAACCCTAATATGATCCCAGATACCCCTTCTCCATTATATTTAACTGAAGGGATGTGATTACATTGTATTTGTGTGTCCCCTGAGCCAGGCAGAGCCTGCTGAGAGGCACCCCAACAACACTGCTTACAAATCTGTCCAATCCCCCAGTGATTGGAATGGGCATTATCTACGCCCTGCAAAACTCGACTGTCTGTTAGCCACTCTTGTACAGGATGCACAGCATGCAGTCTTATAATAGGTGTATACACAGAGCCGGGCCTGGACCACCACGTTGCAGTTGTAGTATTTGTCTTTGCAGTTTTCATCTGGAGTGAAAGAGAGAAAAGTTTCAATTAACATCCTCTTCCCAAATTCCTGTGCCTTTTTGGTAGTTGTGCTCTAGTTGAAATGCTACCACCTCCTATATATACCTGGACCTTCAGAATAATGATGTGGTAGTTAAATAGAGAGAGTTGAGACCACCCTGTTAGATCCCTTTTTCAGGCCTCTAATGTTTTCTGGAGGATGGCCAACTTTGCCTTCCAAATCCCTGAGACAATATAGGCGGTACTTCAGGTAGGTGGGGTCAGAGTTCTGAAAACATATTTATTTTTCATGCTCAAAGGGGTGGGTGTATCAACAGCATCTTCAGTGAGCCTCTAGGCATAAAACTGCAACAGACTAGAAACTCAGTGAGGAAAAACTGGTGCAGTCTGTTGTTCAAAGACTGATTTAAGCTAGTCAAGTGTGGTGTCTGAAAAAACCCTGCATATTGAGGTTAAATTCTGTGAATTTTTATAATGTACACAATTTGCCCTATGAGAATGATATTTTAAGAAAGTCAGTGTCGCATGATAGATAAAGGGCTGGCTCTCCTAGAAACCAGTAGGACTTAGGTTCAAGTCCCGTCTTTGTTATATACTAGTTGTGATATCTATGTGTGCATACATACACACATACATGTATCTATGTATATATACATATATACATTCATATTTATCTATGTGCATATTATACATGTTTTTGTATATATCTATATGTCTCTAGATAGTTATATCTATATATATAGATAAACAGATTAGAAATTCATCTATTTGTTAGAACATCGCCCATGTTATTGAAATATGAAGAGATTTGCCTATAGTTACCAAGTGTTTGTTAGAGGCAGAATATAAACCCAGGCCTTTCTGTCCCCAAGGACTGCCTTCTTTATCAAAATGCCTCCTATAGACTTCAAAGCATAGAGATCGCAAACCCTCTAGACCATCATATATACTCGTCAAGAGTTGCTCCAATTAAAGAAATTAAGCTTCCAGTGACATGCCTCTGAACTCAGCAAGGTCATTTTTCTTTGACAGACACATTGGATTGTACTCAAGACTTTCCAGATTAGTAAGGTCTTTCAAAGTCTACTGACATCTGAATGAATGAATGAAAACATACTTATTAAATGCCTATTAAGTAGGCATTTGAGAGCCCAAGGTTCCCTTCACTCCATGATAAGTTATCAAAAGAGTAGGAATGATTTTAATGAAGTCAGTGTGTGTATTTGTAATCTATATAAATAGATATATGGAAACACTAAAATATAGAATTTTGGGAAAAAATTACCAGTGATGTATTTGTGAGGTAAGTGAAGGCCATGTTAAAGAGACAAAAGAAGAGAAAAAAAATAAAGGAATAAAACTGTGCTGGTCACAGGTCATTTAATAGAGTTCACCTAATGTGAAGAAAAATGATAAACTGCCATACAGAGAAATCTTAGTCTGTCTTTTGCTTTTTTTGCATTCAGAAATGCAGCTAGTCAGGGCAAATTTTGGGAGCAGATGTAGGTGATGATTAAACATTATCTCCCTACCAGTTTTTACTGTAACTTGGGGTTTCCATTATCAGAATTATTATTAGAGTGGACCAAAAAAAGCACATTGTCTCCAGAAGGCTTCCATTAGAATGTACACATATGCCTCAGGAGGGCCCATTTAGACCCTCTTTTTCTAGATTTATTTACCAGGTTCACAGCTATGACATCTACTATCCAGCTTTCTCTCTCTTCTTAATAGAAGACGATGGTACTTAAGGTATCAGAATACTTTCTCCTCTAGATGGAAGACTGGGGTGCAAACACCAGGATTTCCAACTTACCAATTTCAGGGATACAGTCCTGAGGATTGCAAGATTCTTTCTCTTCTGGTTTATACTGAGGGTCACATTGGTTACTTGGTGTCATGTCATCTGATAGACATCGTACCTCTCGTACCCGGAATCCACCTTGGCAGCTTTTGGAGCACTGAAGCAAATGAGAGAAGAAGTTAGGATCCCATAGTTTTAAGTAGTTCATTGTCTCTAGAATGTTGGGGGGAGGGGAAGGCTAGCTAGTTTGTAGCTTTTCTTCATACCGGGTGTGTGTGTGTGTGTGTGTGTGTGTATTTGGGTGGGTAGGTGTGTAAGAACTGCTTTTTGTTTTATGATCTTTTAGACACAAAAGGTGCTTAATAAATGTTTGTCAAATTAAATTGTTGACTTGAATGTGTGTGTGTCTGCATGCACATGCAGCTCTAATCAATGTGGAAAAAAAAAGTATACGGATAATGGAAATGTTTCCATGGGGTCATGCTTACACAGGTAAACATCGTTTGCTAATTCTCTGTGGTTTCATGGGACCTTAGGTAGCTGTTACAAGAAGAAAACCCATGCCCCTCTGTATACCTTATATTTCTGTTCTTAGAGGGAAGAAGTATGTGTGAAAATCACCTTATTTACATCCTCATGGATTTGCGCTTAAGGGAAGCTTTTTTTTTTTTTAAATTCAGATCAAATGCTCATGGTTAAAGCACCACCCCTCACCTAGTGGCAACTTGCTCAAATTGCAGATGTCATAGTTGGCCTGGAAGAGCCTCAGAAACAGGGGTTCTTAAACTTTTGTTGTTTTTTGTTGTGGGCCAGGGACCCCTTTGTCAGTTTGATGAAGCATATGGACCCCTGAAATCTATCCAAAGACCCCAACTGTGGATCTTAGGTAAAGAACCCCTACTCCATATAATTTGAAACAATCCAGTATATATCTGCAGCAGACAGGGCCATTACTAGATGAAATAGTTCAGCGATTATAGGAACAGTGAAACCCTATCAGCATTCATTCTCAGTTTCTCCAACTTTTGAACATAGTAGATGTTCCATGGCTTTTTCCAGAGGACAGACAGCTAACAGAATTTAGAGTTGCAAGGGACTTTCAAGATATAGGTCAGCTATCTTGCTTATAGATGAGGTGACTGAGCCTCAGAAAAGAGAAATGAATTGGCCAAAGTCATACAGGCAAATGGAACAGCTGAAATTTGAACTGAGATCTTATGGCCCCAATCCAGTCTTCTTTCCATGGTACCATTCTGACTAGCATCAGAAACCCATATTAAAAGGAAAGGTTCAAAAGAAATGAGCTTGGTTTCAGTAGGACTTACTAGTTCAATAAGATCATAAGAAAGCATAGGGACAACTACACGTTGTTTAAACAAGCCAATTTGACTTCTTAAGGGTAAAACATTCTTTAGGGTGGATTTCTAGGTTACTAAACCCTGGCTCATCCAATTCAACCAATAAGAAAATTCATCAATGTGCTTCTCTAGTGCTGTTTAGCTCATGTGACTGTTTTAGCAAATTCAATCTCAG
This sequence comes from Vombatus ursinus, assembly GCF_900497805.2. Lineage (NCBI taxonomy): Eukaryota > Metazoa > Chordata > Mammalia > Diprotodontia > Vombatidae > Vombatus > Vombatus ursinus. The sequence goes on along the minus strand of NW_020948983.1, from coordinate 63,327,927 downwards.
AACTCTATCCACTAGACTACCTGGTTGCCCAAGTTATTTAACTTCTCCAGACTTCCATAGGGAATTGGACTGCATGTCCTCTAACATCTCAGCTCGAATTCCCTGCACACTCTGTCGATATAGGAACTGAGGATGGCGGCACACATCACATCTAAGGCCCCTTGGGCTAATGCTCATTGTGTGTGGATGGGGATTACTGCCAACTTCAGGGTTTTGGTACCTCGACACATCCCTGCTTTCCTTAACGCTGCACTGCAGACCTGTCAATCATGAATGCATCTAAATCATTTGGGAACCTGTTTATCTTTTTGGCCTCTATTAACTCACGGACATATGGAGCTCCGTTAAGTTTGTTACTCTTATGTTAAAGTAATCCTTCCTTCTATTTTGCCCTAAACATATCTTTCTTTAAGCTTCAAAGGTATCATGGAAAGGAAAAATAATCTGTTTCCCTGATCCATTGTTTTAAAAGAAGGCAATGATCACATACCTTCTTTGTCTTTGTCTTTCCAGACTGAAGAGTTATAATTATCTAAGCCCACATTCATTAGGCACTGCCCTCATTCCCTTTGAGTTACCTTTTCTCCAGATTCTCTCCAGTTCTAGTATGTTTCTTTCTTAAAGTCTAAAGACCAAAACTGTATATATAGTGTTCTGCATATAAATGCCTCATGAGAATTGTGTGCCTGTAAATATCTGTGTGTGCACTAAATACTAAATTAGTCATTCTGGTACCAGGCTAAGCAGCACATATAAAGTGTCTGCAAAACTGTGATGGGGGTGGGGTAGAGAAGACTATGGGGAGAGGCCTCCGACTCCAACATTATGAGTTTCCTGAGAAGAGCAGAGATTGATCTAATTTATTATAAATCTCTTGGTTGACAATTCTAAATACATTAAGTATCACGGTGGAAGACACTGTGGGATTGTTTAAGCCCGCTTCTAGGAGAAGAGCAAAGTAGGGTCAGAATGGGTAGAAACTCACCTGAGATATGGTTTCTGGGAGAAAGTATGCCAGCTGTTGACTTTCTGGTTTTTGAGAAATTATTTTTGCTAACTAAGGTTAAGCTTAGTCACTTCTACTAACTGGAGAAGTATAAATGCTGTCCTCATCTTATAAATTTTAGTGCCTTGGGGTAAAGCCTGAGTAACCCCATCTTAGCTACAGCCCTAATATGCTCAATGTTGCAAATATTTTCTGCTTTGTTTGAAACAACCTTTCTGATAATCATCAATGTCTGATTGGTCACAGAAGCACTTTTTAAATATCTATCAGGTCTTTCTTTTTCCTCGATTATAACTGATCTCTCTGAGCCCATCACTCTCTAAGTATAGTGTGGAGTATCTTCATCAAAGTTCTTACATTTCCCTTTATCGAGGCCCTGTGATTTGGCGGCCACACACACAACCTGGATCAGCTCTTCCTTCATTTTTTTCCTCCACGGTCTCAGACCCTGCAAGTTTTTCTCATTCTGTTCTCTGTTAACCAGATGGCTGAGCAACAATATTGTTTCTGTTTCCTTAAAGCACCATGCAAATATTAACATCATCAAATTCCATTTCTCAGAAGGAAAGAAAATGTTCCTCACGTCAAACACATGGCTTTCAGTCTGCTTCTGGGCTGATGTGTTAAATACTTGAAAGATTGTTATCGAGTAGAATAAACGCAGTATTTGACAACTGGCTTCTCAGAAGCTTTTCCAGTATGTTATAAAAGTTCCCCTAGAAGCCCTGAAATTGACCTCATTGATTATAAATCCCTTGGATGGCAGACTGATATTTCAATAACTTTATAGATCAAATATCTGAATATCCGTTTTCTGCCTTTCTGAGCTAGACAAGTTGACTTCTCTAAGACCTCATACGTGTCTACGTAGTGTATTTCCTTATGGTGGGTGGATGTTTGGATAAAATGTTTGAAAATGTATGCTCCATCTGCACAAATGAAGTGACTCAATGTTTTCTTAAATTAGCATTTTCCCTTGGATCCCATTTAAATAGCAGTGTATGCTATGCTCTCAAGCTTTCAGAAATTGGGATCAAACCATACCCCTGGCCCCTACAAGTGACTGATCCAGAGCACTGATAGAGCACGGATTCTTCTAGGGGAGCTGTGTAACTCAGGGAGACAGGAAACTACTTAATCATTAAAAGGATAAATAGCATTAAAGAGACAATGACTTACCGCACTCCATTCTGTACTAAACCATTTAGCACCACAGGGTTTGAGGTAGCAGGGTTGCTGACTGGGAGGTCTTTCTAAGAAGGAACACTCATGTGGATCTAACACATCAAAGGTGTCCGGATTCTTCCTGATACAAATCATTTCCCTCTGTTGTGTTCCTCTTCCACATTCAATTGAGCACTACAAAAGGAATGAGTCCCATAGGATGAGAAGCACTAGGTAAGATCATTAGGCACATATCATTTGCAGAGGGTTGGCAAATTTCTTCATCAAAGGCTGTGTAAGGGGAAAAGACTTAAACTGCCTCATCATCTTTGTCTTCTTCATCATCATCATCACCTCTAGCATTTACATAGCACCTTAAAAATTTACAGATCACTTTACAAATATAATCTAACTTTATCCTCAGAACCTTGGGAGGTAGGTGCTATCATTATCTCCCTTTTTCAGATGAAGAAACTGAGGCACACAGAAGTTAAGTGATTTCCCTGAGGTTATACAACTAGTTAAGTAGCTGAGGCTATATTTGAACTCAGATTTCCCTGTCTAATGAGATATCCACTGCACCACCTAACTAAATCAGGAGTTGGTTTAGAATAAGGAATAAGTTCTACCAATTGAAGATCAGAGTTGGCGATTCCAAGGGAATGTTGGAAGTTCCTTCACCTGTGTGCATAAGGAATGCATGCTGGGATGCAGGCAGAACAGATGCTACTAGGGAGGAGGAGGGGAGTGAGAGGCTGTGGAAATTTTTTCATCAATTCAGGCAGACAGCCCTGGAGGTGGGAAGTGAACCAAAGAAAACAAGGAGAGGGCAGAGGAGAGTGAGGAACCTGGTGGGGAAGAAGGGTCTATCTCTAGCACAAGCCAGTCTGCTGATAGAGATCAGAACTGTACAGCCCTGGAAAGTTTATTTAAAATTTTTTAGTTTAGAGACAATAACATGGTTCTAAACATAAAATGTTCTATTGATCCACACTTTAAATTAAAAACAGGGAAAATAAAACACATTTAATCAATACAACAATCAATACAACAAATAACTTTTACATTTTGACTTGGAAATTAAGAGTGGGAGAGGAGGGAAACAAACTCAAGAAAGAAAGAGACAAAAAAAAATACATAGTCAGATGCACAGAGACCTGTACATATGGAAAAGAAACATCCATACCTACAGACATACATAGGAAGATTAATATGAATTAACACCTTTATCTTGTGCCTTTTAAGAAACTGCTAACAACAGATAGGTATTTCTTTGTTCAAAGCATAGACACTTTGGGATATCAGTTCTTGGTATCTGGGATCAGAGGATTATAGATGTTTAACTGTAAAGATGACCTTAAAGGTTATCTAGTCCAACTCCTTCATTTTATAGATGAGGAAACTGAGGCCCAAGAAGTTAGGTGACTTGCCCAAGGTCACATATAAACTAAATAGCAGAGCTAAGATTTGAACTCAAGTCCTCTCACTCCTGATCCCTCACTTGGGATCACTTGAAGGCTAGGCCCTCAACTTCATTTATTCAGACCACCATGATGTGTCTGGTGGTCTGAAGTAAATTAAGTCAAGGGTCCAATCTGTCATGTAGTCTAAAATTCCTCTTCTATGCTTTATGTGACAATTCCTTACGGATCTGTGTCACAAGGGATCAATGTAAAGGGATGGTATGGTGGTGACATTTATTATCAATTCAACGGAATGAAGCCAAAAGTATATGTATAACTCACTAATTTATAGGCAGTGAGGCATTTGATATGTGTAGATCAATTTTAAAAGGGGCCGGGTCTCCTAAAGGAATTTTATAGGGCTTCTATAATTGGAGGGGAGGGGACACTCAGCAGCAGTGGAGGAAGGGATGTTGGAAAAGGTTTCATGTAGAGGATGGATTAGAGTAGGGAGAGATTTGAGGCAGGAAGAGCAATTGGGAGGCTATTAGAATAGTTCAGACTAGAAATTATGAGAATTTGGATAAGGAAAGTGATGAGAGAAATTTTATGGAGGAAGAAATGACAAGATTTGGCAACTTACTGGATATGTGGGATGAGTGAGAGTGAAGAGCACAGAGTGAAGCCGAGGCTATGAACCAAGGTGACTGAAAGGATGGTGATGGTGTTGACAGAAAAGGGGAGAAGTTTGGAAGAGGGTGGATTTCGGAGGAGGAAGGGGAGAAGATGATGAGATTTGTTTTGGACATACTGAGTTTAAGATGCCCATGAAACAACAGTTCACAATGTCTAATAAGTAGTTTAAAGCAGGACTGGAGTGCAGGAGAGATACTAAGGCTGGATATAGAGATTTGGGAATCATGCAAAGATGAAAATTGAACCCACGGGAACTGGTGAAGTCACTCAAAGAAGCTATGGAAAGAAGTGAAGAGGCTCCAGGACAGAGCATTGAGGGTATATCCACAGTTAGGGGACTGATGTGGGTGATGTAAAGAAGCTGAGAAGGAGCATTCAGACAGGTAAGAGAATGATAAGAGAGCATTATAACAGAAAACAAAAGAGGAGAGAGTGTCCAGAGAAAAAGTGGTCACCAGCCACAATAAGGCTGAAGAATGAGAAAAGACCATTATATCCATCAGTTAAAAGAGCACTTGTAACTTTGGAGAAATCATTTTCAATTGAGTGACAAGTTGGAACCTAGGCTGCAAAAGATTGAAAAGTGGGAAGAGAGGAAGGAGGAGGTGATGAGGAATTTAGCTGTGAAAGGTAGGAGAGAGTGAAAGGCAAGACCAATAGCTTGATGGGATGGAAAAGTAGAATAAACGTCTTTTGATAACAAGGGAGACTTGGGCACATCTATAGGCAGAAGAAAAGGAGCCATTAGTTAAAGAGAGATTAGGGGGAGAAAGGAGATGATTGAGGAAAAATCTGCTGGAGAAGACAGGAGGTGATAGAATCAAGGTAAGGAGAAGCATTTCCTTAATGTCAGCCTAGAGGAAAGGAAGAGAGAATGGGGGAGTTTTGAGATGTAGAGAAGGGAAGGAGAGGGAGCTCACAGCAAATGGTCTCTATTTCTCAGTAAGGTATGAGTGGGAAGTTCTCAACTCTAAGAATGAGGTAGTAGAGAGACAGCTAGGTGGCACAGTGGATAGAGCACTGGACCTGGAGTCAGGAGAACCTGAGTTTAAATCTAGTCTCAGACAGTAGCTATGTTATCCTGGGCAAGTCACTTAATCTTGATTGCCTCCAAAAAATGAAGTAGAGGAGAAGGTGGTGAGGGAAGATGGAGGAGAGAAGAGTACGTTTGGAACTGAAAATCCTTTCTTTGTCCATCTCTCTCTGTTTTCTCCTTCCCATTCATGTCAGCCCTATGTCAACCTTCTATTTCACAATCCCATGCTACCTTGCCTTTCCATTATGCCTTGGGTGCTCCCTTTCTATTGCTAATGAACAACTTTTCACATTAGATCTAAATTCTTTCTAGATATTACTTTGCATAAATTTTCTGTTTTATTTTTTAGGTATATGTCCCCTCTACTTTCAAGAGGACGTAAGCTCTTGAGGGCAGGAAGGGTTTCCTTTTGATCGTTGTTTATCCAGAGCCTAGTATAGTGCCTTAATTTACAGCCAGAACTTAATGAATTTAATTTTAAAAGCTTTTCATTATATTTAGGGAAGAAAATGTGGCCACTGGGGACGTTACGGCATTGTTGAAAATGGTGCTACCAGTGCTGGTGAAGGCAGTAGTTGAGGTTGAGGAATAATAAGGTGGAATTCAACTGGAAAAAGAAGACAATATCAAGCACTTTCTAGGCATATTCCATCTAGGAGAGAAAGATTTCAGCTAGTATAAGCAATATAAAAAGGAATATTTAACAGATAGGTGTCACAAAAGTATTCAATCATACTATACGATGAGGGGGAATATTTCTGCTATAGATGGCAGTGGCAAACCAGTGCCTTCTGCAAGAAAGGGATTGTGTGTTGCTTCTGTGGGGAGTAAGGATATATGTATGTAGTTGTCCAAGAAGAGCAAACAAAGGGGTCAGACAAAACCTGGCTGGTACCAAAGGTTGAGAGAGAGAGGGAATTTCAAATAGTTAAACCGAATTCTGGGAAACTGTAGATAACAAAGTGGTATTGGTGGACATAGCTAAAAAGAGGCTATAAAAAGAAGGGAGGGGATAAAATGGAGAAGATCAATTCTAGCTGGTACTAAGTCAACAATAGTTTATTAAGCAATTAGGCATTTTGCTAAAGACTACAAAGAAAGACTAAAATAGTCTTGTTCTCAAGGAGCTCTCAATATAATGTTTAGATAACATCTAAATAACTATGTACATTCAAGATATACACAGGATAAATTGGAGATAATCCCAGACAGGAAAACACTAGCATTGAAGAAGATCAGGAAAGACTTCTTGCATAAGTTGGGATTTAGTTAAGATTGGAAGGGAGAAGGGAACTATTAATAGGATAAGCAAGTGAATTATAACTAAAGAGAAGGGCCAAGCAAAGCCAGCCATGGATGGCAATAGCTTTCTGAAGGAAAGAAAAGGAACATTTATGGAGAAGGAAGATATTAGTTCCATTCTAGATGAAACGCCAAAACCAGAAGTTAAATTATGGTTAGGGACAGGAAAAGGAAAGAGTGGAACAAAATCGAAGGCCAGAGAATGAAAAAGGAAAGAGCCCATGAAAGTTTGTGAATATTCAAGACCTAAAAAGAAAAAAAAAGTGTTTTCTGTTGTGGGGAGGACAAAAGTAAAAAAAAAAGTGTAATCGCCTTTGTGGATAGGGTATGGACAGGATTAAGCAGAAAGGAGAATGCCATCTTTTGTAGTAGCAGGTCTTTCTAAGACCCCCAACTATTTTGGATGGGTTCTGAGAAACTAGAGGTTGTGATATATACTATGAGATATTCTTCTTGTTTAGATCATATAGTGGAAAGAGCTGAAATTAATTTCATTTAACAAGGAGACTTGGGAGAGGAATATGTTTGGGTAAGAAGTCATCTTAAATGAGAACCAGAAAATCTTGGTTCTACTCTCAACTATGCCATCTAGTTGTATGACTTTGGGCAAATCACTTAATAGGAATTTAGTTTCTTCATAAAAAAAGTTAGATTAGATGATTATCAGGGTTTTTTTCTAGATCAAAAAGTTTGTGATTGTACAAATGTGATAAGAGAAAAAATCAAGGGTAGAGAAGACCTGTTCTCTTTCCACGATGCCATAGTGCTGGGAAATAATGCAAAAGGGGGAAGAAGCAATGAAAATACTATCAACAATAGAGTAAATATTACAGCTGTAGAACATAGACAGCATTATGTATCCTAACAAAAAATGGAAACATTGATAGAAACAAAGAAGGAGATTAGGCAAAAATGGCAAAACAAACAAAAACAAAAGAGCAAATGAGGCTAATAAGACAAGATGAAGGATAGAAGAGACATGTAGGCAAAAATCAAAATACTGCCAATTATAACATGAAAGGTAGAGAAAAGATGAATTTGAAGGACAAAATGGACAAATTAAAAAAAAACAACCTAGGAAAAAAAAGACAGTATAATTAGTATTTTGGAGAATAAATGATACCACTGTGTGAAAATAAAACTTTGAAAGAGTCTTCAGTGATTGGGAAGTTCTGGGTAGGAGATAGGACTCAGGGACACAGATAGTTGTTTATATTTTTAATTATAGTTGTATGCCGTGCCACTGGAAAAGAAAGGATACAATGACATGTAAATAGTTTCGTATGTAGAGTGCGTAAAAAGAATAAGATTTGTTTTTTTGGATGATGGCTTTATGATGCCTGACTGATGCATTTCTGGAATAGGATGAAATGCTTTTTATGAAGCCTTGAGAGAACTTTTGTCAGGTTATTTGGCAATTTGATTGAAGTGAGTTTAAAGGGAAGTTTGAGAAGGGAGGAAAATTCCTAGATAAAATTGTAAAACTGGCCAAATGGAGGACAATAAAGGAAGAGAAGGTAAGTACTTCTCAGGAGAAAGTAACAAGGAAGTGTATGGGGAATAGTAGATATAGCCTTAGATGACTATATACCAATGAATAGGATATGGATAACAAAAGTGAATATGAAATTTTAATACATAGATATAATTTAAAACTTGACAGGATAATGGAAGTCTATAATTCTAATCAAAAGTATTGGAGACTTGTGTAGAATATTTTAAAAAAAGACATCTTCCTGGATTAAAAGATAAGATGTTATCATGAAAATGCATACTAGGAAGAGATGAGGGGCTGGTCATGGGGCAAGGGATTACAAATAAATAGCTAGAGTGTTCCACTGGTCTCTTTGCATATGTTAGGAGAAATGAAGAAAGGCCAGTTGGGTGGACTCTTTGTTGGTAAACTTATGGGAGGATATGGACAAGAATGGATTGTGATACACATGGAACAGCCAGATTTATGACATCACAGATGCATTGGCATATACTCCTATAACTAAATCCATGAACCTGAGGAAAAATTTACAATGAAATGTATGGGGGTAGAAAAGATTGAAATAGTGTGCACATCATTGTGGAATATGCTTCAAATTGCCCAGCTATGGGCATGGGAATATGAATTGCTCAGCTATGGGAAGAGAATGTGGATGAAACCTTTCTTATTACTAATTACAAAATTGTTACAAAATTGTCACAAAGGCCAGATGTAAGAGTCATAAGGGGCTATAGCTGTTCAAATAATTACTGTTTCATCCTTAACACATGGTAAAAGTAGATAAGATGACGAATTCTTGACTTGCCTTGCTGACAGTTTCCTCTTCTAGAAGGTAGAGAAAACAGAGGAATTGCTGCTCCGGTTTTAATTCTGCCCAACATGGCAGAAATATCAAGAGACATTTCTTATGTGTGACAATATGAAGTGACAGGGACCATGGGAAAAAGTGACCATATATCATTTTAGGATTCATGACAGCAAAGGAGAAGAATTCTGGCAAAGTCAAATATGTGTCTTTAGTTTTCAGGAAAGCAGATCTTTCTTTTTTTAATATATATATATTTCATTATAAATTTATATACCACTAAAAAGAACAAAGAACTCAATAAATATTACAGTCTATATCACTCTAGATTCCTCCTGATCTTTGTTAATGTACATATGTACATGTATTTGTGGTTACAAACACATTTGCATCTACTTTTAAACTTAACTTCATTTCTACTTACTGACTTCAGTATTCCATCTTGTTAACATCCATAGCAACATGGCATAGTGGCTAGAGAGCCAGGAAGCTATAGGGTTAAGACCTGCCTCTGCCACATACAGGTGATATCATTCTGGGCACATCACTTAAGCCCTCAGGGCTCTAGGCCAGAGTAATCAAGCTGGAGGCCCAAGGCACCTGTAGAATTCTGGAGTGTAGCTTGAACCAGATTAAAATGTAGCTGGGAATGTTTAATGTTAATGTAGTCTAAATGTTTAAGATAGATAAAGATACATTAAAACCTAGATAATGTTAATTTGTCAATATGTGGCAGGAATCTGTTTCTATTTGAGCTTGACATCACTGCAATAGGCAATTGCCTAATACAGGGGTTCTTAATCTTTTTTTTTTTTTTTTGTCATGGGTCCCTCTGGCAGTCTATTGAATTCTATGGACTCCTCAGAATAATTTTTAAAATGCTTAAAATAAAATGCATAGGATTTCAAAAGAAGTCAATTATATTGAAATGGAATAATAACTTTTTCTTTAATTCATGGACCCCCAGTTTAAGCACACCTCTTCTAAATCTGTAAGTTGTAAAGCAGGGGCTAATTTGCATTGATAATGGGAATTTCCTCACCAGAGAGACTCCTTTATCAATATAATCACGGTACTGGTCCCCTATCCCTATCCTAATATAATGTAGTTCACTTGGCCATTTCCTTCTTTCTGAGAATTTGGAATATTTTCAATTTTTGCACATTGTAAAAAATTCTAGAAAAGATTTCAAAGAGTTAATGGGGAAAAATATGAATGATCTTTTAGTAGGCAGGAATTCTAAAGTGGAATATGATTGAGGAAGACTGGGATAATCTAAAAAAAGATGAAATTCTGAATATACTAACATAAGTGAAAAAGAAAAGAAGAAGAAAAAGGTGTCAATATGACTGCACAGGGTGTTTTCTGATGAACTGATATTAGATAAAAGTTAAAGTACATAACTAAAGATCATAAGACTGACATGAATCTGTTAAAAAAAAGTATGCAGAAAAGAGATGATACTTGCCAAAAAAAAGGGCTAAAAACAAAAATAGCTTTGTAAATGTATATTTGACATAAAATGAAGAAGTAATGGATGGGCCCATTACTTAGGGTAGATAGATGACATGAAAGAAGGCAAAACAATAGTTTTGATGCTGCCTTTTCTATCAAGAAGAAATTTTTAGTGATAAAAATGAAATAAATCTGATTAAAAGAGAATTGAAGGGGCAGCTAGGTGGTGCAGCGGATAGAGCACTGGCCCTGAAGTCAGGAGGACCTGAATTCAAACCCAGTCTCAGACCAAACACTTAACACTTACTAGCTGTGTGACCCTGGGCAAGTCACTTAACCCCAATTGCCTTAAAAAAAAAGAGAATTGAAGCTCAAGAGAAAAGAGATAGCAAGAGAAGCTACAGGAGATGCTTTAAATGAATTCAAGACTCTAGTCCCAGATTAATTATATCCCTTGGTGCTGAAGAAAGTGGAGATTTGATTCCAGAATCAGTGTTCATATATTTTAATAAAAAATTCAAGTGTTAAGTGACAAAAAATTGGAGAAAGTATAGTATCTATGAACAACAACTGAATAAGTATTACAATTATTTTTAAGTGGGAGAGGGAAAAGGGAAAATTTCAGAAACCATAGCTCTTACTTTGACATTGTTTCCCAGGAAAATTTCAGAATTTTCAGGCCAAACTAAACCCATTCTCCCTCCCCCCTTTTAGAAATATAGTTAATAGATGGTTTAGTCACTGGAGTATTTTAGAAACAGTATGACTCAATTTTAGTATGGTATTGGACAATTTCTCTCATTTGATCCTTATAAGAACCCTATGAGTTTCTTTATCTTTAGTTTATCCTCATATTAGAAATGAGGAAATTGAGGCTCAGGGCGGTTGTGACTTGCCGATGATCACAAAGTTGATAAAAATCAGAGGCCATGTTTGAATATGTGCCTTTTTTGACCTAAAGTACAACACTCACTCTTTCCATTACACCAGGATGCCTCTCTTTGATTTCCTTAGGAATGTGATGAAAAATGTCAACTGGATGATACTATAATTATGTAGATTGAAATTCCTATCCCTGAGAAGCTGTCAAAGACTGGTTACCCCATCTATTTTTTCTCAGAGAAAAAAGTAAGTCTGCATTATGAGGAAGATTGCACAGATTTTATGAAAGAAAATTTAGATATAGGGGAAGAAGATTTCAAGAGCTAAGAAGCATGTAGAAATTGGAGACATAGTATTAAAAGTCTTACTTGTGTAATACATTGAGAAAGGCAAAGGGTTTGGAGTACATATACTGGCTCTTCTGCTTCTAGATACATAATCTCAGAAAAGTCAATTAACATCTCTGATCCTCAGGTCATTTGTAAAATGATGGTGTTGGACTAAAACCAGTTGTGTCAAACTTAAATAGAAATAGATTCCAGCAGGTGGCATACTGGCTTGTTGTTCAGTCATTCAGTTGTGTCCAACTCTTTGTGACTCCACGGATTTTGTCTGTGGGGTTTTCTTGGCAAGGATAATTGGAGTGGTTGGCCATTTCCTTCTCCAGTATGTTCCCATGTTACAGATTAGGAACTGAGGCAAATAGGGGTTAAGTGACTTGTCTAGGATCATACAGTTAGTAAATGTCTGAGGCCAAATTTGAACTCAGATTTTCCTGATTCCAAGCCTAGTGCTCTTTCCAATGAGTCATCTAGCTACCTTGGATATTGGCTTAGAAAACCTCAAATTAACATTATCTATGTTGTATTGCATTATGGTTTATTTTACTAAACATTTCCCAATTAAATTTTAATCTAGTTCCAGGAGTTGCAGGCAATAGGTGCAAGTATGACACCTTTAGACTAGATGACCTATAAGGTCCCTTCCAGTACCAGATGCTATGATCCAAAAGAAAGAAATGATTTGAGAATAAAAATCACACCCCAAGATTCAGACAACATGAACAAGGCCAAGCAGAAAGTACACAGGAGATCGCTTTCACGGCTGAATTCTATAAGGCTCTTGAGAGTTACTTAAGTGAATTCTGGCAACTGTGTTTAATAAAATATTGAGAAATGACCAAGTAGAGAAATGGCTTTATATCTCCATTTATAGCTCCTGTTATGGTCTGTTTAAATGCATTTAAAAAGTTATGTCCCGGGGAAAAGGGCACAATGCCTTTAAAAGACCACTGTATGTGTCAGAGACAAGAGTATAAACACTACAGGGTACCAATAGTTGTTAGTAAAAGTGCCAGTTTTTCAGGATGTAGAAACAAATTAATCACTAAACCTTTAGCGGTTGCACAAGACAGAAGAAAGTTGGACTGCACTAGCTTATTGGAGAAGCCATAGATTGAGATATCCCTGTTCTCTCAGTCCATCGCTCCTGCTCTGAAATCACCTTTCTTCCTCCAGAGTCATGAACCTAGCTACTCGGGGCCAGTTCAACTATACACGGACTTCTATCCTTGACTCTCTTGCCCCCTTGTTCTACTGCCATCCAGGTCCTGTCAATAGTAATAGTAATAATAATGATTTACATTTATATAGTGCTTTAAGGTTTGCAAATCACTTTATAAATAATATCTTATTAGATACTCACAACAACCCCGTGAGGTAGGTGCTATGGTTACTGTTCCCATTTTACAGATATGGAAACTGAGACTTGGAAAGCTTAAGTGACTTGCCCAGGGTCACACAGCTGGAAAGTATCTGAGGCAGTATTTGTAGTCCAGCATTCTATTTACTACTTTTCCCAGCACCATCTGCTTTCTCTTGACACTCGATCTCTGCTCTCCATACCTTTTTACTAGCTGTCCTTTATGTCTGGAATGTTCTACCTCCTAACCCTTTCTCTTAGTTTTCCTGACTTCATTCAAGACTCAAATTCCATCTACTTGAGGAGGCCTTCCCCAGTCCTCTCCCCATCCCCCACCCCCGCCCAAGCTGCTAATGGCCTTTCTTCTCTGAATGCCTTCTGTCTGTTCGGCTTATATTATGTATTTACCTAGTTGTTTACATGTTTTCTCCCCTGTTAGAATGTATGCTCCTTGAGGGCAGGGAAAGTTTTTACTTGGGATTTACTCCTTCCTCAATTCTACCTTATTGAATCTTTCTTCTTTCAAGGCTTAACTCAAGTATCATCTCCTAGATGAAGCCTTTCCTGGATCACCACTCCCTCCAGTCCCTGAATTGTACGTTAGTGCTCTAACCCTCCCTCAAATGCCTTGTATTATAGTTATGTGCATACATGTTGTATCCTCCCGCTCAGCTCAGCCCCAACAAGTACAACATTGAAACTTGTTAAATACAGGGACTATTTTTTTGTCTTTGTATCCCTACTGAGTATCACAATACCTTGCACATAGTAGGCACCTAATAAATTAACAAATGTTTGTAGAATCCAGCTGATAAACAGCCATGGCATTTTCCCCAAGTTCGATAGCACCTATCTTTCTTATTTTTCTTTGTTAAGAGAGGAGAGGATGAAAGCAAAAACATGGTCATAGAAGAAGCCAAATGGTTGATTGGGAGAGTTAGGAAGACCAAATAAAGCCAACACTATCATTAACTAATAGCCAGTGAAAGGTGTCTGGGAAGGGACAAAGCTCAAATGCTGGAAGGAAACTGCCAGCAAAGGTTTTGGACAAAAGTTTGATCAGGGACTTGGAGCCTTAGATGAGTCCCATGACATTCTAGCTTTAGATTAGGAGATTTAGAGTGTATTATTATAGCTACTCAGGCCTGAGGAAAACCAAGATTAGATAATACAGTCATCCATTAGTGAGTGAGATACCTCATTGTGGCTAAGTGTTTATATCTACTCTTCAATTAGCTTTATTAGTGATTTATGGATAACTAAAAGTTACATTTTATTTTAAAAAATACACACATAATTGAGTAGAAATCATACCTGTAGGTAATCCTAGCTGTTTGAACCCTGAGGCTATAAACAAAAGTTATCTTCTTCCATCCATATGGTGGAAAGATGCCCTATCAGGACAGGTTCAGTGTGTAGCAGGAGATAAATAGCTTCATGAATTTTGGCCTTGCAAACCAGAAGCGATAAAACATACAACTGCATGCCACCATGCCAACCTCGCCTATGCCAGTGGCTACGTAGCCAACAGTCAAAATAGAGGGATCCCTCGGGGTGCAGAGAGTTTTGGTGGGCATGAAGGCAGACTCAAAACCGTAAATGGCTAATATGGTCATTCTTCTGCATTCCAGTGCTCAAATAATGATTGAAAATCCAGAGTCCTTGCTCGTTGTCACCTGACATAATTTAGACATAATGGTGTGAGCGAAGCCTAATTATTAGGATGGCTAACGGCTCAATACCTCACAGAATACTATAGACAATATATGGGAATATCAATACAGATACAATACAGAATAGTTCAATAGGTCTTCAATAGATTATTCCATGTATTCATTTTTGGGGAAGAGGGAAGAAGTAAAATGCCATAAATAACATGATAGGGTTATATCAGTTTTCATCAACATCTATTACTAAATTCTGGAGACAGCCATCCTATGCATACATCCAATTTATTTTTTTCATTCATACAAGAAATCCAATTTAGAGTAGATTTGTCACTAATATCAAAGGGTCATTTGAATCTTCAAGTGGGAAGAGAATTTAGAAATCATCTGATCCTAATCTCCCAATTTCCAGAGAGGAAAATTGAGACTCAATGAGGTGGAAGATAATATTTGTAAGTAGTGTTTAGCACAGTGCATGGCATATAGTAGGCACTTAATAAGTACTTGATCTGTTTTTCCTTCTTACTTTGCCTCATCGTGGTTTGGAGGTGACCCTATGTCCTTTAAAGTTATGCCAGAGGAATAGATGCTCTGATACATACATAGGCCAGCAGTGCTTTTCCCCTGTTCACGACCCCAGAGGAAGGAACGAAAGCTGGGCCCAACTGGAGCAAACACCATCTCAGAAGCGAATGGGCAGGCTGCCTTTGCCTGGCACTTGAAGCCTTTTCTAGCCACGGTTATTCTTGGCTAGAATGGAGAGCTGCAGTGGGGTCAGATGGGCGAGAACTGGTTCAAGCTGCAGCTGTGAAAGAGGCAGTAGAACTCAGTGTTGCTGGCAGAGATGCCAGACAAAGAACATAGTGGGAAGTATGTCCTAGGCCTGTGAGACCCTCTGAGAAGCGAACAGTCAGCAGGAATGTGGGAGGAATTTTCTACCTGTTCTTGGCAATGTAGATTCACAACCCAGGTGGCTTTTCTGGCTTAAGTAATTAGAGAATTCACTTCTGTGTGTCACAGCAGAAATTCCAGCTGTGGGCTCAGAATGAGGAGTTTGGACAAAGGCAATATATTACATGCACCATGAGCAATGATGCACTGTACTTACTATGTTTAACTACAGCACAGTGAGGCAGCCAACAGCAAGAGAAGAGGAGGGGGAAAGAGGTTTAGCTCCTGGGTACCAGGCGGCTTTGGGCTAATATAGGCCAGGGGGTAAAAAGTACTGGAAGGCATGTTTTCATTTCCCCAGCCTCCCTCTGGTCTCAACTCAGTCCAATGGAGCTTAGAGTGACCAAGGCTACTAACTCCCAAAAGCACTGGGGAGAAAAGCTATCAGATTTATAGCTGGAAGGGACCTGTCTTCGAAAGGCTACAGAAGTTAGTGGTGACGTGCAGTCATTTCCAAAACACTTAAGAGAGCAACACCACAAGCATATTGTGTTATTTGATATCCAAAAGGGAATGTCAACCTGAGTTAGGTGTGAATGCAACACAAGGGAGAGACTCGCACACAAACTTTTTTCTCTTCTTTCCCTTTCAACACATTCCTCATCTATAAAGTGAGGAAGGCTGGACTAGGAAATCTCCAAGTTCTTTTTCAACTCCAAATCTATGATATGCACTCATGAAACAGTTGTGGTATGGGGAGCACTCTAACAGATGGTGGGGGAGTGACATAAGGTTTAGAAAAATTTGGTCCCTGACCAAATGGAACTTACAGTCTAATATGATCTGAAATGTACTTTTGGGGGGCAGGGTGTGTGTGTGTGGAGAGGTGAAGTCTACCTCTATGATTGCATCCACATAGGAAAGTCAAAGTATAGAAACACCTATCCATGCAGATCAACAATTTTTCTTTTAGTTACAGTCTTAAAGAGTTATCTGGGGCCCCGAAAAGTCAAGTGACTTGCCCAGAGTCACACAACTAGTACGTGTTAAAGGCAGGACTCAAAATCATTTCTTCCTGATTCCTATAGTGTCATGGTAGTAGTGGTATGGTGGTATCATTTTGGCTCTTATGAAACCTGCACAGGTAGCTGAAATACACAATGATGTATAAGGGCATTTGAGAGGTGCCAGGAAAGTATATGAAGTTTAAGGAGTGAGGGGATTAGATTACTAATGATAGGAATGATCAGAAAAAAGTTTCATAGAGAAAGGGAGTATTGAGCTGGGCTTTAAAGGATTAGTAGGTATTCAACAAATAGGTAGAAAAACAACATCCTAAGCTCAGGGAATATGAACAAAGGTATGGATACCAAAAGAAGCACTGAGAATAAATCTGGATATAATAGCACGTGCCTTTGTGTGTAGGTCTTTAATTCTACATTGTATAACCTGCTTTATTCAGTTACTCATCTATAAAATGAAAGGATTGAATTAAATGGCCTCTGAGGTCCCTTCCAGCTTTAACCCAATGTCAGATGACATCAGTATTGATGAGAAAACTAAAGCTCAGGAGAGTGACCTACTTAAGGTCAAACAACTTGTTAGTGGTATAAGCAGTACTAGAAGTGAGACCTTCTTTACCCCCATCCACTATGCTGTACATTACACCATCTTGCTTTTTCTCTAAGCACGTCGTCCTAAAAGAGTTATTGTTTTTGTGCTTTTTATAGATCTAAAGTCATTTAACTAAACAACATTGAAAAATGTATTGTGTTTAACTCTATTGGCATATATATTTAATATGCCAAACACAATGATTTTGAAAATGTACTTTACTTAAACAATAATAAAAACTTAACTGCCTTTTAAAAATTTCTAATTTTTAAAAAATAAATGTTAAAAAAAGCAATAACAATTGCTGAAAGTTAAAAAAATCTACCAACTATTTCAAGGCTTCTGTCAGTTTATGAGACACAGGAAAATCTGAGAATAGGAGAAGTCATCAATGTTAGAGAAAAACAAAGAATGTGATTCCCCCCTTCCAAACCTATTAGCAATACCAGGTAGATATGGAAAGAACTCATTTTCAAAAATGAAGCTAAGAAAGAGAACCTTTTGGAAAACAATTACTTCCAGGGATCTTGTTCTGCTGAGACTCATGTTCTGACTTTTCCCTATTAGCATTTTTTTTTGCTTGCTCTGAAAATTCTTTTTTTTTTTAATCATCTTCACAAATTTTATATGGCTAGCAAAACATAGAGAAGGAATGCTAAAAATATTACCTTTTTGGTTTTAGATAACGCCTTTTATTATATTAAAATTGTGCTAATATGCCTGTGCTTTGTGGGGTTTCTAGAATCACAGTACTGTATTTTTGTCAAAGGCTTTCCCTCCCTCTGCATCTGTTGATATAATCATATGGTTTGGGGTTGTTTCTGTTTTTAGTGTTTTTAACTACACTGATTCTTTCTGTAATGTTGAACTATTCTTTCAACCCTGGTACAAATCCAACTTGATTATAATGAATAATTGTTTCACTATGTTGCTGTTAACTCTTTGCTAAGATTTTATTTAAAAGTTTTGAATTGATATTCATTAGTGATGTTACCCTATGTTTCTGTTGCTTTGCTTTTTCCTTCCCTGGTTTAGTTGTTAGGACTACATTTGTCTCAAAAATTAATCATTAGATCTGCATTTGATTCCCAGATCTATCATCTACTAGCTATATGATTGGGAGCAAATCACTTAAATTCTTTCTAATAATATGTGTATTAGCTATCTTTCTAGTGGTCTGTGCTTGACTTTTAGCTATATAATGTATCTGATAATTTTTGTACTGTGTAGGTGAGAGGCAGCAAGGCATAATGGATCAATAGATGGCCTCAAGTCAACATAACATGATAAATGGTACTACAGGGAAGGTCTATGTAATATCCACACATAGCTTCAAATATGAATGGGGACTGTGGTGTGGTGGTGAGATCTGTGCCAATATGTGATTCCACTAACCCACAAATTACAACATATCTAAGTCACTCCTCTCATGAGGCACTTTTCCTCTGGGTTGGCTTCTTCTTTCCTACCTGCTCTCACACCAGCAGGTCTAAGTTCCCAGAGCTATGCCATCACCATGCAGTTATATTTAAACTTTTTAAAGGCCTTAGGAGTAATCCTGTTAGGGAAAATATACTTCACCTCCTCTCCATTCTTATCTAGAATCTCCTTCCAATATCCTTTCTTGCCCCTCAACTGGCCACTCACAAAATAATGCACATACACAATGAGTCATATTTACCCAACCAGCCACTTACAATAATGAAATTTTAGACCTTAAACACTAGCATTTGCTTAACAAAAAGCAAAAGAAATAATATTACAGATGCTAATAAAGATTAAATAATGTTACAGAAACTAATATATTAAAGTAAATGCACAAATAATAAAATACAATCTACCCATCTGACCACTCATGAAATAATTCACATACACAGTGAATAATATTAATCTAATGATCCACTTACAATAAAGACACTTTTGGAATCTAAACATCAACATTTGTTTAACAAAAAGCAAAATAAATAATATTATAGGTACTACTATGTCAAAGCAAATGCACAAATAATAAACTACAGTATACACATAACATATAATATACGATCACATTGTCCCACCAATGCACTCAGTATCTGTTGGGAACAATGGAGCCACATTGACAGGAACTTGGCAGGGAGGAACATGAGAGAGGAAAGCTCATTTTTTAAAGTAGCTCACAACCCTGGACTTACACATCTTTGGTCCATCAAGGAACATCTGTGCCCTGCAAAACAGCTTCTTTGCTCACTACTAGACTGTTGCTCATCACCATTCTTCAGCCATAGAAATCTTCCTCTCTTCCTCATAGTATTTACAAATTCTTTCAATTTACCATACTTGCCATCCATACCACCCTTAAAAGGGCTTTTTAAGAAAGTGTTAGCTCTAAATGTGAATCACAGTTCCATTTGAGGTAAAAAAAATTGCTTCTCTGGACTACACAGATCATATTCATCAGTTATTCACTCACCCAAATGCTGGGTTCAGAATGGAGTTCATAGCAACGCAATTCAGGATGATTGTTTAAGCCACTTCACCAAGATACCAAAGCAGTTAAAAGTGCCACTCTCCCTTCCATGACCACCTCCCTGTTCCCAATCTTCTTTCTTAAGCCAGGGGTGGCAGAGATAAGCTCTAAGCAAAAGCTTCTCTCCAAGTCTAGTTGGTGCAGTAGGGCAATAGCTATCACCTACAGCTCTTGGCCAACGATGTAAATTCTTTCTCTGACCAATGAGGAATCGCTCAGCTGAAACGTTGTGTGAGCTCACTGTTTCTAATAAACTCAACAGAGCAGCTCTTCTTTCCAGCCTGCCCCACTCCACAGCTCATGTCTGTTTGTTCTCTCAGATTCCTATACCCAATTCCTTTACCAGATCTAATTCTTCAATGTCTTAAATAAAAGCCTTCTGATTCTCAGTGATTTTTATTTAAAAAGTTACAGCTCTACACATTTTCCCTATCACATTGATAGCCCTTTGTAAATCCAGCCTTAGTCTCTAGATGTTTATATGACTTCTCATGTTTTAGTCATAAAACATGAATATGAAAATTAGTTGGTGTAATATATTGGTTAGCAGCTTTGAAGTCATCAACATGGATATCTGTCTCTGCTGCCCTTAAAACTGTGTTTCTTTGCACTCATATTTCTCTAGTTTTTAATAAATAAGAGCACCTTCTCTGTCTCCTTATGCATTAAACAGCTCTGACATAAACAAGACATCATTCTACAATATTCACAAAGATTTGTCTGTAAATATTTTATACAACATATCCTTTTCTTTTTAAAACTTTCCAAATCTTGCTTAAAAGTTATATTTTATACAGATATATTAGCAGCATATATTTAAAAAACTCATTATAAAAAAACTCCTTGTAGTATAGTGTTCATCTATAGCAATGGCAATATCTCACATCATTTGAAAATTTATATACAATCTTTCCTTTATGCAAAAACCACCTTTTCGGTTGTTTCATCATTAAACTGTCCCACATGAAAAGGGCCTTAAAAGGGATAGCAAACCTTACACCAGGGAGACCTGGGTTCAAGACCCCATGTTGACTATGGAACTTTGGCCAAGTCACTTAAATGCCTAGTGCTGTAGGCCAGGAGTTGGCAAACTCATGGCCACTACCTCTTTTTGTATGGGCTGTGAGCTAGGAAGAGATTTTACATTAAATTAAAAAAAAACATAGCTTGTGGGTTGTACAAAAACAGGCAGTGGGCACGAGTTTGCCAAGTCCTATTGTACACAAGTCTAAGATGATAAGTTGCAGAGATGATGACTTTCATTGGTGGAGGGAATTTTCTGACCTGGATGTTCCTTGTACTAATGAAATCACAGGGTCAATGCCTGTCCTTATACTCTTCAGGTACCTGTTCAATCTTGCTTTGATGCCTATGAAAAACAAGCCCCCCAAAAAACCTGGTTGATGTAATATAATCATAAACTCATGAGTTCTTCCTCCATGAACATCTGTCCATCCATCTCTAAATAGTGCAAGACATAGTATCATATCAATTCTACTTTGAGTAGATGCCATTTCTCACTCACCTTTTGCCTCAAGAGGAGTTTTGCTAAAGGAATGTCTGGTGAACAGATGGCATACTTTTTTTTGGTATTTCTAAATCTTTTCCATTAAAATTTGTTTTCTATCATGAACAGTGTTATGCCAGAGACTGTTCTCACAAAAACTTGGTAGATTCTTTCTTGGCTTTAGGTATCACCTATCCTACAAATGATGCTCGTGGAAATTTCTTCCTTTTTTTCATGAAGTTTCTAGCAACACATGGTCACTTGAAGTAATTTCTTGGAAAGTCTTTAATGATAATGATGTTAGGCCAACAGCAACAGATGAAGGAACCCTTCTGGACTTCACAGAGCTGTTTGCACTCTCTATACTATAAAGTTTTTTTTTTAAAGTCTTCAAGAAATTTCTGGCACACCAAGATATTTTAGTTACCTTCGATTCATTTGGAGATAAGCATATCTTGACAAATATGGTCCCTTCTCTCCCCTCCCCTAAATAATCTGCAGTGTGGAAATGCTTCCATGTGTTAGATGATGTTCACAAGGTGGGAAAAGAGAAATGTGCTTCATGCAGTAAGCACATCCAGTCCTCCAGCCATCATAGGTATTGATTCCATAATGGAATCCCCTTGAAGATAACTTGTCAAAATCATTCCGGCCCTATTGGACCAGTCTTACCACAGAAACTGGGTTTTGCCACACAGCATTAGATTAGGAGGAATTCAATTGTGATTTGTGTCAGTTATGACAATGTGTTACTGCAGCTGACACTAATTCTGAATTCAGATAAATTTAAACCCTAGCCTTTTAGTAAAGAAGTATGTTTTCTTTCATCTCTGTTGAAACAACTAAGTAGTATAGTGGATTAAGTGCTGGACTTGATTTTGAGTTCTGCATCAAACATTAACTAGCTATATGACCCCGAGCAAACAACTTCTGAAGGTGTCATCATTATCTCCATTTTAAAGATGAGGAAACAGAGGCAGGTTGGCTAAATGACTTGTCCAGGATCACTGATTCAGCTGATTCAGGGTGTGAGGCTGAAAGGCTAGATTTGAACTCAGGTCTTTTTGATTCCAAGTCCAGTTCTGTATCCACTGAACCACCTAGCTGCCATGGATATAGATATACAGATAGATGTAGACATAATCATAGCTAGATACAATTTATACTGTTTCATTTTTGAAGTAATGCAGTCCTTGGAGAAAATGGAAAAGGAAATCTTTTGTCCCTGTCCTACTCTCCCTCCCACTTAAAAATGTAGTTCCTACGTGTGACTTTCACCAGGCTTAAGTGAAAGCTTATGTAGGCTTTTTACCAATCCGTAATGGCATTTGCTTTAGCAGTATATGTGTTTGTGTTTCGTGATTTGCATTCCACATTTGATTGTCACTCCCATTCCCTACACTTCCTGATTGTCACTGTCCTTGAAATTCCACCATTGGAAAATCATTCCTTAGGTCTAAACACTGCAGTCTTCAGGTATCCTAATTCAAAATGCAAGTCCCTGGGAAAGGTGGTACGTTAAATCACTGTGTTTATTGGATTCCTCCCAATCACAAGAGGCAGCTTGGGCTGAGGGCAATGGTCGCTTGAAGGAGGGGAACAGAAGAAGGGTGAAAAATGGACAGATGAGGCATGTGTGAGACAAATTTCAGTGACCTTACTATTATGCCCTGGGATGCCCTGGCAATAAACAGAACCATTTATGGCTCCTAGATAATGTGTTGTTTCATTTATGCTTCTGAAAATGTACATTTGAGCTGAATGTCTGCTGCTCCCTGATGTTGATTTTTAATAGAATAAAAAGCTGTTTGAGGCTTGTCCCTTTCACTTAAGGGAGCATTTCTGAATGGCTCAGGTGGAGGAAGATAAAGGCCATATTTCATCATGCATTACTTTCTTGTAAAAGGTTTCTGCAAATGGATGCTGGTCCTGATGGGGTATTCCTTTGTTGAAGATAATTACTTTTACTTAACTTTAGGCTCGCTTGGAACATATGAGGAGAACTGTGGAGTTCAGGGTCAGATCACTTTTACTGCTGGTATTTCTGAAGGAAGCCTAATTGGGCAGAGATAATGGCTTCTTTTAATAGTATCTACTTGTTACTGTTCTGGAAAACCCTCCTGTACTCAAAGGTTCCATTTATTCCTTCCATGCCACAACCATTTGGTGAAGATCTACAGCATCTCTACCCTTATACTCCAATGCCTTCTTATGGTATGGAAGCGACCCTGCATTTTCAAAGGCTGCCCCAAAAGAGGGCCAGCTGTCGAAGGCCAGGTCTGCCATCCTGGAAAAGCTTTGAGGGAAGGTTCAACAATGAACTCTGCATCTGTGAGTCCTAGGGCTAGACAAGCTGAGCTCTCACACATCCATCATCAAGGGCTTTGCCATCAGCTTTATTGTCCTCAGGAACATTGTGAACCATGGCACAGAAAGTTTAGAGGAGGAAATATCTCCTCTAAATATAAACAATGGAGGAAATATAAACAATGAAGTTTACTTTGAATCCAGACCTATGCTAGGGACTATGAGAGATTGAAAAGAAATATAAACCACAGTCCCCATCCTCAAGGAGCTGGGAGAAACACACATAAGATAGCAAAGTAATAATCAGTTGACAAGAATTTATGAAGCAGCAATTATAGCCAGGGACTGTGCTAGACATTGGGTATACAAAGGTAAAAATGAAATAGTCCCTGCTCTCAAGGGGCTTAAATTCTATTGGGGTAGACAACATGTATATACATATAAAGGTATATTCAAAATAAGAATTATACAATTTTTGAAGGGAAAGCACTGGAAACTGGATGGGGGCAATCAGGAAAGTTTCAAGTAGAAGGTGATGTTTGAGCTGAGTTTTGAAGTTAATTAGGATCTCTAATAGATGGAGATGATAAGGGGGTTGCATTCCATTCATGGGGGAAGCTGGTGCAAAGGAGCTGAGATGGGAAAGGTATTATTTATTGTGTAGAGGAACAGCAACGAAGTCAGTTCAGCTGCATTGTGGAGTGAATTAAGAAGAGTAATATATAATAAGGCTTGAAAATCAATATATGATTAAGTGTTCAAATGAGCAATACAAACAATAAGTAAATTAAACAGTAACAAATTATTCATTCATTTAAATACAGGAAACCCTCCAAATTACTGATTGATTTTTCACTGGTGCTGTGCTAAACCTCTTTGCCTCTGTTCCAAACTTCCTTGTCTAATACTAACTCCTGGTTTTTATTGAATCTCCACAAAAGTCAGAGATATTTGCAAAGAAGAGCAAAGGTTAGAGGATGGAAAGTCAATTCCTTCTATGAAACATTGCTGATTTGATGCATTTTTCCTCCCAAATATAGTAGTTGGGGATACAGCAGGGGAGGAGGGAGGTGAAAGAGGAGTAGCTGATGAGAGTAGAGCTGTCTAGGGGATCTAGCCAGCATTGGCCCAGGAGGGAGGTCCGTGAAATCCGCTGACAGGCTGGCTTTGAATTGTTTCATCTCTGGCTCCACTTTGCATCCCTGGACTTGTTTCTCTTTGTGTTTATGAAACCCAGGTATTATAGGATTTAAATTCCCTGTTGTGATTGGTCAGTCTTTAATGTTTTGCTTTGCTATAAGGCTTGAACCCTATTGGATCATTTCTTGGTGCTATAGGCTGTTGGATGTATCACAGCTATTGACTAATCATTATTTTTTTTCCTAAAAATGCATTTACTACTTGGTTAGACAATCAGTTCTGAATGGTGCTAAGGCATCTCCTGATTGGTGAAAACTTTGAGGACATCTCTATCTTTCTTAATTCTTGGAATGTTTTAGGAACATTGTGTTTTGCACATTCACTTCCAACTACCGTGAGACATAGAAATGGTTATCTAGTCAAGAACCATGCTCAGGGAAGAGAAAGGAGATGCATGGTTGGCTGTCTGGGATGAGGGAGCTCCATCCTTCCTCTTCTGATAACTCCAGGAGCTATGAGATTTTGGATTTTTTTCCCTCTCTTCTTCCATTTCCCCCCTTTTTCTTCTCCCCCTGCCTCCTTTCTTCCTTTCTCTTATTTTCTCTCTCTTTCTCTTCACTTTTTTTCAAAACTCCCTTGCATGTCCTAGTCGAGAAGAAGACTCCATCTTCCCTTCTGTGCTGCCACACACTTGGAATTTCCTAGTCATTTCTCTTAGATGTAAGAGCCACAGAGATGCTGGCCAGGGACTCCTTGTCCTTTTAAATGGTATGACTGAGACCTCCTCTACTTTTTCGCTGATGGCAAAGCTGATTCTATTTGGTGATAGGGCTGAAATACAGCCTTGTTCTTCTACAATGGTGAGTGAGATGTCCTCTGGTAACCCCTTTTCCAACTATTCTACCCTTTACCTGCTTCCCTTGCAGAACCTCTAGCATCTTAAGTCAACAGGGACACCACAATTTCTTTTAATTCTTCATTGGTCCCCAAAGAACAACATTTTAAATAAGCTCTTAGCCCCCAGAAAGACAAGTGGAGACCTTTCTCTTGGCTCCTATTTCACAGTTAAACATATTACCTCCCTCTAACTCTACCACTTTACAATAGGTTTTGTTGTCCCCTCTGATATCCATCATCTGTGCTTCCAAGAACTTAGATTGATAATAATAAGGATCCTAATAACACACAAGAATAAATTCATTTTCCAGGGCATACTAAGGACTTAATAAATGACTATGACATTATTTTCTCAGTGTTATTTGTTCTTTTCATCAAAATGACCTCAGGTTTTTCCTTCTTTACTTCCAATGCGGATTGGTCTATGTGGATGGGAGTGACTTTTGAAATATGCCAAATAAGATGCCAGAAGGGTGCACTCACCTGACTCCAGCTCCCAGCAAACCACTCCACTTTGCCAGCACAGGGCCCATTGTCACAAGGGGTAACTTCTGCTGGTCTGTTGTTGCCACAGCCCTCCAAGGGCAAACTGCTAACATGGTTGGTCATGCACACCACTGAACGTGTTCTCACTCCAACACCGCATTCTGCAGAGCACTGCAAGACAGGGCACAAATAAAATGAAGAAAATCCCAGATCTGCTCTTAAGGAATGCCATAGAAAAGGAACATCTTGGATTCACAATCTTTTCCTGGGGAAAGCTGGCAACTTCATGAGAATCCCTTAAGTATCAGCAGCTAAGTGGCATAGTTGAAATGAGTGCTGAGCTAAGAGTTAAGGAGACCAGAGGTAGAATCCTGTCTCAGTAATTTACTAGCTGTGGGAAATCTGGGCAAGTCACTTCACTATTCACAGCCTCAGCTTCCTCACCTTTAAAATAGAGATAATAACAGCACGTACCTCACTGAACTGTTTTAGGGCTTAAATGAAATAATTTGTGTAAGGAAAAACATAAACAAGGATCATATAGGATGAGGAGCATGTAGAGGGGTTGTAATTGGCACCCATAGAAAGAATATCCATGTCTCTGAGATCATGGATCCATTGAGTATCAAAGTATTAATTAAGAGTAATAGCCTCTACCATTGTACTTGTATAATATATGTATAATAACACACTTATTTACTATTATATAAGTGCTAACTATTTTTAATAATAGACTATTGTTTATATATAAATATACATTGAATAATAGTTATTATTACCATTATTGTCATTATTATTTCCCAAATCCCATATACCATAGAGCCTATCAGGATTTTGGATAAGCAGATAAGCAAAGGGAAATCAGGCACACGTTTATATAAAGGAAGAAGGTCAAGGTATGAGAGCAGGGACTTGAATAAATCCGTAAGAAAGACATCAGTAAGAATGATGAAACCCCTGGTCCACATTACTATAGATAACATCAATCTAATAACATCTGGCCTTGGCAAAAGAGGAAAAGAAATCTCAAAGTATCCAATTCCTTTGCAGGAGAGAGTGGTCTATACCATTTTTCTCCCCATTTTCTATTTTCAGTGTTCATTTTTAAAAGTCCTGACATTACATGCTGTACATTCAAAATCCATATCATCTGG
The DNA here is from genome assembly GCF_900497805.2 of Vombatus ursinus. NCBI lineage: Eukaryota > Metazoa > Chordata > Mammalia > Diprotodontia > Vombatidae > Vombatus > Vombatus ursinus. The sequence continues at coordinate 63,300,813 of NW_020948983.1, read as the reverse complement.
GCACCTAGCATCCTTGGAATGAAGGACTACTATATTCTCTGCTTTTCTGGGAAAGCATGAGGGTTGAGGTTGGTCTCCTCTAACATTAAAATGCTGCTATCACATGGAATGGTCTCAATCCCCAACCTCAAAATCATAGAATGTCGAATGTCGAATGTGGAAGGGACCTTAGCAATGATCTAATCCAACCTCATAAAATTATGAGTAAGGAAACTGAAGTCTTGAGAGAAGTGGTTTGCCCTAGGCCACATAGCTAGTTTATACTAAAATCAACCCACCCCTACCCTTCACTACAGATCCCCAGTCTAGAGCTTTCCATTGCCTGTTGCTTAGAACTTTTTTTTTAAAGTGTCATCTTGTAATATCATCAACTGATTGGGGTCTATAGAGTTTTCTATAAAAAAGATAGAGGAGCTAGTCATACAATGAGAGTAAGGAATAACATATGGACAGAATGTGTACTGCACTGGTATCCATCCAGTAATTTCTCTAGGAAAGGCAGTATTACATAGGATTTGGAGGAGAAAAGATGGGTTCTGATGACACCTCTGACACTAGTTACATAACAGCTCTGAGCTATTTCTTTATCTCTAAAAGAGAGATGATAATACAATCAATACTTTCATAAGGTTGCTGTAAGGCTCAAATGAAATAAGGTATATAAAGTATTTTGCAAACTTTAAAGCACTCTATAAATGATGGTTATTTTATTACTGTGTGACTCTGGGACAGTCACTTGAACTCTATTGGACTCTGTTTACAAATCTGTAAAACAAGAGGATTAGACTAAATGACTTTCAACATGTCTTCTACTTCTAAATCTATGATCTTATGGAAGGATATGGACAAGGATAGGAAGAGAAGTTGTGCGTGGGTTGTAATTCTATCAGTAGAGGTCTGTCATGACTTACCACATCCAATGCATTTGCTTTAGAGTTTAAGACTTTATTCATCAGACTTTATTTCACAAATACCATGAAATTCCATATTATTACAACAGGAAGAGAAAGATAAGTTGGGAAAACAAGGACTATATCTATATTTATACATTAAATTCGTGTATACAGATACAGCCTTTGAGAGGTAGGATACGAACAATTTGGGTCTTTCTCATTCTGAAATCAGTACTCACTCTATCCCATCTTCCATGCTGAATTTTAGAGGCAGGATTCAAACCTAAGGGCTGCCTCCAAATCCAGTGAGTGCTTTCTCTGTCTGTCTCTCCCTCTGTCTCTCTCTGTCTCTCTCTCTCTTTCTCCCTCCCTCCCTCTCTCTCTCTCTCTCTCACACACACACACACACACACATACACACACACACAGACGATGATAGAGTGAAGTTGAGATAAAGTGAGTGAGGGTATAAGAAAGACATAACAGTAAAAAGAAATAGAAATAAATTTTAAAAATAAATAGTACCTATCAGCAGGTGCCCAGATGAGTAGTGTACACGTATATTGTTTGTTAGATCTTATTGTTCACTTGACCTTAAAGGCAAGTTATCTCCTTCTACCTTTATATGTTGACTTTTTATTATCTGAATAACTAGTGTTTACTATCTTTTAGCTACTCTTATCCATAACATTCTTGGCGACTTTCTCTGAATGAAATAGTTACAGTAGCCCAGTAAGGAGCAAATTATTCTCTGAAGTACAACAGAGATAGGTAGAATACTATGTTCTTGTGGACTGGAATAAAATCAAGATTTGGGACTTGAGGTTCCCCAGATATTTAAGAGTAAATGATGAGAGAAGAGGCTAGAAAATGCATCTGTGTCTACTGAGCTGGGGAAGGTACAGTGAATATAATATACTTTTTTCCAGTTATAACTGATTCTTCTTACTATTCTGGAGACACCAAACCTTTTCTTGGATCACATATATGACCTAAAATGTTTCTGTTGGCAGTGACCTGCCAAAACTATGATCAAATTAGATTCTATTTTAAGATTGTTAGGTAAACTCTGCAGACTTGGGTGATTTTGGAAAAAAAAATCACTGATAATGACAGGAAAGTCAGAAAAGGCTGTGACTAGGGATTGAAAATGAAAAGAAGAGTTGGCAGCCTAAGAAAAAGAAATTCTACTCAAAACAACTTCTATGGAAATCACAAAGAAAAGAAAATTGGAGACTTACGATAACAATTACTCTACTAATTAGAAAGTATGCTCCTTGAGAGTAGGAATTGTATCACCTACAATGCCTACCCTTTAGCAATTGTTTAATAAAGGTTTGTTAAATCAATGCATAAACTCCTCTATGAGGTAGATGCCAATCCTACAGCTACTCTAAATTCAGTCTTGATCAATTTGTGAAATGTTTTTATGGGTCAACATTTAGCTAATAATAATAGCTAGCATTTATAGCTTGAAGGTTTGCAAAACACTTTATAATATTATCTCATTTTATCCCTTCAATAACCCTGAGATATAAGTGTCATGGTTAGCTCAATGTTACACATGAAGAAACTGAGGCAGATGATAGTTAAGTGACTTGCCCAGGGTCATACACCTCCTACATGACTGAAGTATGATTTTTTACTCAGGTCCTCTTAGTTCCAGGTCTAGTTGTCTATCCACTGAGCTGCTTGTAGAAGTATACTGAGGGTGTTATTGCTTAAGCTGTCTTTAACAAAACTGAATAATTGATTTGGAAAGCACCATGGTAAAAGAGTCAAAGGATGTGGTTATTCTAATATTGGCTTTGCCACAAACATGAGGGATCTCGAGTGAATCTTTTACCCTCTTTTTAGACATGGTCAATGTTTTAATGAGTTTTTCTTGACTATACTTATTTGTTACAAGGGTAGGGCCTGTTGAAGTAGGGGTTGGTGGAGGCAAGGGAGAAGAGTCTCAGGGCAGTGAGGAATTTTTTAAAAAGAGCTTCAGTAAAACTTTCTTTTAAAGCATATTTGCAAGGCCAGTTGCCAAGTTTAGCAAAATAGCAGCATAATGGAGCAGACACCTTAGCAGGCTGATTGCTTACTCTATGAAAGCCTAGTCTACAGAAAGTGGCCATTGTAAGTCATAACACAATGCGAAGTGAACACCACATGGACTGGTCAGAGGAAATACTATAATCAGTAGTTTAACTCACAAATGATTTTGTCATATGTGTCATTCTACATTAAGTACTAGTTACAAAAATAGTAATACATGGAACATGAGTCACTTAAAAATTTTTGTAATGAATCAATATATATTCACTTAGATTATATTCATTACTAATACAGTATTTGTTATTATTAATATTATTCATTATTCATATATTATTAATGTAATAATTAAATTAGATTCATTCATATAGAAGTCCTCATATAAAGGACTTGATTTGGTTAAGAACAGGCCTTGATTTGTTCTATCACTCAATGTTTTCTAATAAAACTTTTTCTAAAGGAAAATACTTCTCTGATAAGGGCTACCAAAGATATAAATATCACTTAATGGTAATTTGAATTCATGATCTTTGGGCTTACAGAGACATAGAGAGTGAGTGAAAGTTATATATCTATAAAATGACAGTATAGCACAGTCTTACAAATACTACTCTTGCATGTTTGTGATATTCTATCTGGTCTTCATTATATGCTGTTTCTTCCATCTTTTGTATATATTCTTTTACCAAACGCATCAGATCACTCCCTGTGCAATCACATTCATTTCTTTTGGATGCCCTCTCTTTTTCTGATTACGCTTTTTCACAATAATATAGTCATAACTTCATTTTTGGTAATTTCCCATCTTTCATAAATTGGCTTTATGTTTACAATCTTAGGCCATAGAAACATAGCTCTGTGATGTCTGAACTCTAAGGTCTTGGGTGGTTACTTGACTATGTCTAGGGTTCCTTTTTCTTGACATTTGAATTGCAAAACACTTGAATACTTTCTCCCAAGATTCCTGTTACTTCCATATCACTAACTAATTGTTTCCCATTGGTCAGAATTAAATATAAAGTAGCTGTACTACTCATTGTTTTTTCTGCTTTCTGAGAGGAGAGTTTAATGAGTAAGGCAAGTTCAGAAGCCATCAGATACTCTTTGTTTTCAAATGAGACTCCCAACAGATATCAGGATAGTTAACTATCCCACATTCTTCCCAGCATTACTATTGTGACAACCATAACTTGTTTGATTTACAGTAAAGTTTTATACTCAAAGTTAAGATAGCATTATCCATATACATGTCACATTCATCTATAATATATTCCCTAAATATCATCACTACTATTTCTATCTCCTTTTAATTTTACCCAAATACTCTCCACCATGCTTCACTCTCCAGGAGTGTAGATTTCTGTACATTATCTCCCTTCATGAAAAATATTTTTGAACAATGTATATCTTTCAATTGTGATGCATATTTGCATTATATATGCCACACTTCATAAATGTTCTTTTGGTATTATAGATTATTAAATTTTTGAAAATGTTCCTCCAACATTCTTCCAAGGGCAGCTAGATGGTGCAGTGGATAGACTGATGGGCCTGAAGTCAAGAGGATTTGAGTTCAAATTCAACCACAGACTCTTACTAACTGTGTGACCCTATGCCAATCACTTGATCCTATCTACTTCAGTTTCCTCATCTGTAAAATGAGCTGGAGAAGTAAATGACAAACCACTCTAGTATTTTTGTCAAGAAAACCCCAAATGGGGTTACAGAGTCAGACACTGCTGAAATGACTGAACAACAAGAATCTGACAATATGACACAAAAATAGCTCCATCCAAGTAACTCTATTTTAATTGGCTTCTTCTTCTCCTTCTCCTTCTCCTCCTTCTCCTCCCCCCCTCCTCCTCCTTCTTCTCCTTCTGCTTCTCCTTCTTCCTCTCCTTCCCCTCCTCTTCCTCCTTCCCCTCCTCCCTCTCCTCCTCCTCCTTCCCCTTCTTCCCTCTTTCTCTTCTTCCTGTTGTTGTTTTTGTTATTGAGTTGCATATAAGTTGCTTATTTAAATTCCACACAAATACATAAGGCCATGGGATGACAGATGGAAAGCTGGAAGGGAAATCAGAGGTCATTTAACCCAACCCTTTGATTTTACATATGAAGAAATGAGTCTCAGAGAGGTTGCCAATGATCACATAGCAAGTTAGTGCCCTGGCTGACAGCAGGCCGCATGTTTAAAATCAACATAAATTCATGGGAAACTAAATCATCACTAGTTTGGCTTTTGGGTAATCTCATGTGAAATTGTTTGACAGGTGGCTATCTATATAAAAACAAAACAAAACAAAAAACTTCCTGAGAGTAAATAATTAATGCCTTTACTCACCTAGAATACCTGGGTTTCATTTACCACTCTCCTGCCTCCAACCACTTCATATGGTCCTAAATGCATAGCCATACAAAGAAGAGCTGTGTGACCCTGGATAAGTGACTTAACCGCTCTGTGCCTCAGTTTCCTCATTTGTAAAAATAAGAAGTTTGCATTCGATAGCCTCTAAGGTCCCTTCTAGCTTTAAATCCACGATCCTACAACAAACGTAGTAAAATGAGCACTGATCTTACAGTCTGAAGACTTGAGTTCCTGTAGTAGTTTTGTATGACACTGGACAAATAATTTCAATTTTATGTACCTCGTCTTCCTCATCTGTAAAATGAGGAGAACAATAATTGCATTGTCTGAATCACAGGTAGAAGTGTGCTTTTCAAACTTGAAGGTCCTCAACAAACATGAGCCACTATTCTAAGTTGAATGAATTTCAGAAAGCAGCCAATGAATCAGATAATTTAAACAAAAAGAAATCACTTTGCTCCAATTATATGAATATCTCAGGCTAAAAGTTTTTTTGGCCTGGACTGTCTGTTGCCTCTTCCAGCTCTGAACAGTAAGATACCTAAATTATCCTAAAGGATGGTGAAGTATATCAAATCACAATTAACTCAGCCTTGCCAGACTGTAGGAATTAAAGTAATATCCTTCCTTCTACAAATAGTGACATATCTCATATTTAAAAACCCAAATAATCATACCTCAGTCTGGAAATCTAAGAGTTTGTCCTATGGCTGCATCACATTACATCCTAAGATACCATGTAATCATGAAGACACTTTCAGTGAAAGATTTTATCCTTCAAATAGTTCTTTCCAGGTAATTTCCATTTGAATATCTAATTTAATTCCTTTTTTTCCTTCCCAAGGCAAGATGGAGATTTCCATGAAAGCTTCTACATGTCCTCCATGGGCCTATCTGAAATTACAATGTTGGGCCTGAACCACAGCATCAAATAACCAGGTTAGTGCCAGAGGGGAAAGCACACAAACATTCATCTGCTGAGTGCGGTCAGATCACGTTTTCAGTACATTGACCACAGAGGACTTTCCACAACAAACTTGAACCTGGAAATCTTTTGCCTTAGTGCTGATCACTCTCCCCCCACCCCCAAGAGTCCTTCTTATATTCTTAGACCAATCAGATCCCTGAACAATGAAACAGGGATATGTGAAAAATAAATTACGTATAATGTAGGCCAGTCTTTCTGTAGGGGTAGCTATTATTTTATAGCTAGAATTTTATAGGGGCTCTCAAGTTCTTAACTTTCATTCCCAAGAGTTCACCAATAAGTTGTTTTTGATGATATATCAAATGTGATTTTTTTTTAACCCAAACTAGAGAGACTGCATGGCATAGTGGATAGAGGACCAGCCTTGGACTCAGGAGGATCTAGGCTTGAGTTGTGCTTCTAACACATGAACTAGCAAGCAGTGACCATGGACAAGTGACATAAACCATCAATGCTTTAACAAATTCTTTTTAAGACTATACATTACATGGGAATTGCTAATCTGCAACAGTGGAAGGAGTTTTCACACTAGGAGTTTCCTACACCAATGAAACCATACATCTGGACCAACTATACATGCATATGTGCATTGAAGAGCATGAATCACATGTTTAAATGTGTCCAATATTGGTTTGGGCACCAGACAAATCTGAATACATATCCATCCATCTATCTGGTAGATGTTCTCGGGTAACTTCCTACATTGATAAATCACAGGCTTAGACATTCGTGAATAAAAATATTCTAGAAAGATAGATGGAGAAGTAATATCAAAAATTTTTATAACAAGTTTCTCTGTTAAAGGTCTCATTTCTCAAACATATGGGGAATTCAGTTAAATTTATAAAATAAGAGCCATTCCCCAATTGATATATGGTTGATGGATATTAACAAGCAGTTTCCAGAAGAAGAAAGTAAAGCTATCTACACTTGTATGAAAAAAAAAAACATTCTAAATTAGTATTGATAAGAGAAGTACAAATTAAAACAATTCTGAAGCACTAATACTTTATACCTATCAGAAATGACAAATGCTGGAAGGGCTGAGGGGAAATTGGTACATTAATGAATTGTTGGTGGAATTGTGAACTAGTCCAACCATTCTAAAAACAATTTGGAACTATGCCCAAAGGGCTATAAAACTATGCATACCCTTTGAGCCAGCAATATCACTATTGTGTGTAATTATTGTTAGTCTATGATAGTCTCAGAATTTAGGGTTGTTGTTGTCATTGTTTTAAGATGCATTTCGTTGGACTGAGTGTGCTATATTCCAGAGGACATGGTGGAGTCTAGTGGCTCATAGAGAAGAAACAGGGCAAGGATTCTTGAAATAAATATGGAACAATGTTCAGAGAGTACTCAAACTGTGCATACCCTTTGACCCAGCTATCCAACTACTAGGCTTATACCTCCAAGAAATCAAAGATAGAGGAAAAGGATCTACATATACAAAAATATTTGTAAGAGTTCTTTTTGTGGTAGCCAAATATTTGAAACTAAGGGGCCATCCTCCCACCTGGGAATGGCTAACCACATTGTCACATATGAAAGTAATGAAATATTAATGTACTCCCATGGTTCCCCACCTCTATGAAGAAAGAATTGGAGGCATCCTCAAAGAAATCTTTTCATTAAGCTGCCTAATTTTGTCTCAATCTCTGTCTCTTCACTTCCCTGCTTGCCACATCGAGGCAGTTTGTACATGCTTCCCTAGTTTGAGGCTTCAAAGAACCTAATAGTTTATATCCCAATTGTTAGATTACTTATTTCCCTTTGGAAATATTCTTCTTGGATGCTTCCTGAGTCAATCAAGATTCTGTCTCATTTCAGCATTTCTTTGCTCTCTCTCACAGTCTCTTTTTCATTCCCTATCCATGAACTCTGTCCTTTGGCAGTTTTCTTCTAACCTTGACTCGTGTGCTTGTCAGACACACAACCAGCAGCTAGTATCTGATTACAGAGATGTAAAAAACACTCAAACCAATTGGAAAGATGTATTTTCCACTTTACTTTCTAGGGAATAATAGAACAGGATCCCCCTAGTATTTTTTTAATGCTAAGATGGTGCTGAGTTCTCTGTCCAAAGTGAGAGAATTTAATTGTCAGTTTCAGTTAGCTAATTTTTCTTAGTAAACCTTTAGCAACTTACTCCAGTTATCAACTCAGAAAATTTAAATTAATTTTATTCATTATAATACAACAGAACAAAATAAGCAGAAGCTAAACTGGTTCTGCTGGATTGAGCTAGGTGATAGAAGCTGCCAGAGCAGGGTACCTAACAGGAAAGATTGACCAAATGATGAGAAAGGCTAACGTTTTCAAATAAGTTTAAGTCTGTAATGAGCACTGAAGTCATGCCGATCAGCTGGGGCATGAGTTATAAAGTTAAGGCATATAAATCACAGGTCACATTAAAAAAAGATTAAATGATATATGTATGATATTACAATCAACACACCATAGACTCTGTGATTTCATCATTGTGTGGGTATTCCTTTCTTTCTATTGGCATACTACTAAACTCCTACATTGTTGGGCTAATTAAGAAAAATTTAGCAATGGATTCTGGTTGTAGTTAGCTACACTGTCTTTCTTCTCCTCATGACTGACATCTAGTCCCTGGGCCTATGTTCCAAGATTTTCTAGATTGGTTGCCTTTCAGAAGCCAGACATACCTCCATGCCACAATATGGGAGAACTTTACTAGAGGTTAAAAATTAATTTAATGGAAATGACTTTTTGAAAAGGATGTGGGATCCTAATGGTTGTATCTGAAGTGGAAAATGAAGCATGATTGCTAGCCATACGTCCATATTGAATCAGAAGATGTAGAATGGTTATGATTAGTCGATTGTTTTAGGGTTAAAGAAAGGAGGGCATTCTTACTCAGGATACACAGGCAATATGTGGAAGACAAGCAGTAATGACCAAAAGATCAAGGGTGAAATGGAACAAGGAAACAGAATGTTTAGCATACTGTTTTTTTTCCAGAGAGGGAAGATCCTACCAATCGATAGGAAGCAACAATTCCATAACAAATCAAACAACTAGAATCAGTTAATAATTTTTTCTCAATTGGCTAAGAACCAAAAAAGTTTAGTGGAGAGAAGGGAGTACCCACATACTGATGAAATTACAGAGCCCATGACATGATGATAGTAATATCTTTCCACTTACAAAATATAATTCAATATACACATGAGATCTATATTAGAAGGACACAGAAAGCAACCCCAGTTCACTGATGGGAGTGCTCATTCTGATGAATACCCTTGACAAATATCTGGAAGTAGCAACTAAACATATTTAAGCCATATCAGCTGCAGAGATGTGATTTGATTATGAGTTAAATCTCTGGGATTAAGCAGCACAGACATAGGAAGCTTTGGGGGAATAATAGTTAATTCATAAATAACCCTCTGGAAATGGCTTGTCTTTTTTATTCCAGCTTTATTTACATGCTAACATGGTTGAATTGATCCCAGGAGGACTGTAAACATACAATAGCTCTCCCTTAAATTTGATTTTGTGTCCCATCTTTTGAAATTTAAATAAGTTTTTTCATCACCTCTTTTTTCTCTTGATACAACAGAATATATTTTATATAATGAAAAACAGACATGCCTCCTATAAGGTTGCCTCAGTCATCATTTTAAATTATGTTTATAAATTGTAATGAATTGCCATCATAAAATTGCAAAATCATGCTCTAAATCTTGCTCTAATGTCATTTGGCACATTCTCCATTTATAATTTTGTTCCTGTGTCACTAGCTCATGTCTTTAAAGTTGTTCCATTTAATATTGAATTTTTAGAAAACTGATTAATGCAATTAAGCAGGGCATCCATGTATTTATAGAGATAGGGATAGAGATTCAATCAATTATGTAGGGAATTTTTGGGTGAGCAAAGTTCGGAGTGAGTTTGTAATTCTAAATAGGTCAGGAGAATACCATGTGGGGTTGACCTGTTTGAAATTTCTTTACATCTTGTTTTTTTCATGGTATCTCTCTTTGTTTGTACTCTTTCAACATTGCATCATTTTGTGGATATTCTAACAGAGAGAAAAAATGCATACCTAAGCATAGAAATGTGTGCTTTGAGATACAACTGGTTGTACCTGAGGAGAAAAGTAATTTGTAAAGCTTACGCCAGTCCAAGGCACCACTGTTATTTGATGGAAGCTAGCTAAAATGCTGAGTTGAAGAGGATCTACACAGTACTCAAAGGCCCTAACTAGCTTCTAGGGAACATTCATTCATTCGAACACTTTTACTACTATCTTAGGTTCTAGGGAAATACTAGGATAAATAAGGCTTGGTCCTTGGAAGCATCAGTAGGAAAAGGTAAAAAATGTTTAAATATAAATACAATACAAAATCCCATAGTAAGTACATGTGAGAGGGATGAATAGGGCTCTATGAGGGTTCCTTAATTCTAACTGCATTTTCGGGGACAACAAATATTACATCTAATTAATCTAATGTCACATCATTTTAATCTAAGTTTATTCTGCAATTTCAGGTTGATAGATTGATTACTTCCTCTCTAAACTTTAGTTCCTTCCAATTGCCCTCTTGATTTTTTAGAAATACATCTAAGTTTCTTACCTACACCTCTAATAAAACTTCACTTTTTTGAAATAATCATTATTTCTCTTGGATTTCTGATATTTTGTTTCTACCTGTCATTTAGGGGAAAATTGTATCTCCCTCTTTAGGTTTACTCCACGAAGTCATCGGATATAGTTTGTCTCTGTGGTTGATAGCTTTGAAACCAGGCTGGAGAGTTGTGGTTAATAAAATATTGTGTTTTTAAAAATTTCTTCTGAGATATATGAGGTATGTTGAAATCTTTTCACTTTCCTGTGCTCACTCTCTCCTTTGAGGGCCTGGGAAAAAATAAATGTTTTCCTCTGAAGCCAGGCATGGTGATGAGTGGGGCTAGTAATTGGTTGAGACTGAACAAAACAAAACAAAACAAAACAAACAAAAACCATGTATAGTAGATGAGCCCTCATTTATCTTGGATGTAGCTTGTTTGAGCACAGCTATTTACATGTTGTCTCTTCCATTAGATTTCGAGCTCCTCAAAACCAGGCAATGTCTTTTGCCTTTTTTTGTATCCTTAGCAGTTAGCAGTTAGCTCAGTGTCTGGCACATAGCAGATGCTTAAAAAATGTTTATTGCTTGGTTGACTTCGTTAATACATCTTTGGGGCTAATAGTTATCCAGTCAAGTAGTTCTGTTTTATTTTCCTCCTTCTTTTAATACCACTTTCTTCTGCAAATGTCAACTACATGCTTACCAGTGTTTATTAGTAGGAAGCTGGTCTGAGTATACTGAGGGAAACACATATATGTGTTTCCTAGTTAGGGGTTAGGCACCAAGATGATGACAAAATCCCTTTATACAGTACTTTGTCCTTCATGTCTCGTGGGTCTCTGAAACAGGGATAAATTATCAAATACTTTAAATGTATCCCTGTAAAGAAGAGGTCTTGATTCAGATCCTTAGATCCTACAGAAGGGTTTCCTTTATTAAGAGAAATTTCACTGTACAAATAAGTCAACCCTTGGTTAATTGCAAAACTGATTCAACTACAAAATATCGAAGTCCCCGACCACTTTGGCTAACTAAGTTATTATTTTACTAGTCGCTATTAAATGAGGGAAATATTTAGAGTATATGATCTCAAGACTCTAGATTCTAATCCTTAATATTTTAAGGAAAGAACAATAGATTTTTCAGAGCAAACGGAAAAAAAAACAATTCTGACAGAGGAGTGAATGTTTGTGAATAACTAATTCATTTATGATTCAGAGAAAAAAAAGAAACATAACTTCAATTTGTTTTCTCAGCTTCCAACATTCAAGGCTGAAAAACCTTTTTGAGGAAGAAAAAAATTATTAATTACAAAAATATCTCCTTCAATGAAGGGGGAGATAAATGTAGCCATGCCTGGCTCTAAATAAGGATTTCAAATTAAGTGTTTGATCTAGCAAGGGAACATATCAAAATGAATGCAAATTTACTTCAAAGCGGGTGGGGGGGATTTATATGTTATCATTAAAGGAAAAATAGTTTTAGCACAAATAAAATGAACCTTGAATGACTTTTCAGGTAAAATTACACCATTGAAAATAAGCGTATGAAATGGCTTGGGCCATGGTACACTAAGTTATTTTCATAGCGGGCCTTCTAAGTCCCAAAGGCATTCTGAGTCTAACGTAACCCCTTAATCACTGAGTGACTGACTTGTGCCTCACAAAGAGGACATAACAAACAAACTACCAATGCAAGGTCACATTGGTGCACACCAAACTTGGAGTCAGAGAGTTAGTCTGAATCCTGGTTCTGTCACTTACAGTCTGCGTCACTCAGGGAATGTTCTGAACCTTTCTGGGTCTTGGTTCTTCATGTGTAAATGAAGGGAATGGACAACATGACCTCTAAGGTGCCCTCTAGCTCCAAGTCTGTGATCCCATGAATAGAACCTTCTTTAATTACAGGTGGCTTCAAATTTGTCCATATTGACCATTGTGGCTAGCCAATAATTTTGTTTTCAAATCTTGGCACATCAACAACGTCTCTTGGATATTCTGCCTCTTAGAAAAGCAAAAACAACTTCATGACTACATGTCACAGCTAAAAACAATCCTGAATTTTTAATATGTAGTTGGAATTGGGGGCATGGACCAATAGTGCTTAGATTAGAATCAAGACCTATTCCTAGGTTTTCAGGAGACCAGTTATCCCCATTGCCTGGGTATATTCCATTTGCTCTCTCTAGCTTGAGGCTTGGCTCCTTATAAGTCACACTGATGCCCCAGGGGCCATCTCATGGATACACATTTACATGACTAATTATTTGGAAGCTGGGAGCAAATCACATGAGCTGGACATCTGCAGATAATGAACAAGGAGGCCAAAACCAATAAGTTTGGAGACAAATGGTCCCAATGAGATTGTTTTATAAAGAATAAAATGAGCTACATTCAGAAAATGAAAACTAATAGGATTATCTCCCACTACTTCCCTATACTTCATGCTCTAACCAAATCATTCCCTAAACATGCCGTGTACTTTTCTATCTCTGTGTCTTTACTCATGTAATTTCTTTCATGTGGATTGCTCTCTTGTCCATTGGAAACCTGCCCATTCTCCCATCAGGATGCCCATTGCCTTAAAAGCATCCTTCTCTTTAGGGTAAGAGATGGTAGCAATCTCAGTTTATACAGTTCATATACGTAGCTAGAGGCTGGGTCTGACATTACAGCTTTATCATTGTTCTCTTCAGTGCTATATGTTTGTATATATTTGTACAGGGATTGGGGGTGGTGATAATGGTGGAGCTTAAGAGCAATATGACTTATACTCAGAAAACAAGTACTACTCCACTGAGTCTTACCCTTTCACTCCACTCTGTCAGGAACCAGCTCTTTGCACAGGGCCCCATATCACAGTTTTCAATGTCATTTGGCCGGAGCTTCATGTTACATTCTTCATCATCGACAACATCCCCAATGTTGCTGACACACTTCACATCTCGAGTCCTTTGCCCCACACCACAAGGTACTGAACACTAAAAGGAAATATCCTTTAGGTCAGTGGAATATCAGGCTTTATTTATTATACAGAGAAAAATGATAATAATAACTGACACATAATACCTTAAAGTTTTTAAAGCACTTCATATATGTTATTTCATTTGAGCTTTGTGGCCCTGAGAGGTGGGTACTGCAGGCATTATTAATCTCTTTTATTTTTGTGGATGAGAAACATGAAACATGAAAGATGAAGTGATTTGCCCACGGTCACACAGCTTATAAGTGTTAGAAGTGGGATGTGAACTCTGGTCTTCCTCCATCACTCTATTCACTCTGCCCTCCACCCTGCCTTTGAGAGACACATGAATTGTGATGTCAGTTCCAAGGCATCATTTCCAGACAGAATTTCAAAAAAGGGCTACTTTGTCCTTCGTTAACTGCTGTATAAGAATATGCTCAGTAGAGACAACTCCCCTATTCATGGTGAGCTCCCCTCGGTGAGTCTGGTGAGGTAGAGAGGTAGTGTAGTTTAGCAGAAAGAATGCTGGATTTGGAGTCAGAGGTCTTGGGTTTAAGTCATTTAACCTCTATAACCCCAGGTCCTCATTTTTAAAATGAAGGGATTGGTTTAGATGACTTCTAAAGTTTGTTCTGGGCAGTTTGGTGGTACAAGTAGATAGAATGGCCAAGCCTGGAGTCAGGAAGACCTCATCTTCCTGAGTTCCAATTTGGCCCCTGGGAAAGTCATTTAACCCTGTTTGCCTCAGTTTTCTCATCTATAAAATGAGCTGGAGAAGGAAATGGCAAATCGTTTTAGTAGTACCTCTGCCAAGAAAACCCAAATGGGGAGGCAGATTCAACTGAAAAATGACTGAACAACAACAAAAGTCTCTTCCAGCTCTAAATCAATGATCCCCATGACTCTGTAGTTTTGCCCATGAAAAACTCCATCCAGGGACCTTTTTTAAATGCCCTTCTTATCAAGCCACTGTCTCTATGTCTATTAGCCATATTATTTTCTATTATTACAAACCAAATACTTAACAGCTGGGAAGATGCCATTTGTATAAAGATTGGGAGGATCAGGGTGGGGAAGGTATTTCAATTATTTTTGAGCTTTGCCATTTGGCGGTAAAAATGTTGTTAGTCCCATGTTTTAAATATTATATGACTTGGGACTTCCCAGGGAGAAAAAGTCAACAGAATGTTAGCCGAGACCTCAAAGATCACTTAGTTCAATCCTCTCACTTTACATGAGGAAATAGAGGCCTCAGGAGGCCACATGACTCCTTCAGCAGCATGCAGACTCAACCTAAACTTCCAGGTTGGTCTTAGACATGATAGGGTACATTAGAAGGTAATTTGTCTGCAGAATTTTTAGATCCCAGGCACAGCTCACATCTTCCTAATTTCCCTGAATCTGCTATTTGACCTAAGTGTGCTCCCTTATCCCATAATCAATTGGGCAGCAGGGGCAGGGAGAGTTCTTTCATCCCACAGGAATATTTTCCTACTCCTTGGATTTCATAAGGGCTAAGGTTTGTGCTGGGCTTTGAAAGTTCACACAGTATCAGGATAACATCTTGGCCACTTTCACATCTACTTTGAAATTTTTATGCAAAATAGACACTAGCTTGCAAACATTTTAACTCTGCTTCCTACCAGACAGTAGTGAAAATAAATAAGATTTGTATTATTCTCTAGTTAGCTTGGCATAAATTATTACTCCAGGGGGAAAGATCAAGTGACCATTTGAAAAGCTCCTGGGTACAAGGGCAGTGGAGACAAGCATGGAGATTTCAAAGCACTATTGTGATCTCTGGTGCATGCCTAGGTGAGAACAACACAGATGAAAAAGATTTACAGAGTATGAAAGCTTGCCTATTTCTTTCTACATTTTATTTCTGCTTCCATTTTTCTTTTTTTTCTCTTACTCTTCTCTTTGACTCATTCCCTTTTTCATTCTGCTCCCCTCATCTTGTTCTCTCTTCATTATTTTAGCCAAGCAGATGTCCTTTAAAGGCTCATTCTCTGTCTCCTTTCCCCATCAGCATGTATAGAGCACACCGCACTACCAAAGTTTATTTCAGGGATATTCTTCTAAATCCCTAGCCCATGGTTTGCCACGGAAAATGTAGCCATGTATATGCCTTTGAATGAAAAAGGATGGACCACAGTGTCATGGGTTTTTCAGAGCTTAGAGGTGACCAAGTCTAACTCACTTCATTTTACAGGTGAGGAAAATGAGACCCAGAGAGGGAGGTTAAATGAATTTCAGTTACAGCTAGTAAGTATCTGATGCAGGAGTCAAACCCAGGTCTGCTTGTCTCCAAGTTCAATGCTCTATCGATTACACCATGATGCCTCCAGGAAAACATTCTTTAAGGCTGCTCCCAAGAAAAGATAAGGAAAGTCTTTCATTAAGACTCACTCAAAACCTCAGAGTATCATGAAAGTCTTTTGGTTGACAGAGTGATCAGTGGCCTCTATAAATGAAGAGAGAAACCAGGAAGATTAAGCAGCTGCCATGATGTAGGGAGTAGGGGTGGAGACATTGTGGATTGGAAACTTTGGGTAAGTGGTGTTAAACTCAAAAAGAAATGGTGGGCCATTAAACTATATGTGGGCAGCTGGGTGGCTCAATGGATAGAGTACCAGGCCTTTGTGGAAGAGTATCTCATCTTCCTGGGTTCAAATGCAACCTTAAGACACTTACTAACTGTGTAACTGGGCAAGTCACTACCCTGTTTGCCTCAGTTTCCTCATCTGTAAAATGAACTAGAGAAGGAAATGCAAACCACTTTAGTACCTTTGTCAAGAAAACCTCCAAAAAGGATCATGAAAAGTCAGACACTGAAAATGACAGAACAACACGCTATACATAAGGATGCATGTAAGCTGCATATTGACTTAGAAAACCACATATAAACATTGTTTATATTGTACTGTGTTTTTATTTAATTTGTTAAATATTTCCCAATTACATTTTAATTTGGTTTGGGCTGCACTTGGGAGTGTTTTGTGTCACATGGGGCCAGAGGACCATGTGATTGACCCCTCTGCTCTAGAGTACAGCTTCTAGGGCATTCCCCCTAAGGTTGCCTTAGTAACCTAATTTGTTTATACTTAGCATGTATCTACTTATTTACATGTTGTCTTCCCCATTAGAGTATGAGCTCTTTGAGGCCAGAGACTGTTTATTACTGTTCATACCCTTGGTGCTAAGCACCAAGTTCTTGGCACATAGTAAAGGCTTAATTAATAAGCTCTTAATTGATTGAATATTTGAATTGTAAAGGATTTTAGAGCTTTTGAGAAATTGAACTGAGTTGAATGTCATCCAACACTCACATTGTGCAGATAAGGAAACTGAGGTCAAGAAAGGAAAAGCTAATTGTACAAGGCTGAAGAACTGGTTTTGTTGTTCATCTTTCTTTCTTTCTTGAAGGGGACCAATGACATCAGGAGGGTGGTGTCTTGACTTGCAAGTGAATTGGATCTAAGTGAGGCAGAGCTGTGTGAAGTCATCAGCCTCATTCTCTCCTCCAGAGTCATCCGAGTCCAGTGGCAAGACATAGGTCAGGATGACTGGAAATGGCCCTGGATGCAGTGGGAGACCTTGGCCTTTTCAAGCTAGGGTCTCTCCCGGGTCTCACTTTGTCTGAGGTAACACCCATTCAGTGATTTAAGACTAGGTAAGAAATGAGGTAGAAAATGGCCTCGTTTGCTTACTTAAAAAAAAAAAAAATCAATCTAGGAAGGGAAGGCCCTCAGGGTTTCTGGCCACAGCAGAACAATTCTTATTTATACTCAGTCATCAAAATCCAAACAGTGACCAAATGAGACTTGAGCTGGGCCCTATTCCTGGCCAATCAGTGAGAGCCAGAGTGATTTGGGTTTAAGCTCCATTTAATCCCAGTGTTTTTCAGAGCTCTATTTTAAGGAATCATAAATGAAACTACAGGACAAAAGATTTATTTGTCCCCTTTTTCAGGGAAAAAATGATAGAATAAATAAGTAGGACAGAGGAAAAAAACTGAGTTCCCTAAGCCCCAAGATATCTTGAGAGGTTTAAACAATCAGAATTTATATTCCTTTGGGTAGATCACCCACATGTGCGGGTATGATTTCCCATGTGGACAGAAGGAAGAGGAAGAAGGGGGAGAAAAAGAAAGCAAGGAAGGGACAGAGTGAGGCAGCGCTGTAGAACTAGGTCATGATGGACCACCCAGGTTTTATAATTATAACTTATAATTATAATTCTGGTGATTTTTAGGCAGAGAGGATAAAAATTTAAAAAAAGCAGAGGGAAAGAGAAACCTCAAAAAGAATGAATATGAGAAGAAGAAAGGAAAACTGTGCCTTCCCCACTAAGGTTACTATCCATTTACTCTGTGTGTATCTTGTCTATATCTATTTTTATGTTGTCTCCCTCTTTGGAATGTAAGTTCCTTGTGGGCAACTATTTTTGTCTTTCTTTGGTACCTAGTACTTTGCATAGTGCCTGAAGAATAATTAGCACTTAATAAATGCTTGTTGATTGGGTGCCATTAAAGCTGCCTTGAGTTGCCCTGTTGGAGCAGAGGCATCTTCACTAAAATTAATGGATTGCAGTGCTGGAAAGTCAAAGGCCCGAAAAGACTGTGGGGCTTGTTGAAAGTACTGTACTGATTAGCCTGGCCCCTTGCTCCTAGAGTCCACTAACCTTTGCAGATAGGGCTATGCAATTTCCACAGATACATTCCCATTCTCTAAACTCTGGGACAAATTCTGTTCTAAGGAAGGGAGAATTTTCGGAATGCTAGACCAGGAGGATGGCATGAAATTAATCTTATTACCGGCTAATCTGATGTCATACCTCTGTTCCAGAAACTAAAATTGAGTTTTGACTATTCCTTTTGACTGAAATGTATACAAAATCTGTTCGAACTTCAAGCCTTTCCTTAGACTTGAGGCAGCCGATCAAAAGCCACTGCTATTTCAGTGATTTACTCAAAGCTTCTGCCTTGTAGCCTAGTACCAGTAACTGGGCCCTGTTTTGATTCCTTGCCTGGTATCCCAGTACTTACAGAATTAAGGTCCTGTCTTATATCCCAACCCTTAGTCTTTCTAAAGATGGGACTCTTCACTAATCATGGCAGAGTACATGATATCTGTTTCCACACCTTTCAGATTCTGATTTCTGTCAGTTGTCTGTTGGCAGAATGTCTTTTCCCTCCTCCCCCAGCCCCTGCTTTCACGTTCCACCTACCTGCTCAGATATCTGCCTATTGCTTCATCCTGAACCTTCCCAGTAATGCCTGTCAAATTGCCTATACCTTTCGGGTTCCCCTGCCTGGCCCCTATCAGGCTCCCTGGTCCTTAGGTAAGAGGCATCTCTCATTTAGCTTATTCCTGCTCCTGGCCAAGGTCCAGTTTTGACTGATATAGGCTATGTCTTCCTGAACGACCGAGAATGAATGAATTGAATTAAAATGTAAGAGGTTGCTTTCTGCCCAAAGGCTCAACACATCCGGTACTCTAAACAAAGGTTGCTTCTAGAATTACTGTTGTTCAGTCTTTTCAGTGGTATCTGACTCTTTCTGACTCCATTTAGGGTTTTCTTGGAGTGGCTTGCCATTTCCTTCTCCAGCTCATTTTATAAATGAGGAAGTTGAGGCAAAAGAGGTTAGTGACTTTTCCAGGGTCACACAGCTAGTAAGTGTCTACGGCCAGATTTGAACTTAAGATGAGTCTTCCTAACTCCAGGCCCAGTGTTCTATTCTATCCTATCTATCCCATTCATATATAATTAAAGAACAAGGTGACTCATCATCCCCTTCTCAGGCTATTTTCCCCATAAAAGCAGGAGAAGTAAGTTAGGGGATCCTCCTGCAATTCTAGTTAATAAAGCAAAGTCCAAATTACTCTGATTTACCGAGGTCCATTCTGTCCGGATTTGCCACTCACTGCAGATCTTGAGTTGGCAAGTACTGGTGGTCTCTGGTTTCTCCAGGTGCTGGCAGCGGTATGGCTGTACAGTTAGGGTCCTGTTGGCATACATCTGGCGACACAGGACTTGGCGGTGTTGCATCCCAAGGCCACATGTTTTGCTGCATTCAGACCATTCCCCTATGTCCCAACTAACCGATGAAATGGACACGAGACAGAGAGAGACAAATGGTTACCTACCATTAAACATTAGGGAAAGGGGCAGGGGAATGAATGCATATTGGTAGCAGTCTGTTGCTTCAAAGAAAACTCATTGGATTTCTAATGTTGGGGAAGCTAACTTTCATGTTTACAGATCTTTGGAAGGGGAACACCTTTGAGTGGTCATTTGAATGTACTTACTCACAAATGACTGAGGACATAAACCTGGCTCTCTGTGGGGGCTGTTCACAGGAGTACACTTATCTTACAGAGTTAGGTCAGAGAATTAGGAACCCACCAAACAAGGGCTTGGGAAAAAACAAACAAACAAAAGGAAGAGAAGTCATTTTCTATATGCCTCCCTGTGATATGCCTAGGTATGAGTAGGGCAGTGTGTGAAAGGGAACATTTTTGCAGGATGGTTTTGTTGGCTTTTGGAACTTTTTTGTTCAGCCGAGAAAATCGCTCTCAGGGGAGTGTAGCTATAAAAGACTACTGGAAGCTGACTTTACCAACATGAATAGTGCTTTGCTCTATTGCAGGGGTTTTTAACTAGGGGTTCATGGAACCACAAGGAGTCTCTGTGAATAGATTGTAGCAGGTGGTAAATTTGGAATGAAAAAAAACACCTTTATTTCAAAATAATTGGTTTATTTTGTAATCCTATTTTATTTTATGTATTTAAAAACATTGTGAGAAGAGGTATGTGGGCTTCACCAGTTGGTCAAGAAACAATGCCAAAGAAGGTTAAAAGCCCTTGCTTTCTATAATGTGTCATAGCCTATGATTCTGTGAGCAGGTCTCTGTTCTTGTACGCAGAGTTGTCCCTAACCTTCTTCAGAAGCATAATTTCCCTTTGCATTGCCCTATTTCACCCTCTTTGTACCTTCTCCCTTATTCTGGTACTTATCCCCTTCATGCTGCTTCCAGGCAAGACTTGTCCATTCTCTAAAACCTGTCTCTACACTCCTTTCCTGCCAAACCAGCTTTCAACGACCTCTCACACAGAGGAAGGGATTTGCCCTAATTCATCACGTAAATGCAAAAATACAAGAAGGATCAGTGGTTTGCCGGGAAAGGAAAATCCCCCTCTCTCTATGACTTAGGATCAAAAGATAATAGATTTTTGAGCTGGAGAAAATTTTACAGCTAAAGAAACTGAGACTTAGAGGGGTGAAACTACTTGTTGAAATTTATAGAGGTATTAAGTAATGGAAGTGGAATAACCCAAGATTTCCTACTCCAAATCTGGGACTCTTTCTGCTGCAACATGCTCCTCCCTACTTAGTAGATAAGTAATAGGGCATTGACTGTGGTACAGAGGATAAATCACGTGCCCCGAGTCACTCAGCTGGTAAATTAGAGGAACTAGGGGGTACAGTGGATAGAGTTTTGGACCTGGAGTCAAGAAGATGAGTTTACATCCTGCCTGAGACTCCTATTGGCTGAGTGGCCCTGAGCAGATCATTTAACCTCTGTCTAGTCTACCTTAGTTTCCTTGTCTGTAATGCGGATAATAATAGCACCAACCTCCAGGGTTGTTGTGATCAAATGAGAATATTTGTAAAGCACTTTGCAAAACTGAAAGCATTACATAAATCCTAGCTACTATTGTTATTGTTGTTATTATGTATTAGAGGTGGGATTTGAATGTTAGTCTTCCTGACTCAAGTCCAATACTCTTTCCAATATACCAGAGGTATCTCTAATTCATACTAAGGAATTAATAACCAGTAACAGCTGGCTTAATAACAATATCTTTATTATTGGAAGGATGTGGTATTACTATATATTACCACAGTAATGATGATGTGTCATCAGAGAAGGTCATGGTGAACTCAACAATGACACTTAACCTTGGTGTAATGGAAAGAGCCTTGAACTTTGAGCCAAAGGATCTGGATTTGAGTCTTGGCTCTGCTACTAAATATCTGTGTGACCTTGGGCAAGTCATTTCTCTTCTAAACTCCTGTTTCTTCATCTGTAAAATGCAGGGGATGTTGTGGCTGACCTCTAAG
Source organism: Vombatus ursinus (assembly GCF_900497805.2). Lineage (NCBI taxonomy): Eukaryota > Metazoa > Chordata > Mammalia > Diprotodontia > Vombatidae > Vombatus > Vombatus ursinus. The sequence goes on along the minus strand of NW_020948983.1, from coordinate 63,278,828 downwards.
TTCTCTTGTAACCTTCCATGACACAGACAAAAACCTCTCCTGGTGCTTGAAGTAGAAAGTCAGACCTTGTGTTTGTCTACGCCACCCTGGGAATATGTGTAGCCAGGGCTTATAGTTCTATTGTGATTTCAGTGGCCCACGTGTTTCACCAGCAAGCACATATGAAATAGTCATCCCTTACCAAGAAGAGGCAAGGGAAAGAGGTCATGGGAGCACACTAAACTGCTTTCTAGCTAATCTTAATCCTGGATGACAGCTGTGCTTGCTCCATAGACAGAGTTTAATGCATAGCCTGCATCCTGAATTTATAATTGATAATTACAACATTAATGATGTACCCAGGTAGTCTTCCTTTCTTCCTTCTTTCCTCTCTTATTTTCCCTCCCTCCTTCTTCCCTCTCTTTCTTCCTTCCTTCCTCCATTCCTTTCCCTCTCTCCTTTCTTTCCTTCCTTCCATAAGAACAGGATCTGTGATTTTGTTGGCATCAGAATCTCTCAGGTGAGGAACCTCCCTCTTCCAATACAGGTCAACACCTTCTCTGTACCTTGTGGTCTCAGAGAGTTGCCCAGTGCACAAAGGAATTAGTTAAGTGACTTGCTCAGGGTCACAGTCAGAAGGAGGCCTTGAGACTAGGTCTTCCTGGCTCTAAGGCCAGTTCTCTATCCACTACTCCAGTGTCTTTTTTTTTTTAAAGGTGTTAAATGTCCTGGAGAAATCACATTACATAGTAGATATAGTGGTGAATTTACCATCAGGAAGACCTGGGTTCAAATACTGATTTTGGCATTTAGTAGCTGTGTGTTCATAGGCAAATCATATAACCATTTTGAGCCTCAGGCAATCTTCTAAGACTTTGAGTTATAAACCTGCTGTAGTGCATATCAGGAGGGAGTTACCATATTGGGATTTCTGACACTGATGAAATCACAGGTCCTTGACAAATCAATGTACAGTATTAGCAATCCAAACTCCCAGATTAGGAATGAACAAAAGTTTACAAGCCAAAGTTGATATAAAAGGTAAACTAAAGAGAAGAATTTGGATTGCTTACAAGGCTGGGCAAGGGAAAATATTGCAGGGTTCTTCCTCAGGAGTAGGTTTGGTGCTAGGGTCACAATAGCTGTCAGGAACCTCTTCATGAGAATTTCTGCTCACGCAGTGAAAGATGGGATATTGTGATCCTGAAATGACAACAAAAAAGTTTGGTCATTAGAAACACACACACACACAAATAGTTGAACAATGGTGGTACATTCGGGAAAAAAAAGTCCCCTCAGCCAAAGTCTCTGCATTCTAAAACCACAAAAGGTAAATATTTCCTGGAGTGACAATGAAGGCAAAGAGATGATGGGTACGAAGCATTCTTCTAGAGGTCTCCATAGGTGGGTGGCAAACATACATTAAGAAATATATACTGAATGTCCACTATATGAGTAGTCTACTATGTTGAGGGCTATGAGGAATGGAGAAGAAGTATAAATTTAAACCAGGGGTGGGGAACCTGCAGCCTTGAGGCCCCATGTGGCCCTCTAGGTCCTCAAGTGCGGGTGTTTGATTGAATCCAAACTTCACAGAAGAAATCTCCTTGATAAAAGGATTTGTTCTGTAAAACTTGGACTCCATCAAAAGGCCACACCCAAAGACCTAGAAGGCCACATGGGGCCTAGAGTCCATAGGTTCCCCACCCCTGATTTAAACACAGCTTCAACAAACATTATTAAACACGTATTCTGAGATAGATACTGATTATATGGAGATTAAAAAAATGATAAAACATAGTCCCCAACATCCATCAAGGAGGTGGTTCTTCAGGCAAGAGTACTGGGTTCAATGAATTTGAATCCTGCCTCAGACATTTAGTAGCTGTGTAACCCTGGTCAAGTTACTTAACCTCTCTCAGTCTCAGTTTTCTCATCAGTAAAATGGGGCTAATAACAGCATTTATCACAAAGGATTGTTATGAGATTTAGTAAACTAAAACATCACCTGTTTAAAATTTCCAAACATAGCTGGGATTTCCTTGAATTTTAAAAATCCCCACCCCCAAAAAGCCTTCTTTCTGTTTCATTGACAATTTAATGAGATAATGTATATGTAAGGCATTTCACATACCTTAAAGCACTGTATAAATGTTAGCTGTTTTTATTATTATCTCCATTTAACAGATAAGGTTCCTTTCCAAGCAGTCCATTCTACTTTGGTATAGTTCTAATTAAGAGGAAAATTTCCCTGCAATACCACTTAAATCTGTTTCTCTGAAACTTCTACCCATTTGGGTCTCTGTGATCAAACCAAACAATCCCAATCCCTCGACTATGTGAGAATCCCACAAATACTTTAAGTGCTTATAGTGTCCCACCTAAGTCTTCTCTTCTCCAGGTTAAAATATCCCTAGTTCTTTCCATTGAATCTCACGTGGCAGGATCTTGAGGCCCTTCACATGATTCTCCATCATATAATTTTCCATCTAGCCTCTACCTATTAGGCTTTCATTACCCATTATCATTCTGTCTTTGCCTCTTCATTTACCCATTTCATTCTCACCCTCTTTCTAGAACAAATTTCTTTTACTTCGCCACTTCTTGAAATCCTGCCCAGGTTGAAAGAGAAGCTAAAGACTTTAAATTGTCAATGAAACAGAAAGAAGACTTCTTTTAGGGGGGCAGATTTTTAAAATTCAAGGAAATTCCAACTATGTTTAGACATTTTAAACAGGTGATGTTTTAGTTTACCATATTTCATAGACCACCTAAAGACAGAGAAGTGGGAAAAAGGCAGAGAAGCCAGGTTTTCTCTCCCTGAAAGAGAATCATTGTCCTCAGATGGAGAGACATGATTTGAGAAAAAGTGAAGTTTAGGAGAATTTAGACAGAAGGCAGTCTTCCTCTTGAAAACTTGGAACAGATTTTTAAATGAATAGGATAAGATTAGGAACAAGCTATCAAGAAAAAAATGCCCATATATCTGAGGCATCATATTTAGTTTTGTTTCTTTAAAAGACTATGAAATTTTTTAAAAATATTCTAGTTATATTGGTTTAATAAAGAAGAATATTTTGATAAAAAGGTAGCCTCCTGTAAGAGCCTTCTATATACCAGACCCTGTGATAGGCATTGAAGAGAAAAAGACAAAACAGTCTCTCAATCTTTGCTTTCAAAGTATGTACATTTTTAATGGGGGCAGGGGAAGGAGGGAAGGACATACCATGTATGTATATAAACAGATATAAAATACATACAAAATCAGTATGAAGTAATTTCAACTTCAATCACCTGGGGGGATAAGGAAGGGCTTCCTATGGGAGATGGCATTTGAGGTAAGCCTTGAAGAAAGCTAGGATTCTATGAGGCAGGGATGAATAAGGGAGTATATTTTCTATCTTTATTATTTTTAGAGGACTTTAGAGGGAATGAGAACCTCTGGAGCTGGATAACAACAACAATAATTAATAATAATAATAGCTAGCATTTATGTTGTTCTTCAGTTGATCAGTCATATTCAACTTTACATAACCCCACGGACTTTGGTTAGTGGGGTTTTTTTTGGGCAAAGATACTGGAGTGATTTGCCATTTCCTTCTCCAGTGTCTCCCCCTTTTACAGATGAAGAACTGAGGCAAAGAGGGGTTAAGTGATTTGCCCAGGATCCCACAGAGTCTAGTGTCTGAGGCTGTTTTTGAACTCAGATCTTCCTGACTCCAAGCCCAGTGCTCCATCCACAGTATCACCGAGCTACATTTAGGTAGCACTTTGCAAATATTCTCACAACAACACTGGGGGATGGATGCTATTATTATCCCCATTTTATAGATGAGGAAGCTGAGAAAAGGTAAGTGACTTGCCCAGGGTCACACAGCTACTAAGTTTCTAAGTTTGTATTTGAACTCGGGTCTTCCTGACTCCAGGCTCAGCACTCTACTTCACCACCTCACTGTCAGGAGAGTGACATGATCAGATCTCTACCTTAGGAATATCACTACGGCAACTACACGAAGGATAAATTGGCAAACGGGGACTTAAGACAGGGAGCTACTTAGGAGACCACTGCAGTAGTTCAGGTGACAGATGATGAAGGCCTGGACCAAGGTGATAGTGGTGTGAGCAGAGAAGAGAAAACATGTGTATGAAAGACGTTGTGGATGTGGGACTCAGGGAGTGCTGGAGAGGGAAAAGTCTAAGAGGAGACTGAGATTATGAACCTAGGTTATAGGAAAAATGATGACAGAAGGACTTTTGGACATGTTGAGGTTGAGATGCCTATGGGCCATCCAGTTCAAAATGTCCAGTAGGCAGCTGGTGAGGTGGGACTGCAGCTTAGGAGAAATGATGGGGCTGTGCACCAGGATGATAGCTAAACCCACAGGAGCTGCTGGGATCACCTTTCAGAACGATACATTTCTACCTCTACTTCCTGGTACTACTTTTATTTTATTTTATTTTGTTTTTTCCCCAGTTACATGTTGAGAAAATTTTTAGCATTCATTTTTACAAGATTCTGAGTTCCAAATTTTTCTCTCTTCCTTCCTCTCTTTTGTACCACTTTTATATCACCGATGTTAGAGACAGTTTCTAAATGAAAGGTTACATCCCCTATAGTGCTGAAGCATCAATGCAGCTGTCACAGGAAGGAACAGATCGGTGATTGTTGCTAACTACCAAACTGCAGGCTGTTGCCTCACTCCTATGGGAGGGAATTGGCAATTTCAATCATCAAACACTTCTGGTCTTTGTTAGGTAACTCTTTTCTCTTCAGCTAGGTGGTGTAGTAGACAGAGTGCCAGGCCTAGAGTCAGGAAGACCTGAGTTCAAATCCACCCCCCTCCCCCAGACACTTACCAGCTGTGTGATCCTAGGCAAATCACTTAGCTTCTGTTTGCCTCAGTTTTCTCATCTGTAAAATAGGGGTAATAATACCACCTGCCTCCCAGGGTTATGAGAATCAACTGACATAATACTTGTGAAGTGCTTAGTACAGTACTTGGAACATATTAGGCACTATATACTTGTTCATCATCATTATTACTATCACTATTTTTCTCTTCTGCATCTCTAGCTCCTTATAATTGCAACCACAACTTGAGAGATTACTATCAAGGCAAATGTCTGAATGTTTCCTTAGCAATGACCATTTCTGACTGTTTCTCTTAAACTGACATATCTCAGACAACATGCTAGACCAGAGGACAATGGTTTTTTTTTATAAAGCTCGACAACTAGTTGTAAGGCTGTATTTGAAGCTGAGAAGGCCATTTGCGTAAATTGCTCTTGCAATAAAGCTTTGCAATATAAGGCAACGCTATTATGTCAGATAAAATAATGTTCCAATTAAAGCCTACCACAGGCTAGGTAAAAAAGTGATGTTGATTGAATAGAAAATACATCAAAGGAAAAATCTTGGCAAAGTTACATTTTATCCAGCTATATACCTCCTTTTTCTTTAGAAAGAGCTTTTCTTTCTTTAAAGAGCACATCAGTATTTCCTCTCTTTCTCTGCTATTTGCCTCTGGAATTAGATTTTCTGATAATGAGAGCTCACGTTTATGTATTCCTCTGTGCTTGAAAAAGTGGTTTCTTTATGATCACCTTGTGAGTTACTAAGTCCAAGTATTTTGTCCTCATTTTACAGAGAAGCTTACCTTCTAATAAAGGTGATACATCTAGGGAAGATGGAGTCGGAAAGAAGGGAAGGGGAGCAGAGAGTATGAGCATAGCACCATGGCTCTGAGATGGCTAGGCAATGGCATGGCAGGCCTGGGACCTGGTAAGAGTGGGTGAAAATAAATGAGAGTCCAGGAGCACAATGGTGAGAGTCTGAATTGTAGTGGGAGGAGAAAGCAAGAGTTCATGTGGCATAGCTTGGAGATGTTCAGTAAGAATTGCTGTTCTTTTGTTTTTTTTTATTATTGTGTTGGGTATAACTACCTGAAGGATTAGAGCTCTTATTTATAGCACCATTATCACCTTTACCCTAAACTTTTAATAAGTGTTTTTTCCTAAAATAACTACTATATATAACATACCCTCAAGCTAGTCCTCTCAAATATGGCAGAATAATTTTTCTGTAGTCTTCAGGACACAAAGTATGTATGCATAGGCAATAACCAAGACAGGGAATAACTGTAGGGATTAGTTTTCTTCAGTTTAAGAACTAAGTCTTTATTCTCTTGGTCAAGAATTCTTCATTCTAATTCATTCCTGGGTCTAGTAGGGTCTTTATCTGGTTCCTTAAAAAGTCAGTATTCTCTTTCCAGTTCCATTATACTTTTGCTTGAGTCTGATATATCCTTTTCTAGTGACCTAAGCAGAATTTTCTAGTTTTTAGTCCAAGCTAATCCAAACCTTGGTTATCCACAAAACAGATGCTAGAGAACAGCAAAATTTCAGAATTAGAAGGAGCTCTGGAGGCCATCATGCCCAACACACACCTGATAAAGGATTTCCTTTACACCAGTTTGCAAATGGATATTAAGTCTTCATTTAAAGGTCTTACGTGAGCCTTTTCAGGCAGCCCATCCCACTTTTGGATGGCTCTAACAGTTACATTGCATTTTCTGACATCAAGCCCATATTTGCCCCTTTGCAACTTGCATCTATCACTCATAGTTCTGTCCTCTGAAGCCAAGGAAAACAAGCCCAAATCCCTCCACAGACTTGAAAAGAGCATCTCCTCTTCTCCAGGCTAAACATCCTTAATTCCTTCAATCATCATCTGATATCAAAGTTCTTATGATAACTTATAGTCTTCCTTTAATTTATCCATTCAGTTAGAACAACCCTAAATAGTCTTAGGTATAGGGGGAAAGAATGATGGCCTTGGAATCAGAATACCTGTGATTAAGTCTCAACTCGGCCATTTACTAGTTATGTGACTCCAGAAAATGAAATTACCTTTCTGAGTCTCAGTTTCCTTATCTGTAAATGAGGAGAAGAGTTGGATAAGGTGTTGTTGTGTGGTTTTTCAGTCATTTTTTTGTTTTTCACTCTTCATTACCCCATTCGGGGTTTCCTTGGAAAAGATATTGGAGTAGTTTGCTATTTTCTTCTCCAGCTTATTTTACAGAAGAGGAAACTGAGGCAGACAGGGCTAAGTGCCTTGCCCAGGGTCACAGAGCTAGTAAGTGTCTGAGGCTAGATTTGAACTTAGGAAGATGAGTCTTCCTGCTACAAACCCAGTGCTCTATGTGCTTCATCACCTAGCTGCTCTTCGATAAGATGAACTCTTCCAGTTGTAATCCTATGATCCTGTTAGCCTTGATCACTTGCTATGTGGTTGGCACCATGGTAATCACTGTGAGACGAAAAAGTAGGATAAGATATGTTCCCTGTGCTAAGAAAACTTACAACTTTGTTAGAAGTAATTAATATATGGGATGGGGCTATTGCTCTCTCAGGTTAATTTTCTCCTGTTCAGGCTTTCCTAAAGCTGAAAATGAATACTGAAGTCTCTAACTTCTTTATGAGGCCTAACTGCATCACAGACCAACAAGACGGCAAAATCTGTGCATTCAGTTATTAGGGATGGTGGGGAGAGAACATTATAACCTGGGAGAAAAATGACACAAGATCAAAAGAAGGGTTGTGACTATGATGTATGGTAAAAAACAAAAAAACAAACCCCAAACCAGATTGTCCCTAGTTTAACAGCATATAAATGACAGTTTCCAAACCCCAACATTTAGGTACTCCAAATTAATTGTGTGATATTAGTTAAGTCACTTCATATCTCTGACCAACCATTTCTTTGTCCATAAAATGAATAAACTGTAGGAGATGATCTTCAAGTTACTTTCCAATTCTGAGACTTTATGATTCTAGTAAGGTGTTAAATTAAATACAGTCAATATCAGGAAAGATGTAATTTACCTACAAGGTCATTTAACATAGACACACAGAAGGTATCAGTGTAGTTTTATCAACCACTGAATTAGATCCTTCAAGGTAAGGGATTTCACAGACCATCTGGTACGACTCACCTATGCTTGTACAGTAATTCTCTATATAACATACCTAACAAAGGGTCATCTAATCTTCATCTGAAGATTTCCAGTGAGGGAAAATCTACTTTCTCTCTCAAGGCAGCTCATTTTGATTTAGGGCAGTCCTAATTTTTAGGAAGTATTAATTTAAATTGACCTTAAATCAGATGCTCTGTAGTTTTATGGATGATGTTTTCCTAATTCTATCCTTTGAGGACAAGTCAAAAAAGTCTGATTTCTTTCATCTAGTGACATAGCGTTATATATTTAGAGCTAGATGTCACCTCAGAGTAACCCTCATTTCTGAGTACTTCTCAGAGTAGAGAACCATCTAATCCTTTCATTTTATAGGAGAGGAAACTGAGGCCCAATACGATGGCCCTTTAAATATTTACATAGTTATCATATGCCCCTTTTCTTTTCCAGTCTAGACATCCCTACTTCCTTCAGTAATCCTTAGACATCACAGTCTTGATTGAGGTCTACTACCATTTCAGTTACCTTCATCTGCTCATCCTCCAACTTGACAGTGTCCTTTCTAAATTGTAAAGGTCAGAACTGAACATGATATTCCTGAGGATAAGGAGAAAGTGCTACAAAAGAGGCAGAATCTACCTCTTCTGAACACTAGGTCTGTCTTCATGTAGACTAAATTTGGTACCGGTTAATCATTCATATGTAACAGGCTGGGGTATTGAAAAGAGAGTGGAACTCAGGAGAGACAAGGGTTTGAATCTCACTTCTAACACTTCATAGCTTCATGACTGAGCAAGTCACTTAATCCCTCTGAGTCTGTTTCCTCAGAGATAACATGTGAGTGACAATAGCTCTGTAACCTAGCTCACAGAGCAGTTATGAGTCTCAAATAATATAAAATACATGAAACATGGAAAATTTAAAGTGCTATATAAGTATCAGCTATCATTATTAAAAACCTGAGTTCTTTTCCCACACAAACTGTTGTCTACGTTGCACTTGTGAAGTTTATCATTTATTTCTATTAAATCCCATCTCATTAGACTCAGCTCACCATCATAGCTGCCAAAAACATTTTGAATCCTTAGTCTACCATCCAACATGCTAACTATCCCTCTCAGCTTTTTGTCATTTCCAAATTTGATAAGCATATCTTCTACACCTAGAGCCATGTCATTGATAAAAATATTGAACACCACAGAGCCAAAGAAAGGTATTTAGGACACTAGAGACATTTATTTCTCTTCAACTTGGCACTGATCTATTAATGACCACTTTGTGTCCAAGATGTGGTATAATGGAAAGTACGTTGTAAAGTACAAATAAGCTGGGTTCAAAATCTGGATTTGCTATTTTTTCCTATGTGATTTTGGCAAGTCACTTAACATCTCTGGGTTTCTTTTTCCTCCTCTGTCAAACAAGTAGATTGGATGGATGACTCCTTAGGTATGATCCAGCTAGGTGGTATAGTGGGTAAAGTGCTGAGCCTGGAAGCAGAAGCTGTTTTTATTCAGTTGTGTCAGATTCATGACCCCATATCGAGTTTTCAAATATACTTAAGTGGTTTGCCATTTTTTTCTCCAGCTCATTTTACAGATGAGGAAACTGAGGCAGATAGAGGTACAGAGACTTGCCCAGGGTCATACAGCTAGGCCAGATTTGAATTCACAAAGATCAATCTTCCTGACGCCAGGCCTGGCACTCTATCTACTACACCACCTAGCTGCCCCCTGGACTCAGGCATACGTGAGTTCAAATCCAAACTCAGACACTTACTAGCTGTGTGACCCTGGGCAAGTCACTGTACCTCTATCTGCCTCAGTTTCTTCAACTGTAAAATGAGGATAATAATCCCACCTACTTCACAGGGTTATTGTGTAGATCAAATGAAATATTTGTAAAGTTCTTAGTGTAGTGCCTGGCACATAGAAGGCACTTAATAAATGCTTATACTCCATCCCTTCCCTAATGAGCTATAAAGAATTTGAAACACTAGCACCCCTGATGTCCCACAACATCTTTTGGCAAAGTTCTCAGCTAAAAATTGGGAGGGTAAATTAATTCACTTCCTCCCACGTACATGCTACTCGTAATGTTGGATTTAAATTAATTCACTACCTCCCACGTACATGCTACTCGTAATGTTGGATTTTTTTTTTGATTGTCACAGGCCACATTCATGTCTCACCTTTCCCACAGGTAGCTGAGCACTCTGTTGTCCCAACCTGCTTCCAGTTGTGGTCTCTGGTTCTCCGCGGTGGTTGTACAACTGGAACCAGGTTGTCTGGCTGGTGGGGGGAAAATCTTTCAGGCTGTCTCACTGGAAAGTTGTGGGTGGTGTCTTCAGTAAATATTTCCATCTCCCCACTGGGAAATTTCTCCTTTTTCTCTTCTTGTTGCTCCTCCTCTCCCTCTGGATTCCTTCCATCCGGCACGGCTAGCTGCCCATTGAAAGGCTCTCCTAGGGAAAGGCAAATACAAGAACAAACCAAGAGAATGAAGGGAACACTCCAAAAATCTGACAGCCTATTTAAGAATGAGGTGCACAACCAGCAAGCAGTGTCCACAAACAACCTTCAGTATTAGAGACTGTGCCATAAAGTAGAATGTTGCCAATATGCCATAAACACAGAGACATTTAAAAGTCAGCCAGGAACTTCCAGTTGATGCTACAAACTATTTTCAGGCAGAGTTCTTTTGTTTTGTTTATTTTAGCCTCTTTAATCATGTATCCTCATTCTTGGCCTCTTTCTAGCCTACTTATTCACAAATAAACAATATTTTAAAAATAAGTAAACAGTAAATATTTATAAATTCAATTACTGAAGGTGTCCACATTACTGCAGAGTTAAAAGAAGTTGATTGGATCAGCAGAGGCAAGGAGAAGAAAAGGGTATATGTCTGTCAGGCAAAAGTGTGAGGTAGTTGAATCTTATTTTGGGGACTCCCTACCAATTAACTTCTGACACATTTCTCCCATATAAGGATACAGTGGGCACACCTGTATGTTTTCTCTTGATTGTCCAAGGAAACCACTACCCAGGCCTACTGTCCCCATGCCAACCCCAGGATTTGTCCCTGACACTTAGCAACTCTCAAGAACTCCCTAAGCTAATGGAAAAACCTAGAGGGGCCCCTAGAATCATTCCAATTAAGCTAAATTCTTTTTACTTAGAGGACCATGGCCTTGGCTGTATAAGCCAAGAGACTGAAAGAACCAGTAAGAATAATGGGTCAGCAAGATCACAGGAACCACATAGGAACTAGCACCATGGACAGCTAATAACCATTTGGTGTGGCAAGAGGACCTTTGTAACACCCTTCAAATCACCATCTGGGCTTACTTTGCCTACTCATAGGGACAGCCCTGAAGACTGGTAAGATCTGGCGTTTACTTCAGATTTAACTGTTTCTGTTTTCATAGGTTGAAACTGGATTTTTTTCTGAAACTGAGGCAAAACAGAAAAGACATTTCAAATTAGTAAAGTGGAAATCTAAAATATCATTTCCTTCTTGCACTGGACAAATGGAACTTCTTACAATGATTGCTCAGACACAAGAAATTCATCCTACAGCAAGTCTATTCAATTTGGAAATAGACTTGTTGTAGAATGATTTTCTCTTTGTTGGTCATTTGAGACTGAAAGAGTAAGAATAAGAAAAGAATGAGAATTTATAATCAATACACAGACATACCCCACTCCCACCCACCACTAAAAAACAATAGAATTTACCTGGTCTTCTGTGAGGTGGTAGCTGTGGGCTAATGGCATTAGTTCCTGAGATAACATACTCATAGTGGACACCTGGGTTGGGTTGCTGGTGTATCATCTAAGAAAACAAAGACCGAGATCATCTTACTCAACACAGCTGTACATGTTATGATCATTGTTTATATTTTAGCATCAAGGATGTAGCAAATAGAGAGCTACCCCTCTGACACAAACTGGCTATGTGGCTGTGGGCTAGTTGCATCTTCTTAGCACTATAGACAACCCTCTAAGACCAGAGAAGGCTCCAATGTGCATTGAAAGAGGGAGTTTCCTCACTTGGAAGATCCCTATACCAATAAAATCACTGGTCTAGTCTATCCATAATTATAAGCATCTGTATATAGGTCAGATAGTGAGTGTTAGCACACTATCTGTAGTGTAACATAAAGAAATGGATTTCACCTGCATTGCTTAGGTAGGGGTCAGGAATTTGGTTTCTTGAGAGAAAGAAAAAAAGCACCACCAAAACTAAGAAACCACGGCTAACACAGTTGAAAGAGGAAAACAGTGAAATATGAAGATGTATGTAGGTTTTTCCTAGCTTTCTTCAATCACCACCAGGCTTTCCCTATGTAAGGGGGTCAAAGTGATAGGTGTCACTCAGTAGAAAAATCCATTTAATTGGACACTAGGTGGCAGGAGAGATTCATGTGTGAGAGAAATGCAATCAATTTTAGGAGAAGGGACTGTAGCAATTATGTAACCCGATCCCCTCATTTTACAGATGAGGAAACTGAGGCCAGGAGAAGTAAAATGACTTGGTCGGAGTAAAAAGGAAGATTTAGGACTAGAATCTAGACCTGCATTTAAAGCTCCAACCAGAAGTCTGTCAGTTTATTTGAAAGTATATCAATCTGGTGTGGAGGGCTAGCTCTAGGCTAGGGGAATATGTAAATGAGGCAAAGTTTAACTTCTGCACTGTCTGACTTCTGCTTTGGGAGCCCCCCACCCATCTAATTTGCTATAAGAATCATAGTATGATTCCAGTATGAGAGAGATTCTGGGGGTGGGAGGCAGGGAATGAATGTCCCAAGGCTGATATACAGAGATCTGGAAAGGACCTGAGACACCATGTAGTTCAAACCCCCTAATTTTACAGATGAAGAAACTGAGGCACAGGAAGGTTAAATTCCTTGCTCAGAGTGCCATAGGATGTATCAGAGGCAGAATCTAAAACCATGTCTGTTTACTCCCAAACCAGTGCTCTTTCCACTATACCTACCTATTGTTTCCATGGACTGAGAAAAATGGATGCAGGGAGCTGGGAATAGGAGGAAATTAAATTAAACCTCCATTTGTTTCAGTTGAACAATTTGCTCCCTGCAGACTTTCAAGCAATAAGGTAACTGTAATTTTTCTAACTGAGAGATAGTCTATTATAATGGAATGAACCACTGGACTAGCAATCAAGCAAGGATCTGTAGCAGGGTAGAGTAACTGGGGCTTCTTCCCAGGGCACCTCACATCTGGCACCATGATTCTTTTCTCTGGTGGGGCTCCTTTATTACCTCATTCCTCCACTGGTCCCATGCCATTGCCCCTACATCCTCAGTGGGACTGTCTCTGCAACCTCACTCTGTCCTGACCTTCCTCTCATACCTATGTGCACCCCTGATTGAACTCCTCCCAACATAAGCCCACCTTTCCCCTTCCCCTAAGGACAGCTCGCCTAGCAGTAGCCCCTGGTGGGATCTCATGTCTGTCCCAGAAGTCCCTTTTCACACTGCCCCAATTCTGCAACTTGATATATGCCAGAATTGTTAGTTATAGCTTAGATTAGACATCCTCCATTTTAGACCCAGCTCTGCTGCTATCTATACCATGCTGCCTAGCCTATCCCCTTTATCTAATAAAAGAGGAAGCTGAGGCCCAGGGAGAAGTGACTTGCCCCATGTTCACAAAGGAAGTAAGCAATAGAAGTGGAATTCCAGTTCAAGACCTCTAACGCCAAAGCCTGAGCTTTTTCCATATTGCTATGTTCCCCTGCCTCCATCACAGAAAATCCACTTTTTTTTCTTTTGCATAGAGCATATTTTGCCAATGTGACCCTTTTAGTATTTATAGAATTATTGGCTTCTACACTACCAGACCACCCATCATGAATCTTGAACCATGTGAGTTTTGCTATTTTTATTTCTAATATATCAAAAAATTTACTCAGATTGAAATAACTACGCTTGCTTGTTAGTCTAAAAGAAAATCCCAAAAGTTAAAAGTAAGAAGACATTATGACAAACGCATTTTTTTTGGTTCATGGACCAATTAACAGAGTAGAAGGAATGTGTGTTAGTAATGATAGTGATGATGATGACCCTAATTACACATGTTAAACTGAAGTATATTGGAAATTATAGAAAGCATGACTTTGGCTCAAAAATGTTTCTCTAGGTATTGGCATATTTCAATTCACTTTAAGTAGAGTCCATTAAGTGTATGACAGTGAAGTATTCTCTGTTTCTTTACTAAAAGAAAAGCATCATGATTGTTTGTTACCTTTTATTTTACAATCCTTTAAGAAACAGATGCTGGTGGTTTTCTTGCTTTAATTAAAAAAAATAAGGCACGTGGGCTTTTTTCCCCTCCCGAGAAAGTCAGTGTGGTACCTTCATGTAAAGAAAACCAAAGCTACATCTCTTCTGAAACAGGGAACTCCTAATAAACCTCTCTTGTAACAAGGAACTTTATTGGTTCATCTGGTGCACACTGGGGCTTTGATTTCTGCCCTCACTTTAATATGGTATCAGGAAGGCTCAAAGCTATGAGAAGATTTGCCTTGCCTAGGACATTTGCTTTGGTCTGCCATAAAACTAGAACATGCTAAATTAGCATGAGGAGGAAAGGACTTGGAGGAAATCCAGCTCTTGTGAAATAAAGGCTAGGCTTTACCTCTGATTTGGTTCAACAAGTAAAATTGGTTTTACTGGGTCCATTAACTTGGAGAGTAACAAGCATCTGGTACAGTTTAGATTTCTTGTAAGTTGGGCAAATTCAGAGGTAAATGGGCATCTTGAAGGGGCCATGGTTAAAAGATAAAGTCAGACGGTGGCATTTGTCAATTTCATGCTGGGAGCAGAGAACATGATAGAAGGAAGAACAAGAATGATCCAAACTCACATAGACATCTAGGATCTCATTGGTGGGACCTTCAGCTAAAAACGACTCTCCTGCAGTGCTAGAGATTTCGTTTGGGCGCTTGTAGGTGAACATCGTCCCTCCGCCTTCATATTTACCAGGCCGGTCAATTGCCCAGTTTCCATTGATGATGGAACGGCCTGATCGGCTCCGAAGTGCTGTTAAAGAGATAGAGAGAGACACACATGTAAGTCTAGTGCTCCTGTAAGAAACTGCAAGTATTCTTCTCTGCCTCCCATCAACCACTTAAGGTTTTTTAAGGAAAGGAGAGTGAAAAAAGAGTTGGGCAGGATAAAAGGGAGAAAGACAAACAAAAGAGAACACTTATTTTGGAATCTCTCATTGTTTTTCATCCTTGTATGAAAGTGCCTTTTACAGAGTAGGTGCTTCATAAATATGTGGTGAATTATGGAACTGAATCCATCTCAGCAGAAATCCCCTTTATCTCATCCTAGGAAGTCATGACTTTGCCACTACCCGCTCCCTGAAGATCTCCAATAAATGAGGATCCCACCACCTCTTGAGGAAGCACATTCCATTATTTATTTTTAGAGTTTATTTTTTTGTGAGGAAGGTTTTACATCAAGAAATATGTGTTTGAAACTACATACACACATACATAAGAGTCAAGAGAAGTTTATAGCTCAGGTTCTGTCTGGCATCCTGAATTTGGATGAACTCGAACTTGTTTAAATTTCTCAAATATGATGTAATCAATGTGGACTGGAAATAGGAGAACATCAGAGAAAAGAAAATTGGCTTTCCCTCTAGGACTACGTGATCCCAGTTTCTGGAGAGATGTTCACAGTGGAAAGAAAATGGCAATAGTCTATTTTTTCTTCTGTGCCAAATTATAACCAATTAAGTATGGCTAATTCTCATCATATATTTTAATTAGAACTTTTTTCTTTTTTATTAAAAAGATACCTCTAAGTACTTATTAATTTTTAAAATTAGAAAGGCCATGTGTTTTTAAGGGCTGAATTACCTCCTAGGCAATTTAGACTAGGCATAGAGAGAAGACTCAAATGAGATTGGCTTGAAATAGACCCCAGATAGAAAATTTTTTTAAAAAAATGCTCAAGATCAGATTGTGTGTGATTCTAAGTGACTAAAAGACTATGTTCCTTAATCTCTCAGCATCCCACTATCCTTTTATGTAGAGGTGTAGGGACCTTGGGACAAACACCAATTGAAAAAGGCTGCTTTAGATGTCATTTACTGTGAGATGTGGGTACTTTTTTGTCTTTAGAAAATATTGTTATCTTCTTGGTTTTTCTATGTCACTTTCATTTGCAAGTATATTCCTTCTCTCTCCTCCCAAGAGAATCATCACTTATAATAAAGAAGAAAAATAGTTCAGCAAAACTAAATGACACCTTAACAAAGTTTAAAAACATATGCAATGTTATCTGGGTATTGTGAAATGGCAGACCCCTGAGCCCTCTCAGATGCCTGAACTTCCAGGCAAACAAGGCAATCACCTCCATAAAGAGGAACCATATTGTGCCTAGTCAATATCCCCTGGGGAACCTCCTGATCCACAGTGCCAGCATCTGGATATATAGACCAGAGGAAGACTCATTTTTTTTTTTTAAAATAGCTCCAATGTCAGCAGCAACAACAACACAATTTTAGACACATTACTCTTATGCATGAGGTACATGATGAAATTATATACATTCAAGCTGAGATTTTTTTAATGGCTATAATTTATATTCTAGGCACATTAGGCAATGTGGGGACAGAAACAGCTAGGGGACACATTATTTCAACTGAGAACAGAGCAGACAGGTAGAAGCCTGAGTCAATATTTAGTAGAAAGAGAGTGGGTTGACGTGATGGAGAAGTCCCAGGACAGGGTCTTTCAGGGTGAACACCCTATAAGAGGAAACAGTGGCTGTTAGTGAGATAATGGTTTATCTCATGTGATTTATTTATGTAGAACAGCATTCTTTTAAAGTGGAGGTATGCTAACCACAAGCCCCAGCTCAGTTCTCTGCACTGCCATAAGCCGCCATCTTGGGAGTCAGGAGCCCCAAACATCTAAGGGAAGTAGTGGTGGCAATGGTTGGAGACTGGCTGGTATAAAATGGAAGTGCTCTCTCAGAGCCAGTGTGCTGGAGAAGGAGACATTGTACTCGCCTCTCCATTCCAGCTCATGCATCAAAATCCTGCTTTGAGTCTACTTTGAGCTGGCCCCGGTATGCTCAGGCAAAAAAGCAGCAGAGCAATCTCAAACTCAGTGGAATCACACATTCTATTACTCTGTTGTTTGTGATAATGGTGCATTTCTTATGTGGTCAGTCTCAGGAATCCTCATTAAATCATGGTTAGAAAGAGCCTAACTTGGAAATCATTATGGATGCTATTAAAATTTTTATGTAAAACCAATGAATATGTCTCTGTTGTTGGAAAGAGTACTAGACCGAGACCCAAGAGATACCTAGATTCAAATCCTGCCTCTGATATTTATAAGCTGCAAAATCATAGCTAAGAACTCTTAGACTCTCAGTTTCCTTATCTGTAATATGAAGATAATAGTATTTGTATTACTATCTCATAGGTTGCCATGAGGCTCAAATGGGATTACAAATAGAAATCACATTGTAAACCTTAAAGTGCCAATAAATAAAATTTCATATTAATACTATAACTATGATTACCCAGTAAAATAGGAAACAACTGATCTGGCAACCCAGTAGACAAAGGCACCAATAGGTCAGAACACAAAATAAGGATGAGGCAAAATAGTTAGTCCAGGAACACTGTCCTCGTATTCAATGCTTCTATGACCCATCCCTTATTCCCACTTGATATGTGTAATAAGCTCACTGGCTCCACAATAGGGATCCTGTATATAAGGGATCCTGTATGGGTGGCTTAATCATATTAGAAGAAAGATTTGCACAGAGGAGAAATATGAGTTCCTTGATTTGAGAGAGGGACACCTTTACCCATCATCCAATTTTGTGTATCCGTTATCTGCTAACCACAACTGGTCAAGCTAACAATATGCTAATTGGTCATGAGTCACACCATGATCTATTCTATTTGGTAAGGCTTTGAAAGAAACTTGTATCTTTCCAAATTTGGTTGAGTATTTCAAAAACAAAAACAAAACCAAAACACCTTACCAACAACATTCTTTATAAATATAAAACATGCTTTTTGAACAGTGAGTCATACACGCTTTATTACCCTGCATTATGGAAGGCAGTTGACTTTTAATTCTTTATGACTAAACATACATGCAATTTGGGTTCATAATACAAAACCTTACTTGCATTTGCAAGGTTTTTACTTTTTTTTAAAAAACATCCTTTCACATCTACTACCTGTAGTGTGTTGTATGCTTCAGTACGGGAAAAGTAAAGTGACTGTAAATAGACAAATAGCCAAATGTTTCCTGCAAGCTCAGTATGAATCATGGAATCACGGAATTTCAGAGCCAGACAAGACCTTTGATCCCTTCTAATCTAGTCCCCCCTGATTAGGAAGGCAACACATTTGGTTAAAAACAAAAATCAAAACTACTGAATTTGGAGCCAAAACACTGGGTTTTGAGTCCTGGTTCTACGACTTACTAGCTATGTGAGTTTGGGTGGGGGGAGAGAACAAACATTTATTAAGCACCTACTATGTGCCAGGCACTGTGCTAAATACTTTACAAATATTCTCTCATCTGATCCTCACAACTACCCTGGAAGGTAGGTGTTATTATTATCCCTATCTTACAGTTTGGGAAACTGAGGGAAGAAGAGGTTAAGTGACTTGCCCAGGGTTTTACAGCTACTAAGTATCTGTGGCTTGATTTGACCACAGGTCTTCCTGACTCCAGGCACAGCGTCACTAGGCTGCCTCTTCGAGCCTTAGTTTTTCACCTATCAAATGGGCATAATACTTACACTATTTATGTGTCATTTTTTGAGGATACAAAGAGATACATGTGAAATACTTTGTAAATTATAAATTGCTATATAAACATAAGGTATTATTCCCCCTTTTCAGATGACAAAACTGAAGGGAAGAAAGATTTGGTTAACTTGCCTAGGATCAAACAGCTAATTACCCTCAGAGGCAGGGGTGAACCCAGGTGTTCTGATTCTGACTGTAATTTTTTCCACCACACAATATTGCTTCTAATTGAAACCTTAGTTTTTAGGCCAGCTCTTCTGTTATCCCACAGAACTACCCTGTGGGTGGACAGAGTTTCCCCATACTAATGAAATCACAGGTTTGGACCTCCTGATTCCCTGACCCTCCAAAAAAAACTCCCAACTTTAAAAACATGTCACCCTATACACAGACAGGTCAAATCCAGAATCTGAAATATGATGCTAAATATAGATGAAACTGGGGAGTGTGTACGATCCAAAAGTCTTGAAATACCGTGGAAATGAGGAAAGGGGTGGAGGTGAAGGAGAGAAAAAGAGGGAAGGGAAGAAGGAAATAAGGAGAAAGAAGAGAGGGAAGCAAAACAGAGGAATAAGAGGAAGGGAGGAGAAAGAGAAAATGAGGAGGGAAGAACAGAGACCCAAGATATGTATTTGGTTGGGGCATAAGCAGAGTGGGGAATGGAGAAGAGTATGTTTTCCTTCTCAGAAAAAGGACTGTGGGAGCAGCTAGGTGGCACAGTGGATAGAGCACTGGCCCAGGAGTCAGGAGGACTTGAGTTCAAATGCGGCCTCAGACACTTGATACTTACTAGCTGTGTGACCCTGGGCAAGTCACTGAACCGGGTTGCCTCAGGAAAAAAAAAAAAGACTGGGCTTTTGCTAGGAACAAATGTTCAGCAATTGTAGCAAGAAATGCCAACATGCTATAGAAAAAAATAGCCTGACATCATAAAAATTTTCAGTTCCATGTATGAATTCTAGAGGTTCATAGACATTCACTAACATGTTCTTGTAATGTGGAAAAGGAGACATTTTTTCAGCCTTTGCTCTAAACATCTCTAACTTTTATCTCTAACTTCCCACCTTCATCTTTGCCAGGTTCCTCTGCTTCTGAGAGCCCAGCTTGTGTCCTATCATTGCCTCCTGGTCTTCCTATTGATTTTTTTTTTAAATCAACTTTACCCACTAAAATGATAGATTTTATTTCTCTAGGAACTGATGTTTTCTCTCTTTTCCTAGTCTTATTCTCTCAATTTAGTCTCTAAAAATACAATACATTTAACTTTATTTGACTCATTCACCATTAAATAAGGTTAAAAGGTAAAAGGCAGGGGCTCAGAAAATAATTAACACCACCTAAGATCTATGTCTTTACTTTCTCCCTCCTACCTCACCCTCCCTTCTTAACCAGTTTCGATTTATTGCAGAGTGGGAAAGGAAAACAAATAATGAGCCAAAGTTTTCCCATCCAAACCTGGGTGCTACCATTTGTTGATATGCTTTCTAATATATTTCTTCTCCTCTCCCAGACAACTTCACAGATAGTGCATTTTTTTTTTCACAAATTGAAAGTTTGTGGAAACCCTGTGTCAAACAAGTCTATCAGCACCATTTTCCCAACAGCATGTGCTCACATCATGCCTCTGTGTCACATTTTGGTAATTCTTGCAGTATTTCAAACCTTTTTCATTAGTATTATACCTGTTTTGGTGATCTATGATCACTGATGTTATTATTATAATTGTTTTGGGGCACTATGAACTATGTTTATATAATATGGCAAAATTAATAAATGTGTGTTCTGACTGCTCCACTCATGGCTGCTCACCCATCCCTCTTACTTTCCTTGGACCTTCCTATTCCCTGATTCACAAGAATATTAAAATTAGGCCAATTAATAACCCTACAATGGCCTCTAAGTGTTCAAGTGAAAAGAAGAGTCCATCAAATGAGAAATTTCATTGTTGTCTTATTTTAAGAAATTACCACAGACACCCTAACCTTCAGGAACCACCACCCTCATCAGTCAGCAGCCAATCAACATCGAGATAAATTCCTTCACCAGCAAAAAGATTACAACTTGCTGAAGGCTCAAATGATGGTTAGCATTTTTAGCAATAAATTTTAATTTTAAATAAAGTATATGAATTGTTTTTTTAGGAATGATATTATTGCACTTAATAGGCTAAAGTATAGTATGTAAACATGACATTTATATGCACCGGGAAACCAAAAAAAAAATCATGTGACTTGCTTTATTGTGGTAGTCTAGAATTGAACCCACAGTATCTCTGAGATATGCCTATACCTTCCTTCTTCTCCCATGTGACTTTGGGAACTTGTTTAGGGCTCTTGTTTCCTTTGGCCCACCCTGCTGACCAAATGGTGGAGCTCCTTGATAGTTTGATCTTGGAGTAGTCCAGTCTAACTATCCACATAGGAGAAACCAAGGAGATAAAGAATGTCTGTTGTCCAGACTTCTATATGCAGTTAGATGGACAGGAGAGATAACATTTCCATTCTACAGATAAAAAAAATGGAGGCTGAGAGAGGTTATGACTTTGTCCTAGTCAATGGCAGAGCCAGGACTAAAACCCAGGTCTTCTGTCTCCTCATCTAATGCTTTTAAATACTCATCTTGAATATGTACATTCTTCACATCCTCTCACCATGATCCTGCTATATCAAATTCACATTTGAGTGCTTCAGGATCCCATGACATCTGGCAGGGGCACACCTGAGATAATAGCAAGATCCATTGAAGATGCTGTCAAGGACACAACTGTGGCTTAAGAGGGTATAGTTATTTCCCAAACTCTTCCTTGTGCTCTAGGCCTAAAACCCAATAGCCCAGCCCACAAGACTTCCACACGGGGACATAAATAAAGACAGACAAGGAAAGTCACTCAGAAGTACCAGTCTTCAGCTCCACAGTTCTATCATGAACAGATATCTTGGCTCTTGCCTATCTCTGTCTCTTTCCTTCATGGACAATCAGTTCTACACACAGAAATAGAAGGGGAGTAGTCTAAAACACCAGTTCAAAGGTTTTGTCTTTCTCTCTTGTCTACAGGCACCCTCTGAGGGGGAGAGAAGCAGTGAAGTAGGAGTGCATAGAGCCTTGGACTTGGGGTCAGGAAGGACTGGGTTTGAATCTTGTCTCAGATGCTTAGTGACTAGATGACCCTGGGCAAGTCATTAAACCTTTCTGAGACTCAGTTTCTTTATTCATAAAAAAAGGATAATGATAGCTGGTAAATTTTAGGGTTATTGTTTGGAATGAACGAGAAAACATGAAAAACTTAGCCCTAACAAAAAGAGAATGTAT
This sequence comes from Vombatus ursinus, assembly GCF_900497805.2. Classification (NCBI taxonomy): domain Eukaryota; kingdom Metazoa; phylum Chordata; class Mammalia; order Diprotodontia; family Vombatidae; genus Vombatus; species Vombatus ursinus. The sequence continues at coordinate 63,256,744 of NW_020948983.1, read as the reverse complement.
TCTTTGCAGAGGTGAAGGATTAAGGGGGTGGAACATTGAAAATACTGTTGGATTTGGTTGATTTGCTTGTTAGTTTTGCTGAACTGCTTCCCACCTTCCTCCCTTTAATTTTTTTGGTGTAGGGAGAGGAGAAGGATATTTTTGGAAATGAAGGTAATATAAAAACAAAAACTATCAATAATTTTTCTTTAAAAATATATGTAAAACATTTGAAAACATTAAATAATGAATACTACTACTATAAATATATTATAAAATAACAAATAATAATAATAATAATGATAAATGTTAGACACATTTAGGGCTATTGGTAGCTGCTACTGCTTGCCTGCTCTGAGAGCTAAACAGTCTGGCCTCAATGGTGGTATCATGATTTCAGAGAACGAAGCATATTCTTCAAACATCAACCAACTATTTGGTATTCACTTGTTTGTTGTAACTCCTATTGCTGACCAGTCTTCGTCCTGAAGCTTAAGAAAGCTTTTGAGCCCACAGGACTCCAAGACTTTCCAGGGTCCACACTTGATAAGCCACCCTAGGTTCAGACTATATCCTAGTTTCACGAAATCCTTAGGCATTCAAAACCACGCTAAGAAGGACCTCACAAAATTCTGGTTATCTCTGGATCACTCCACCATGGCTGCAACCCAGCTGACTGGCTGACTTTCTCAGGGGGTCTCTGGATCTTTAGTATTGGCTTGAGCATGAAACAGTCTAGGGTCTAAAAGCCAAAGTAATAAACCATTGATTATTATAGTTTGAAAGGACGTCAGAGATTCATCTGGTCCAACTCCCCTTATTTGGCAGATGAGGACACTGAAACCCGCAAAGATGCAGCAACTTTTCCAGCATCCTAGAGATAGTTAATGTCAGAACCAGGTCTTTAACTTTAGTCCAGCTTTCTTTCCCTTAAACAGGAGCACTGTTTTGTGGATTTTTGGGGTGTTTCTTCCTCCTCTTTCTCCTTTTCTACCTCCTTTTAGTGTTCTTCCCTTCTGCTATCTTTGGTCTCTTCACTCCTGGCCACCATTTTATAGAAAGAAGAAAGCTTGGGAAATAATAAGACATTTGCATATGACTTTAAGATTTACATAGTTGTGTGCTAATAACAGCTCTAAAATATAGGTGGTAGAAACTATATCAGCCCCATTTTACAGATGAGGAAACAGATTTGGAAAACGGAAATAGCTTGCCCATCCATGGTGTCACAGCAAACAAGTTCTGTTTGTTGTTGTTTAGACATTTTTCAGTTCTGTTCGACTCTTTGTGACCCCATTTGGGGTTTTATTGGCAAAGATAGTGCAGTGGTTTGCCATTTCCTTCTCCAACTCATTTTACAGATGAAAAAACTGAGGCAAATAGGGTTAAGTGGCTTAGCCAGGGTCACACATGGAGTAAGGGTCTGAGGCCAGAGTTGAATTTAGGAAGATGAGTCTTCCTGAATCTAGGCCTGGTGTTCTATCCACTGCACCACCAAGTTATGGTGCAAGGGTTCAAATCCAGGTTATGATTCCAAGCCCTGAACTCTAGACTACTATACCACTATCTTCAGGAAATAGCTTTAGTTACAATAATTTCAATTCAAGAAACATTGATCAGATTAACCAAAAACCTATTGCCTTATATTTAGTTAATTTAACAGACATTCAATAGAATGTAAGTGCTATGAGAGCAGTGAATGGTTGCCTTTTTTCCTTTGTGTCCCTAGGAAATAACACCTAGCATTCCTAAGGTCTTGATAAATGCTTATCAAATGAATGGATTAGACACTTAATATTATGTACCAATACTGTGTTCTGTTGGGGAAAGGAATAAAGTTTAGTTGAGATATAATTCCTGCTCTCTTGGGCATTGTAACCTAGTATGGAAGTAAGACACATCCAGGTACCTATAATACACAATAGATAATAAGCATATTAATTATAGAACAAAGTGCTAAATGAAATCCAAAGGTTTTGTAGGAGAGTTAAAAAGGACTGAAGACTAACGTGAGATTTTTGCATTATGTATCCATTTAAATTATTCACATTCTGACATTGAACTCCTGGCTGAGTTTTCACTTTTTTTTTGTTGTTTGTTTCAGACCAATGCTATCATCAGTGCAGGGGAATTCCTGGTGTGGAAAATTCCATGGATGCAGAGCAGTAATTCCTCTCTAACTTACAGGCATGGTGAGTAGTCTGGGAGATTGAGGTTAAGTGGACTATGGACATGCATTTAGAGACAAGACTTGAACCCAGAACTTTCTTGTCTCTAAAAAGTCAGCCGTCTATCCTCTAGGCCAAGCTCCCCTTTTTCTTACTTACAGCACTCTCTTCAAAAAACTAATTAAAGCCTTAGTCATATGGTGAATAACATACATTTTAAAAGCCATAATTTGTCCTTTCTTAAACTCTGTCCTTACCCCAGTTGCTTTCATTTCATTGACTGGGGAATATATTAATAAAGAAGTAAAAGATTTGCAACTTACATGTCAGTGTGCATGAAAAAAATCCTTTTCAAGTTTTTAGTAATCAGATCAAAGGCTCCCCCTCCTTTAACTCTCACATTTTCTATTAAACAAGAAATATTTATTCCAATTTTCTTGTTCTCTCTCATTTTCATTTCCCTTATTCACTCAAGAGATATTGATTGAGTTTATATTGTGCTAAGCAATGTGAGATAGACAAAGAGATGTCAGATGAGGTCTCCCTCAGAAGTAGCAATCTAAATGGGGAGATAGGACATATCTATATGAAAAAGGTAAGTAGTAATGCAAAGCAACATAGCCTGCCAAATCTGCAGAAAAGGCAAGCAGTTCAGTGGTTTTTCAGAGGAAGAATAAACTACAGTGGGCTGGGCAGGGGAGGAAGACAAGAACAGGCTTGAAGTGGCTCCTTGATGCACAGGCAGGATTTGTAGAAGAGTAGCTGGGGGTGTGACGTTGTAGGTGGGACACACAATGGAAGTGAAGGCTTTTGGCAGGAATTAGAATATGGTGGGTGTGGAGGACAGTGAGGAAGATCAGCTTGGCAGAAGCACAAGGTAAGTAGATCTTGGGTTTAGAATTGGAAGGGACTTCATAGATTATCTAGCAAGCACCTTCTTAACCTGTGGTTTGTGAATTTATTTTAAAAAATCACTGTATTTTAATATAATTAGTTTCCTTTGTAATCTCATTTGACGCACTGAAAAACTTTATTCTGAGGCGTCCATAGGCTTCAGAAGACTGTCAAAGGGGTTGATGACCCCCCAAAATTTAAGGGACCTTGGTCTAATACAACCTCCTCATTTTCTAGATGTAAATGGGCATTTGGACCCCTCCCAGGACACTAACATTCTCCCCCAGTTTTAATTGTCCAATTTGCCTCCCAAGATTCAAGAGTCATAGTGTTAGAGGGACTGCTGATAGAAGCTGAAAGAAGGAAGGAATAAAAAAGCATTTATTAAAAACTTACTATGTGTCAAGCACTTTGCTAAACAATGGGAATAGAAATAGAAAAAGAGTCAATTCTTGCTCTCAAAGAACTCACACTGTGATTGGGGGAGATAACACACATAAAAGAATTCAACTACAGGGCTGGCGGAAAAGCCTGGAAGTCCTAAGGGTGCTGTGACAGGGTAGATGGCAAGGTGGTGCCCACGTTTTTGGAAGGTGAAAGATAGGGACTCTATGATACCCAGAATGATGCCATTCCCTGCCATTAGGGACACTAGATTTATAACAGTCAAACTATGCCATGTGGGTGTGGCCTCTATAGCATTATATTACCATCCTGTTTCAATACTGGAGTTTCAAGGACAGAATGAAGTCCTACAAAATGTTGGATGCTGAAGAATGGCATTCTTGAGAACTTTGAACAACATCTTATAGTCTTGTTTGCCCATACAGGTGTGAGCAGGAGAGACATCTATGTTTCTATGGTGCTTTGTAAATGAGTCATAGGTTAAGTATGTATATACATTTCCAGTTTTACTAGAAGCTAGAATGTTTATAACCAGATATGAATTCATACCATTCCATTACTGAACTTTGGTCCAGGAGGCTCTGGGTATTGGAAGAGAAATGCACCCCAGCCTATTTTTTTAAGCCCACTTAGGGGATTGTCATGGCAACTGAATGAAGATTCCAGTGGTTAACATTTTGATATAAATATCTTTCTGCTCCTTTATCACTTTGATTAAATGCTTTATAAAGTAAAGATCCTTATAAAAACTGATTCAATAGGACACAAATTAAAGGGCTGGAAGAGGAGCAGCCACACAGACATACCTGTAGATGCAGATGTAAGAACACAACATGACCCAGGCAAGGGGTGAAACTAAGAGGATGAATGGCAATCAGTGGCCCTAAGAGCCCGGTAGAATGGAACAGGTGGCTTGGCTTATATTCACAGCACCTTCTTGTGTTAGGTAGCTGTCATTACACAGATGCCAAAATGGGCCAAGAGAAATTGAGGTCAAGGTCAGACAGCTAAGCTATCAAGGGGCAAAGTCAAGATCCACCCTTGTTTCTAGGACAGTAACGGAGATAAAGATAAAGAGTTATGTAGGGTATGTAGGGGCCAGCTTGAAGATACCTATGGAACTATATTCTGAAGTAAGATTAAGAAGATTGGAATGTGTCCTTTAAATAGAAGGAAACTTGAAGTTTGGTAATGGGATGAAGGTATTGTTTTAAGTTTCTCTGGCAGTGGAATAAAGTATATATTGGAAAAGAAGAAGCCTGGGGATGGTAAGACCAGTTAGGAAACTACCATATTAGTCTAGAAGAGGGTCAATGAGGGTCTGAATTCAGGTGATAGAAGCAGAAAAGCAAAGGAAGACAATAAATATTTCAAAGGAATAACCAACAAGGATGATATCTGGTTGGCTGTGGTTAGAGTCTAGATAGGGAATATAAAAGATGAGTCCTGTTCATTCACAATCCTAATTTTTATTTCCTCTTTTGTGTGTTGGTAAACAAAGCATGTGTCCTGGGATATCCAAAGCTGTCTCATGTTTTTGTTTAATTCAATTCAATTCAAGACAACAAATCTTTATTGAGCACCTTTATGTTATGTTATGTGGTAGGTTCCAGAGCTACAAAGACAAAAATTAAAATAGGTCTTGTCCTAAAGGAGCTTACATTCTATTGAGGAGGGGAAAACAAATACATGATAGGTATGGAGATAAGTATGAAAAATGCAAAACTGTTTCAAGAGAGAGAGAGAGAGATCAAAGAATTATAGATCTAAAGCTGGACCACAAAAGACCATTTAGCTCAGCTGCCTCATAGATGAGAAAACTGAGCCCCAGGGAGTTTAATTTAGCTGCCAAAAAATCACACCGGTGGTAAATACCAAAAGTGGGAGGGAGAAGAGAAGGAAGAGGAAAAGGAGGAGAGTTAACAATCTGGGGATCAGGAAAGGCTTCGTGCAGAAAGTAGCCCCTGAGTTGTGTCATGAAGGCAACTTGGAATTTCAAGAGGCAGGTGAGAGGAAGTTTCTGCCAGTTCCCAGACATGGGATACTACCTGTGTGCAAAAACACAGAAGCCAGTTTGCAAGGGAATGGGAAGTGAGGCAATTAAGTGTAATTAACCCTTTCCAGGAGTTTAATTTGAAAGACAAAAGGGATACAAGATGAAAGCTTGACAAGTTTAGCAGAATCACATGGAGGTATTTAAAGTATGAAAGAGATCTGGTCATATTTTTAGGTAGCAGGGAAGGAGACACAGAGAGACTAAAGATTAGGAAAAAGGAAGGCTCTCAGTAAAATAGAAGCAAAGTCTTCGGCAAAAAAGTAGGAAGGAGTTGTTGTTGGAGGAGAGGGAAGGTTGGAATAGCCTTTGTGGAAAGTGTGAAAGAAAATCAATCAGGCAAAAATAAAAGGATTGTCATGCATCAGTGAGGACCCAGTTGATATTAGATAACATAAATTTGTAGTGAACCCAGTCAGCATAGTTGCATAACAGCTCCAAGATCATTCAATTGCTCTTGAGTGGGAAAAGGAAAAGGCAGAGGGTTGGGTTCTGGCCAAAGCACTACTGAGGATAAGGGGTCAAGAAATTCAGGGGTAAAGGACAAAATATAGTAAACCTCATTAATCAAAAGGTCAAGATTGACAAAATAGAAATGAGGAAGTATCAGGGGTGATAGACTGTAGACTGGGAAAACAGGGAATGATAGAGGGATTTTAGGGGTCACAGTGAGGACAAAGAATAAGTTTAGGAGGAATGAAGTGGAGAGAAAGATCTGAAGATAGATGGTTATGGTCAGAGAGGAATTTCAGCATTCTGGATCATAGACAAGGAGCAATTTTGAGTGATGATCAGATCAAGGTTATGGCTATCTCTGTGTGTGACCAATACAGAGTAAGGATAAATGCCATGAGAGTTCAGGAAGCTAATGAACTGGGAGGCCAGGGCATCCAAGGGGACATGGATGTACATATTGAAATCCTTTAGTATGAGAGCAGGCTTTGGGGTGGAAAGGAAACTGTATTCAGGCACTGAGCTCCTTGTAAACAAGGAGGGAAAATAACATGAAGACCTACAGAAAGATGAATGAAACATGGAATTGGACCAGTTGATGAATATGTGTGAAGTGAATAAACCTCAAGAGAGGTTGCTGAGGAATACGTACAGTAGGGAAGTCTAGGAGTGGGAGTGAGAAGCAAGGAGTATTACTCTTCCCAGCCTAGTCCTTTAGGGGGGCATGAGAGAAAGGAGCACTAAGTACTAAAGATGGCGGCCTTCCATGCAATATCTTTTGGGAAGATCTGAATTTTGGTTATCGCAAGAAGATATAAAGAAATGAAGAGATTGTATAAAGTATGAAATGAATGAAGATCCTCTAGGATTCCAGAGGATTCAATGGAATGGTAAGATAGAGGAGAATGGGAGCTATGTAGTGGTGTTGGGGACAGGGATAAGATGACGAGGAGAGATGGGAAGGGGAAAAGATTTCTGCCTCATTACATACCCATTCAGAATCAAGGAGAAGGAGAAATAGCAGCAGAGAATCATGGAATTCTATCAAGGAATGGGAAATAAGTAGCTGATAGGTGGGCCCCATCTGCTGGGGTCCTCCATTAACTAACTATGGAATCAGTACCAGCCCTCACTGCCTTTGCCCAGAGATGCTCAGGAGCTCATAGTTCTAAGACCTCAACTGCTGGAGGAAACAAAACAAAACAAAATGAAAAAAAAAAACACAGTGAGGATTAGATTCCTGGGAGCTGGGCTGAACTCAAATTCCACACCTGTGTAGAAGCTTCCTCTCAAGTTGGCAGGGGTTTCAAGGGCCATTGTCAGTATTCATTGCGCATGCAGCATCCACCTGTGCTGACACAGCTTGTACCTCAGAATCTGAGGCAAGAAAATCTCTCTAACATGTGCTAAGAGGTTGAGTGACCAAAGATTTACCCATTCCACTTTTCCTCTATGTACTTAATACAACCTTGGGTTTGACAGGGTTTACCTATCTGGATGAAGTGATTAGCTTATTTTCACAGCTGCCCTAAACTCAAAAGCAGACTTCATCCATTTTCTCATCTCTTTCCTTTTTCAGTAAATATTTACTTAGTGTCCAATATGGGCAATGGTCTCAGAAGGGGGAGAAGTCACTGATCTTGATGGTTAATGTAAATATAATTATCACACCCTTACTGCTATACACATATTATTCCTGTCTTGCAGTTAAGTCCAGAAACATTTGCAGTTTCTTAGAATACCACATAAGTGGTATGCTGTCTAGGAGAGTTTTCTTGAGAATCATTTTATGGCTGCACCCTAGCTGTATCCAGTCACAAATTATAAAAGAAAGTAGATGGCAGATTGTAAAGAGAGGAGCCAGGAATTCTGAAAGCTGGGACTGGGAGTGCAGGAAAGGGACTATATTTAGGAGTAAGGTAGGCATAGTGGTCAAAGAGGGAAGTCACACAAGAGATGAGCAGGTGTGTGTGTGTGTGTGTGTGTGTGTGTGTGTACAGGTGCCTGAAATCAGACAGCATCAGGCAGACAAGGCAAAGTCAGAGCACTGAAAATGATAACTAACTCAATAACAAATGTTTATTTAGTACTTTAAGGTTTGCAAAGTGCTTTCGTAAAGGCTCATTGGATCATAGATCTGGAGATGGAAGGAATCTCAGAAGCTGTCTAATCCAGACTTCTCATTTTAGAGATGAGGAAACTGAGGTCTAGAAGGTTATAAGACTTGCCCAAGGTCACACAGGTAACAGAATTTGGACTCGGGTCATCTGATTCTAGAGCCAGTGATTTTTCCACTGTACCACATGTGTTATCTTACTTGGCACTCATAACACCCTGTGAGGTAGATCCTATATATTACACATTTTACAGATGAGGTGATTGAGACTGAGATAGGGTGAGTCACTTGCCCAAAGTCACAAAGCTAGCAAGTATCCAAAGTAGGGTTCAAATTCAGGTCTTCTGGACTCCATGTCTAGTGTTCACCACATTACCCAGTCTAGGAGACTAGACGAGAAGAATGGTGAGGGTCTGGGCACCAAGTATTTGTGTACCTGGGCACAAATCAAGAGATGCTTGTGCTGCAGGGTTGAGAATGGCACCATCATGACCCTGGGTCTCAGCTACATTTCCTAGGGACAGGGGAGTAACATTAGCTAATATAGTCAGATATGAAACTTTCTGCTAAATTGGAGGTTATTATTAAGGAACACACATGGATGTGATTGATAGATTCTGTATGTCATCAATTTAGCTAGATGACTCAAGGAATACAAACACCTCTAGCATTCCTGGCTGCTTTCTTCCAGAGGCATCTGGAGAGGAAGATTCGGAGGTTTCCCAGGGACCCTCCCTGCTGCATGACAGAACCACTAACACAAGCCTTCTCTCATTCTGCTCCTGGTGCTCTCCTTATCAATTTCTTGGCAGTAGCAGTATAGACTAGCCTAGCTACACAACAGCTATGACCAAGCTGAAAGACCAGGGCAGAGGGGGCAGGAGAATGAATCCAAGAGGCCAGTGTGGAAAATGGCCTTGATAACTGGATTAACTGTCTCCCTCAAGTCTAGAACTTTCACAAGGGTTTTGCAGAGGGAGGAATGAATCTGCTGCCATGGCTAGACTTGCCCATGCATGTGAGACTAGGCAAATGGCACCCTCTAGTGGAGGTGAGGAGTATAGGGGGATGGAGGATGGTGGCATGAGGGATCCACTAGCAGGTTCTGGAGGTCAGATTAGCTGGGCCCCAGTTCCCTCATCCCTGAAGAGTCTGCAAGGCTCCTTCCAATTCTAAATCTAATTCATGAGTAAGTCACCCTCCTGATGTTATCGGTCTTCTCCAAAGAGGAACAATAACAATGATCTTGACAGGTTGTAGATTATGTGTAAGGTACATTGGGTTTTCAAATTATTCTTATGTACATTCTTTGATTGGTTAGGAAAACATTAACACCGCCTATGGAATCCTAATGTATCGTCTTAAGACTTTTTGAACTTATCACCAAGAAATCAGTCAATCAATCATAAATATTTGGTAAGTGCCTATGCTGTTCAGGCACTGAGGAGAAAAGTGAAGAGTGGAAAGAAACATTGAAAGACAAAAGTGAAACAGTTCCTGCCCTCAAGGAACATACTTGCTATTGGGGCATGTGATAGGTACAGAGAAGTAAATACTGAAGCCATACACAATAAAACACAGTATTTGGTTCGGGGAGGTGCCAACTGGCAGAATCAAGGATGGATTTTTGAAAGAGTTGACAGTGGAGATGAACCTCCAAGGGAATTCACAGAGAAGGCACCAAGGAGGGATTCATCCCATGAATTGGAGGTGACCTGTACAAAGGTATAAAGGCATAAAATGAAATATTTTGTATGGGGAATAGCAAGTGGGCCAGTTTGGTTGGAACATAGAGTGTATAAAGGGAAAGTGACACGTAATCAACCTGGAAATAGATATATCTGAGACAGATTGTGAAGCTTTTTAAATGCTATAGAATTTTGTATTTTATCCCAAAGGCAACAAGAAGTCACTCCAGCTTCTTGAGCAAGAGAGTGACGTGGTCTGACCTGTGCAATTTGGGAAGAGCCATTCCCTAGTAGATAATTGATCAAATGATATGGACAAACTGTTTTCAAAAGAAGAATTACAAACTGTTAACCATATGAAAGAATGGTGCAACTACTAAGTTACAACTTACTAAGAGAAATGCAAATTAAAAAAAAAAAACAAAAACACCAAATCCTGAGGTTTCACATCATACCCAAGAAATTTACAAAGATGACAAAAGATGGGAATAGTCAGGGTTGGAAGAGTTGTGGGAAGATAAGCACACTAGTGCATTGTTGGTGGAGCTGTGAATCAGCACAACCATTTTGGAAAACAATTTGGAACCATGCACATAAAGTAATTAAAATATCTATGCCCTTTGATCCAGAGATCCAGCTGCTAGGGTTATACCTTAGAGAGTTCATTGGTAAAAAGAAAGTCCTGATATACACTAACATGTTTATAGCAGCACTTTTTGTAGTAGCTTAGAATTGGGAACAAAATAGATGCTCGTTGTTTGGGGACTAGTTAAACAAACTGGTATGTGAATGTAATGGAATATGATTGTGTACCAAGAAATGACAAATATAATGAATACAGAGAAGCATGGAAAGACTTACATGATGCGATGCAGAGTAAAGTAAGCAAAGCCAAGAAAATAATATATACAATGATCCCAACAATGTAAGTAAAAGGGACAACTACAAAAAAGAGTCAAAAATGAATGTCATATAATTATAAAGAATGAAAATAATACCAAAGAATGGATGACAAAGCACTCCCACTCCTCTCCTTTGTAGGGGTGTGAGGTCCATGAGAGAAACATAGCATTAAAATGTTTTTTTCAATGTATTGTTTGGTTTTGCTATTTTCCTCTTCTTTTTATTTAAAATGTTATTTATTATATAAGATGGCTCTGAGGAAAATAGGGATATGAAGAGAAATTATGGTAATATAAAAATCAAAATATATCAAAAAACTTTTTTTTAAAGAATATAAATTTAACACCTGTGTGAAGGGGGATTACAATAGTTCAGGTGAGAGGTGATGAGGGCCTGGATAAGGGTAGGTTATGGTAGAAAGAAACAGGAGACCTATTTGAAAAAGCTGATGTGGAATTAACAGGATTTGGCAACTGATTGGTTGAGGGTCAGGGAGAGAGTTGTCGAGTGAGAAGTTAAAGATGACTCTTACGTTGTGAAGCTGTGAAAGAATAGAGAAGCTGGAGAAGCGGTGGGCTTAGAAGGAAAGAGAATGAAGTCTGTTTTGGACATGTTGAGTTCGAAATCCCTAGAGGACATCCAGGTAGGGATGACTAGCAGACAGCTGGAAAGGTGGGACTAGAGCTCAGGAGAGAGATGAGAGCTGGATATAAAGAGTTGGCTCACATTCTCTCTCCAGGACTTGGCGACAAGCACTTGGAAATAACTTTGACTTAGTGAGAAAACAAAACTGAAAACCTCAACTTTGCCTTTCAACTCTGTTTCCTATTAAGGAGGAATTCAGAAATTTCTTGTATACACATTATGACTCTTAAGGATCCTCTGCATTTTAAGAGCATGGGTTGTTATCACTGCTCACCTACTCAGGCTTATTTCTATTTTTCAGAATGACTGTACTTTAAAAATGATGCAGCTGTCAGCACTGGCGCTTTGGCTTTCAACCGAATGGTTTCTTCCCTTGAGGGCTGGCTGCTGAATTCTTCAGAGGCTGGTGTGTACAACAAAATTGTGTTTATTGAGCCTGACAAAGCTGTAATTACTCTTGTGTAAACATTCTTTTGTTCTCAAGTAGAGCAGTGTAGTCTCATACCCTTTTGATGGGATAGTTTTTAAAGAGAGACAGCAACCCTAATTAACAAACCAACCCTAGGGTTAAGAAAAGAAGTGTCAACAAAAGTATATAACTAATTTGCTCATGTCAACTGGCATTAATTATATGCCAACATATCTTAACAACTCTCTTTCTCACTTCACATTGGTATGAGAGTCATGTGTTTCAGAGGTTTCTAGGACATCAGGGGAGAATAGCAATCCAAGATGAACATGGGACCTGATAAAGTAGAACCTGGACACTCTGGGTATATGGAATGAAAATCATTTCTCTTCTTAAAAGTCAGTTAGGTGGCACAGCGAACTGAATGCTGAACCTGGAGTAAAGAATGCCCTGAGTTCCAACCCAACCTCAGATACTTATTAGCTATGTGACCTTGGGCAAGTCACTTAACCTCTATAGGCCTCAACTGTAAAAACAATGAGGATAATAACAGCACCTACCTCCCAGGGTTGTTGTAAGGATAAAATGAGATAATATCTGCAATGTACTTTGTAACTTTAAAGCATTATATAAAAACTATTATTAATATTCATCTATTCATTATAATATCAGTGGTCATAGCTAATGGATATATAATTCTGACCTGAAGAATTACCACTTTCCTTCCTTTAAATTATTAATTGCTTTGTATTGTTAGAAATAATAATAATGATGTATTTGGAGTAAGGCAGTCTGGTATAATCTCAGGCAAATTCATCTCTGGGTCCTCAGTTTTCTTATCTATAAAGCATGTAGGTTGGATTAATTGATCTTTAAGGACCCTTCTATCTCAAAATCTATGACCAATCCATCAATTAAACAAGCATTTAGTAAGTACCTACTTGGTGCCAGTTACTGTGCTGGGCACTGGGGATATAAGGACAAAATGAAACAGACCTCGCCTTGTCTATATGGTGTCCCACCTATATAACATTTCAAATTGGCCAAGCCTTTCTAGCTCTTAGCACAGAGAAAACTGAAATAATGGTGAGCATTCCAAACAGATGACATCTTCACAAAGGACAGGCCTGTATCTAATACTTGCAGGCCCTTTGCTCTCTCTGCTTACATGTTCACTGCAGTCAAGAAGAGAAAGCCTGCAAAGTTATATAAACCTACTAAAGTTACTGTTTCAATAACCATAGTTTGATAGACAGCCCATTGTAATAAATAGAGTGCTGGACTTAAAAGTCAGGAAGACTCCAGTTCAAATCTCAACCCAGACATTTACTAGCCATGTAACTAGGCAAGCTATCTAACCTCTCCAATCACAAGGAACTCTTCCAACAAGGAATTACAACTGGGTTGTGATCTTCTTTAGTGGAAGGGAAATTACATACAGTATCAAAGATCCTTTCTATGAAAATCAGGCATAATTGCCCTGAAATTCCTTAACACATTCAATGTGTAGGGTGTGGCAGTAAAGTATACTAGAAATAATATATCATGACATCCATTTGATATGTGGGAAAAGCTGCAGACTAAGAGGCAGGAGACTGGGGTTATAATCTCAGCTTTGTCATTAACTAGTATGTGATTCATTTCCCTTTCCTGGGCCTCAATTATCTTATATTCCAAATGAGGGAGGTGGTTGAAATCAGGGGTTTTCAACATGGGGGCCATGAACTTGGTTTAAAAGAACAACAAACCTGTGTTTCAATATAATTATATTCCTTTGTATTCCTTTGTGTTTTATTTTTACAAAAGTTTCCTTTGTATTTATTTTATTGATTTAAAAACCTTATTCTCATAAGGGGTCCATAGGCTTTACCAGACTGCTAAATGGGTTCACAATAAAGTCAAGAACTCTTGGACTCAATGATGTGCAAGTTCCCTTCCAACCCTGATATTCTATACTTCTAAGATGAAGGTGCAGCTTCCTATGCCAGTACCTGAAAATGAGAGAACAACTCTCTAAAGACCAATTCCAAGAATGTACTTTTGTAAGATGTGTTGGCTTATCCTGAGGACTGGAAAATATCATGCTGGAACATGAGGGCATGAAATTGTTTTTATGTGAGAGACATTTGTTTGGGGAAAATGCTGCTTTTTCCAAGCAAATACTTAGCTTGCTTAGTTAGAAGACAATTATAGTATTTATTGCTTAAGCCCAGCCTGGTATTTTGGCTTGAATTCTCTTACAAGTTTGATTGGGGAGGGTAGTGGGGGACATTACTATTCAACCTTGGGCCAGTGAACTGAAGGTTAATCTGATAACTGTTCATTTCAAAATAGCCTAAAAGATAAGAAGCAAAGCCTTGAGAAAAAAGTTGTGGTTTTAAATCCAGGATCCCGACAGTACAGTTCTGGTAATGCTTATACTTACTTAGATTGGAGGATAATGAGGACTTGCTCTTAGTTGCATGGAATCACACAATTTGTACTTTTGAAGTTCTCAATAACTACATATTGATTCAATAAAAAAAAAAATTTTTTTTAAATAAGGTATGAAGCAAACAGTGCAGTTACTAATGTGATGTGTGATTCAACTGATACTTTATCTTTCTGGCTTTGTTTGAAACTCAAAAGCTTTTCTCTGTCCTCATTTTCCTTGACTTCTCTTCAATTTTGGATACTACTGACCACCCCTCTGTCTATCAACTTTGGTGATTTTTCTCTCCTCCTTGATTTCCTATTACCTCTCTTTAAAAAAATTAAATTTTCTTTGTTATTATGAACTTAGTCATCAATAAACATAAACATTTCAGTATACAAAAACAAGATTATATATGAAACTATAAACTTCTATTATGCAGTTTTTGTAAGTATATGTTAAACTGAATATGGTAGTAACAAAATTGCCGCTTGCTTTTGTTTCCATTTCCTTTAATATACCTTATAAATATTGATGTTCTTTCTTTGCTCTGTCTCTCCCTCTCCCTTTTTCTCTCCCTCCCTCCCTCCTCAGTACTCACTAACTCACCCCTTTAACCCTCATTATCTCTTCAACTGTTCCTTCTCTGTCTTCATTGCTGGATCCTCTTTTTCTTCCTTTCATGTAATTTCAGGTAGCTGAAAAGACCTAGCCCTAGGCTCTCCATTGTTTCCTCTACAAATACACTGGGTGAAATCATCAGTTCAGGGCCTCACCTACGCTTCAATATTATTACTTCTGATTATTTAAAAGTCATGTTCCTTTGATATCTATTTCTCGTCTCAAATACAACATATTCAATGCTAGTATACCTATCATATATTATGTTGTATTCTAGTTATCTGCATATATTTTCCATCCTACTAGAGTGTACATTCTATGAGGAAAAGAACCGTGGTTATCTGAAATGTTTATTTTCCCCAGGATCTAGTAGAACCCTCTGTACACAGTAGACACTTATTACTTGCTGAGCTGATGTCTAAAACTGAACTCATGATGTTTCCCCCATAACAGACTCCATTGATCAATCAGTCAATGCCACTGTTATTCCCACAGTTCTCTGGGCTCAAATCCTCAGTTATCTTTGACACCTCTGTCTCCTCAATTCCTAGTTCATTCAATGTGAACTGTTGAGTTTTCCTTTCACATGTCTACACAATCCATCTCTTCCTCTTAATTCTTGCTTGCACCATTCTAATCTGGTCCCTCACTACTTTATACCCAGTTTACTGAAATAACCCGTTAGCATGTTCCTATGCTTCCGTTTTCTCCCTCCAATCTACTGTGCATGAAAAACATTGATTTTAAAGCAGGAAGGGACCTGTAAAGACCATCTAATCCAACCCTTACATTTTATAGCTGAGGAAAGTGAGGCCCAATATGTTCTCATGGGGCTTCAATGGTAGAATGTAGGCTCCTTGAAAGAAGATAACATTTCATTTTTACATTTGTTGCTCTTATGCATATAGCATAGTGTCTGGTACATCAAAGATGTTCAAGAAATGCTCCTGAGGAAATGACTGACCTAAAGTCACACAAGTACTAAGTCACACAACCAGAATTCAAGGTCTTCTGGTAGCAAATTCAAGTCTTTTCTTCCTATGCCACAAAGTTGCCAGATTACTATTAACAAAAGACCACTTTAAACATACTGGGAAGTATGGTGAGATATGGTTTGATATAAATCAGACTGGATGATTTCAAATCCCTTTTAACTCTTGTTCTAGGTCACTCTCCTGTGTACCATGAAATGGCTTCTTCTTCTTTAGTGAATCAAGTCCTGTTTTGATCCTGGCATTTAAGTTCTCTACAATTCTAAACAACTCTATTACTTCATACTTTTAAACACAAATTTTCTGTTCTAGTCAGGTCAGTCTCCTTACCTTCATAATATTATAAACTCACTGCTGTCTCTGCTAATGCTAGTCCCTCTACCTGGAATGGCTTCTCCCTTCCTGTCATTCTGTGTCTATTGTGTCTCATTGCATTCCTTAAAATCCAGCTCAAATCCTACCTTCCCAATAAAGTCTTGGCTAACTCTTCTAGCTCAAATTGATCCTTCCCTTCTCAAGTTCCGTTGCACTTAATCACATAATTTAGTACTGAATTACATACATAATGCCTCATGTTAATCTTCAGTATCTTCATCACGGTCATGACTATACTCTCATTGTGGTAAAACCACTTTATAACTCTACTTCAAAACTCTATCAGAGTTTCTCTTTAAATGTTTAAACGTTAATATGGCCCCTATCTTTCACCTTAAATCTTTCTCTATCCCAATACCAGGACCTCTGTCCCAGCTCTAGGGAAGGGCTGGATCATGGAATAAAAGGATCTTTGAGGCACAAAAACTTGAGTTCCCCAAGGAATATATCCCTGTCAAGGCCATGACATACCTCAAACCTTCATTTAAACCATAAATCTACTCAAAGCAGATAGTCCTGCCATCAGGTAGACATCCAAAGATCCTAGGTGGAAAAGGACTTAACTCTTACGTCAGGGATCAGAATGTTTTCTAACAGATACAGGATACCTTTGAAGACATTGTAGATCCATTTTAGGAGCTAGGCTGAGAGGATAAGAAATACAAGAGCAACATTTTTAACAAAGACACAGAGAGCTTTCCTTGGTGCTGACTTACCCCTCAGGTGCCCTCCCCATCCCCACCCTCCAATCTGCTTTTTCTTCTTAATCTCATCCTCAATTCTGTCCCTTTTTACCTAGAGCAGGGGGTGGGGAACCTGTGGCCTGAAGGCTACATGTAGCCCTTTAGGTCCTCAAGTCTGGCCCTTTGACTGAATCCAAACAGAACCATTAATCTGTAAAGTTTGGATTCAGTCAAAGGGCTGTACTTGATGGCGGTAGGGGGTCACATGTGACCTTGAGGCTTCAGGTTCCCCACCCCTGACCTAGAGATTCTTCACCTGGGGTCCATGAATAGATTTCAGGGGGGTCCTTAAGCTGGGATGGGGCAAAATTGTGTCTTCATTTTAACCAATCTCTACCGAAACTTACCATTTCCTTCAATTATAATTAAAAATAATATTCTGAGATGGAGTCCATAGGATTCACTAGTCTGCCAAAGGGGTCCATGGCTCAAAAAATCAAACAATAGGAACCAATTCTATAACCAAATTTTTAGCCTAATTCTGCTTATTTAATTCAATCTGTCTTGACTCCTAATTGTCCAAGCAAATTTCTCTTAAATTCTGGCTGCAACTGTTACCCACTCTGATTTGGACTGAGTGCACATTTCTCTGGTCCCCAATGGCCTGGGTTGTTTTCACCCTGCTCAGAATAGAGCGAAAATGTGTGTGTGTGCGTGTTTTCCTGAGAGAGCACTTTTAGGAAATAGTTTTTAGTATGAGCTGAGATTTCTTTGATCCCTATCAGGCAAGTTATAAGATTACTGGTTGCTCAAGGGGATGGCTATATTTCAATGAATCAGCATACAAAATAATTAGTGTATAGATCTCTTTTTGGGCAATGGGTAGTGTAGGGAAGAGGGGATTTCTCTCTCTTTGAATAAGAAAAAAATAACTATTAAAGGCTTCATTTTGTTGGTAGAGACACAATAGGACTGTAATATTTCTCTTATTGTCTCTGCTGTTTCCAGGGAAAGAAACAAAAGTGGAAAGCCAGGGGGATTGCAAGGCCATTCTTTCAATTAGCTGTAATGCTCAAACAAGGTAAAAAGATTGTGGGTGGTTGTGACTGAGGGAAGCTTTTGGCAGATGTGGATAGTTAAATTGAAAAGGCTTTTCCAAGATACTTTGATACTCTGGAGTATTCATTAAAATATGTGAATAAGATTACAGATTTCAATAAATTGATAACAGTAAAGGATTAGCAAACCCCCATTAAAATCTTATTCCATAGACTTATTACAGTGTGATGACCCTGGGTGTTGAAGACTATGTCAGTGTGGAGCATATTTGGGCAGGGCTGACAAAATTTTGGAAAAGTTTTTCAAACAGGTCTGATGATGGACAGTATATCCCTTGTTTAAACCCTGCCTAGATGTTTTTTTAAAGACTAGATCTCCTGCCCAGGCTGAAAGCACAGGGGCCAATTCCACTATTTTCCTTCAAGTTTCCAAGGGCTTATCATATTAATGCTAGAGTTAGTGAGAATACCCTATTGGCTTAGTCCATCATAGTTCAGAACTCCAGAGCCCAAGATCTCTGCCATCCTTTGCCTCCTTGGTAGCTGAGAGTAAAGATATATGCCCCCACATCTAGCAACCTTGATCTATTTTGTAAGGTACATGCCAGAAGGCTAGTTACCAAGTGATGAATATCTTTGGCCACAGCAACTTATAAAGACTATCTCCTAGGATATAGAATTTATAAATGGTAGGTTGCTAGATAAATGTAAATTATTGCAATTACGTTATTAGATACTCTCATCTGCATTGGAAGAGACGGTCTCCTAACCAATTACATTAGAGATCCCTGAAGTACTGAGGGACTGGAAAAGGTAACAAATTATACTTTTGTGTTTTCTTTAAAAAATTTGTCCTTTTTTCTACCTTTCTTGCTATGCTAAGACATTTTCATACTCTTGTTTTTGTAAAAAAAAAAAAAAGTATAACTGAACAGAAAAGCAGGTCATTTTCTTTACCAGTTCACCCACAACTCTGACTTATGTCTAGCTATTTGGGCCAAAGACTGTAACTAAGATCTTCCCTCTAAACAAGTATAAACCTAACTTAATAACCTGCCCCTCCCCCGCCTCCACTTTTCCAGTCTTCTTACACCTTACATCCCCATTCCCCCAAGTACTCTTCACTCTAGTGACATTGTTCTCCTTGCTATTCCTTGCACAAGACACTCTGTATCTCTTGACTCTGTGTATCTTGACTGACTCTTGTTCTATGACTGGAAAACACTGTCTCCCTCATTACTCTGGATGTACTTGAGAGCAGGGACTGTCTCTCTCTTTTTTTTTTTTTGCCTTTCTTTGTATTCTTGGTGCTTACCACAGTGCCTGGCACAAAATAGAGTAGGTATTTAATTTATTTACCTACAGCGCTAGAAAAACAACAGTCCCTTAAGAAATAGTTAATGATGCAATTGTTATAGAAATTCTTGCGTTCTGGCATTGTCTTGGGAGTCAAAATGAACATGAGTTCAAAATTAAGATCTTAACTACAGTTTTCAAGATTGCGTAAGTGAACAAACATTGAAAATTATGAAGCATCATACAAACATAAGGTATTTTTAGTAATATAAATAATTTTAAAATATGGAAAATTTTGGAGCTTTTAATGTAAAATAACAGGAATGTTTAAAAATGATTATTTGGCATTCAGAGAAAGAATATTAAATAATAGATCATAAATCCCATTACTCTGATAACATTATAAGTACCATGAAGCCTGCAACCATATCTTACGGGTCATTTTATCTTACATTCCTATATAAATAAATATTTTGACTGAACAAATCTCCTATAGGTATGCAAATGGGTTGAAAGCTACTAACTGTTTTTCAGTTCAACATTTATTAAGCCCTGCCTATATTCAATGCACTATAGAAGTGTGCCTTTGCCATTTATTTATTTCTCTTTTCTTCTTGCATACTTTTTGATGCCTCTGTCAATATGGCCCTATACTAGAATTATAAATGATAATATGTAATTTGAATCCTGAATAATTCTGATCTATGAAACTATTCTCACTTTCACTTTTCAATGGGAACACTGCAGGCTAGGCACAATTGACACATAATCTGATGGTCCCCTTCCCTCATTGCAATTACAACCTGAGCATCCTTAAACCAATTTGACATAATTTGTCTCCTTATTCCAGCGTTTTCAAACTTCTCAGTTCCTATAAGTTGTATATTAGCTCCCTTTTAATGCAAAGTCCTAACTATATCTCTAGGGCCTATTTCTGGGATGTAACTAACATATAAATACATGAAATAGTTAATTTTAAAACCTATTTCTTTGTAAATCAGTCTTGATCTGATGCTGGTAATTGGTCTTTTTACTTGGATCTAAGCTCACTGAAAAAAAAAAACCTCAGAGCTCTAAAGTGATAGCACCTCCATAAGTGAAACTGGATCTCTCTTAAATTATTTTGGTTCCAAATTCTGGTGTGTCTCTAGTATGCACGGTAGAGTGGAAATAGCTCATGATTTGGAGTCAGACTAGCACTAGACCTTTGTTCAAATTTCATCTCTGAAATTTACTATAGACAAGTTAGAAGAACATAGAATTAGAGTGGAAATGACCTTAAAGGTCACCTAGTCCAGTTCTCTTTCACTTCAGAGATGAAGAGACCTCACTGAACTTCAGGTTTCCCATCTGTAAAACAGGATCATGATAATAAACAGGGTTGGTGTGAGGATCAAATGAAATGATATATGTGAAATGCTTTATAATCCAAAAGCACTATCTACACATCAGTCATTTTTGCATCTCTAACCTGCCTTAAGAACAAATTTTTTCCAAGATATGCATTCACCAAATTATCCAAGGAGTCCTAGAAATATTTCTAGATCCTAGCACATAAATTGCAAGGGGAATTAAGCCTTTATCCTGGAAAAGCAGTGAGAATTGATTGCCAGGGATTGGGGCTAGCCTATAGTACCATCCTCAGAGATATCTGGGGCTAGGTAAGATCCAAGTTTTTAAAAAGCAACACATAGAAGAATTTTTGTATTAGGCTTCAAAGATACCTACACATGGTTTGAAGATGATTAAAATAATAATTGATGGAGTAGGAGCTGCATAGCAGCTGGTAATTATTCTTGATTAAGTTGAAACCATGCCGTATAATGCAAAGTTTCTGCAGTACTGCATACTCATAGAGCTAAACCTCAATCCCCTTTCTCATAAAAATTAACAGAGGGACAAAGTTTACACTTAGCCCACCATTTTAGAGATGAAGATAGAGATAATTACTTTTAGATTTATATAATAGAGGAATGTTAAAATATTCAATGAGCCAATAGCAGTTAAAGTGAAGTGTGAGCTCCCCACATAGGCTACGTATTGGGGTAATTATTCTTCAAATGATGCTACAGTGGTATTTTGAGTTCTAAAAAAGAAATCTATTTCTATATCAACAATTTTATATTATTATGACTAATAACAATACCTTGTGCTTATAGTGCTTCATAGTATTTAATCTTCAAAAATGGAATAAAGATCTTGATTCTGAACTCATTAATGTTACTACTAATCTGGCATATAACAAATAATAAATAGTTCTTGAATGGGTATCCTATCTCTCCACCTAGCTTATAAGCCTCTTGAAGGCAGGTACTGTATCTTACACTTCTTTTGTACCCTTCCACAACACCAAACACTGTGTAAAGGGACATCCTGGATATTTAAATGACAGAAAAAATCTTCTTTCAACTATTATTTATAGTGAAGTCCCTTTTACACAAATGATCAGGAAGGATTTGTGTTAGGAAAAGTAGAGAGATCCCTTTCCCCCTAGAGATTTGATTATGAAAGGAGTAATTAAAAAAAAGAGAGAGAAAAAAATTATGGCAGAACCAGTAAATAGACAAATCACACTACTCTTTGTTCTGTGACTCCTTTGTTTGTTTGTTTGTTTGCTTTTCTGGGCAAAGAAACCCTTTAGTTTGTTTTTAAAGGAAACTTAAAGCAATTTAACCAAGTGTTTTCAGAAGCTTCCCAGTGATGTATAATAGGCCTTCCTAAAGCTAAATACCAGGCCCTATAAATATAAAAGAATTTGTGTATCTATTCCTGATGCTTTCTCTTATGAGAAAGCTTATATGAGGTGATGATTATTGAAAAGTAAACATATTTTATGCTATGACTTGAATGTGCTATTTCCTTTTTAATTCAGGGTGCGGCTGTGGATCTAAAAACTAATTTATGCCTCTTGTAGCAAAAATGAAATCTTTTTCTGAAAAAAATTAATGTCATATATTCCCATAATTTCTATACAGAAAGGATGTGTTCTCTTTTGATTTTAGCTTAGCTGACCTTTCCTTATTTTAAATTTCCACATTGTAGCCTCAATATGTCTATTTTTTTTAAAGTACATAAATCTTTGATTTGAAAAATGATCTTCCTCATTCACGATAATAGGTCCTTGGAACACCCCATCAAGACAGGGTATGAAGAGTTGTTCGAGGTCATTTCAGAAATAGAGCTATTATTGAGAATAGTAATTATAATAGCTCACATTTATATGGCACTTTATGGTTTACAGAGCATTTTCTGCACACTAACCCTGTGAGGTATCCTCATTTTCTAGATAAGGAGATTGAAACTCAGAGGTGAGGTGCCCCTAGGTATGTGGTTATGAAGTGTCAGTGCTGGGATAGATGGCAACCAGTCATGTCAGCTCTTGTATCAGGAGATTCTAATCAATATTACACATGCCAAAGAATGTTCATTCCATTTCCTTCCAGGTTCCTTTTTCTGGTATTCATTCATTCAACAAGTATTGGAGTAGTTACAATGTGCCCGGCACAATATTGGTGTTGCAGGGAAGTACAAAAGAAGTATAAAATACATCTCCTGCCTTCAAGAAGCTTATAATCCAGTTGGAGAGACAGAATACCCATTCAAAAAGCAATAAAATGGTGGTGCAAGGCACTATATGTAATAAGTGACTAAGTGAATGGTGTATGTAGGTTGGTGAAAGAACTCAAAACATAGCATATAGATTGGCTGGAGGAACTGAGGATATTTAGCTTGAATAAATAAATACTTAGGAGGGGCATGACCACTGTCTTTAAGTATTTGAATGCTTGACAAATGGAAGAGAGATTAGATATATTCTACTTAGCTCCAGATAGACAAAACTAGAACTAATGGGCTAGACCAGGGTGGGAAACCTTTGGCTACACATGATCTTCTAAGTCCTTGGGTACAGCCCTTTGAGTCCAGTTGTTTTACAGAACAAATCCTTTTATTAAGGGGATTTGTTCTGTGAAGTTTAGATTCAGTTAAAGGGCTTCCCTTGAGGACCTAGCGGGCCACATATGGCCTTGAGGCTGCAGGTTCCCCACCCACCCACATTAGAGGGGAGATGGATTCTGACTCTGCATAAGGGAGAACTTCTTAACAGTTATAGTTGCCACCATCACCAAATTCAATAGGATATCTTAGAAAGCAGCAAGTTCTCTGTCACTGGAGGTGTTCAGATAGGGGTTGGATGGTCATCTGTCATTGATACTGTTGAGGTTCACCAATGAGACAGGAGGTTGGACTAGATGGCCCCTAAAGTCCTTTTCCAATGCTACAATTCTCTGAGAGTAAGTGCTCCAGGAGTATCAGAATTCAGAGCAGCAGAAAAAGCTATCTAATGGCAAAGCCCAACCACAAAGAACAACATGAATAAGCATATCATGAGCAATTTGAGGACAAGGAGTATTTGAGTGGAATAGAGCCTGAATAGCCCAGATGCGGAATCTGAGCAGCTTGGCAGAGCTGCAGCTGATCTGAAGATAATTTTCATATTTGACTTATGGGCTGTAGAACTTTGTTATCTTTGTCAGGTCTTATTTTCCATGTGTTTCTAGTCAGTACAGCTGCTGCCTTTCTTAAGGATCAGCTGCAATGAGGACTCGCCTTCTTTCCTCTTCCTTCAGCAAACCTTTTTGATGAAGTCAGACATGGTCCATCGGGAATTATAAAAACAAACAACCAGAAAAAGATTACACCACCACAGGAACTCATTTAGTCAAATCGAGAAAGGTTGTACATGATAGCTTCCCCCCATGCCTGCCCTCTACAAGACTGTTCCATGTTGCAACTGCTCAAAGTGTTGATGAGTCAATGATGGATTGAACTGTGAGATCCTGGGCTGGGACACATAGAGAGTCTATAGAATCTTCTTCAAAGCAGGGGGGCAGTGGAGATAGTTTGAAAGAATTACTTGATTCATGTGAATCCAGTGTATGGTTGCAAATAAACTCTCTTTGAATGGAAAAATGTAGATGAGAATACACTAAGAACTAATACCAGTTATAGGCTGTCCTCCTAGTCTGTGTTACCATGGTGTGAAGGTGACTATGACCATAGAAGTGTAAGGTCTGACATGTCCTACCAAAGCAGAAAGACTTTGAGTATGGATCCAGAGATTGACTATAATAAAAGAAGTAACATACCTAATCGCAAAGTGTTTCATAGAAAGACAATCAGGTTTTAGATAGAGAATTATATTACATAATGTAATTATAATATTATATTACATATAAATATACATTGCATATTATAATTATATTATATACTATATTGCTTATATGATATATAATATAATTCATTCTCTCTCTCTCTCTAATTTGCTATATCAACCCTTGATGCCATCTATTAAAGTGTGGAAGGATGATTTGAGCTGGTGGAGGAAACAGTAATGCTGAAGAAGTCACCTGCCACTCTTTAAAAAATTCAGGCCACACTCAGCCTTCTGATCTGGGGGATAATGACTGTCTATGTTTGTCTATGATTGAGGCAGTGTGGTATGGTGCATAGAAAACCCATCTTAGAGCAGGGAAGACCGCAGTTTAAGTCCCGCTTCTGACACTATTCATCTTGTGACCTTGGGTAAGCTGTGTAACCGCTCAGTGCCCTAAGCAACACTCCCTAAGACCATAAATGGAAAAGCAGCTGCAGGTCTGCCTTGGAAGGGAAAGTTCCCTCAATGGAGGTTCTCTACAATGAAATCACAAGTCTGGACCAAAGCAGGGGAAAAACCCCCACAAAACAAACAAACAAAAACATAGGCAAAGCACAGCTGGATGTTGGGATGTGTAACACAAATAACCTAAAAACACAAGAAGCTAGTTATTTAGCCAGCAGGGCCCTAAGGAAAAGAGAACTCAGCAAGATTTTCATCCAAGAAGTGAGGCTAAACACGTAGAGAAGCATTATGGATGTGAAGAGACTAATTTTCCTTCTGGTCAGCAGGAGAAAAGAGTCGTGTCAGAGCAGATGGGATTTCCATTTAACAAACACATTGAGGGGAGTCTTTATATATATATATATATATATACACACACACACATATATACATATATATGTATATATATACATACACATACACACATATATGTATGTATGTATGTATCGGCATGCATGTTTGTTTGCATATGTGTATGTATAGATGTATATACACATCTATACATGAATATAAATACATAAATATATATTTATATACACATACACATATTATATCTAGGAGGAATGATGTACAATCAGAGATGAGAGTCTGGGGAAGGAGAAGATCAGCTTTCTGAACCTTTATGCTCTCCCCAAGCACAAGTATAAGGATTGTCTCTAAGATTGTCTCTTACACTTGGAAGGAACCCCTTTCTCACCTTTACCTCTTAGATTTACTTTCTTTAAGGTTCAGCCCCAGTGTTACAGTCTACATGAGTCTTGTACAGGTTTCCTTGGTTGCTAGGGTCTTCTGCCAACCCCTACTACCAAATCACTTTGTTATGGTTCAGTCATTTCAGTCTGTCCAACTCTTCATTATCCCACTTGGGGTTTTCTTGGCAATGATACTGGAGTTGCAATTTCCTTCTCCAGTTCGTTTTACAGATGAGGAAACTGAAGCAGAGTTAACTGACTTGCCTGAGGTCACACAGCTAGTGTCTAAGGTTGGATTTGAACTCGAGTCTTCCTGACTCTAGGCCCAGCTCTCTATCCACTGTGCCACCTAGCTGCCCAATCACTTTGTTTGTATTTTATATTTATTCATCTGCATATGGGCCTCTTCCCTCAACAGAATGCTCGATAGTAGGCTGCTTGAGGACAAGGGCTGTTTTGTCTTTGTATGCCTAGCAGTTAGCACATTACCTAACACATGGTAGGTACTGAATGAATGAATTAACGAATGAATGAATGAATGAACAAATGAACGTTCTTCTCAAATACATATGTAAGGGAAAAGATTTTAAGGATATGATGCCTTCCCCTTTTACGACAAAAAAAGAGGTGGCAACTGGGGATAAGTCAGGAGGATACCTGGAGGGAAAGGTTGCAGGAGGAGGGTATTAGAAATCAGAGAGTAGTCAATCATGCTTCAGGATAAGAAAATAGTACAGAAAGTGACTTACAAAGTAAAATATTTAGAAATGACAGCTGCGACAATATAGTACTGAAAGATTCTAATTTCAACTCCTACTCCACTCCTTTTTAACACAGGTTATATACTCATAAGAAAAGATAATTGAGCTAGGTGGACTGATTTTCTGAATGCTCATTGATGAGATGTTATGATATGCACTGTGGGAGAAAACTGTAGGAGAAAACGGGAAAGGATAGTAAGAGCTGACATTAATTTTTCAAATCCAGAAAATGTGGCAGAGGCATATGGAATTGAGTAAATATCTGTTAGAACAGGAAGACAATAAAATATAACAAGAAGAATTATCAAGGGAGTAAGGAAGTCTTTTTCTTTTGAGATGCGTGAGAGTAGGGCATACAAAACAAAAAGTGTCTTTAAGACAAATGTCTTGAGGGAAGGAGCAAAAATAAGAGACACGGCATATTTGTTCCTATCTGTAAATGCACAATATTCACACAAAGCCTACCTAACCCCAGGTAGAAAATCCATAAAGAAAGACATTGGAGCAGAAGTAGTGAAAATAAAAAGTCAAATGAAGGCGGTGTAGATGAACAGGTTCAAGATGATAAGTGAAGAAAGAGAAGATTATGTAAGACAGAAAGTTCTTGCCTAAAGACATCTTAAAATGTGCAATGAAAAGAGAAAAGAGGGTGGCAGGCTTAGGAGCCAAAAATAGCCTGAATAAGACTGAACCCAGTGAGTAGCTAGAGATAACAGAGGTGTCTGTTACAGAACTGTCTCGGGGGCCAGGAGAGAGACAGAGTGAGAAATGAGGATGTGAGCAACTGCCAGACATCCAATGAAAGGTTAAAGAATTGGATGATTTAGTAGCACACCTCGCCACTTGAGAAGGGAGCAATGGGGCATATTATTGAAAACAGGAAGCATTCTGGGGGCTGTAGGTTCCTTTGTTAAGTTCTACAGGATTTCCAATGTTTTCCTGAGAGAAATTGTTTTTGATGACCTTTGGAGGAAAGGTAAAATGACTGTTATAATAAAACAAGGGGTATTAATAATGATATTTAAAAGGAAAAAGAGAATATTAGAAACTGAAAGCCACTGAAATTACTAAATAAAGTTAACAGGTATTTTTTGTAAGTCTTACTGTAAAGGCAGCAAGATTCATACCCCCCCAAAAAAAAACCCAAACCCTATTAACCTGTGTATAGTAATTATACATATATGAAATAGCCATTGTAAATACAAAGTAAGTTTACAGGAAATGGATTGGGAAGAATGGCTCCAGGGTGTTCCCATCCTCCTCTCCTTACAACTAATCACTTGTGCAGACTTTGTCTTGGGCTGGCACTGGGCAGCAGAGGGGCACTGGAAGGAGAATCCCAGGCAACAATGAGTAACCAAGTCTTCTAGTACAAGAGCATGAGATGCATGAGAAGGCATATTTTTTCATCTCTGAAACTAAAATATCTTTATAATTTCTGTAGGTTGATTATTGCCAGTGAGGTTCCCACTTAGGGAAAAGGGAATATAAGGAAGAAGGCCATGTTTATAAAGTAATAATTACCTACTTGGGTTGTAAGATTTGTAAAAAACAAACTTGTTTTATTAATTGTATCTAATTAAGAACAAAAAGGAGCTGTAATAGAAGAGACGTGGTACTACTGCTGAAATCTGGTATCTTTCAGACATCTGCATGAAGAGATTCAGAAGTCTCCTGGTGTTCACTTCTGTTTTGTATTATAGACATGTTGATCATTCTTTGTTAAGGATCTTAATATATTTGGGATTGCACAGTCAGCCAGACCCAAGAACATGAAAAGGCCATCAGAAATAAGAGATGATAAAATCTACTGTGTATCTTCACTGATTTTAGGTTGTACGTCTTGGATCTCAGAATAAAATTTATGATGTTCTAGCCAGGCAACGGTCTTCTCTGGGTCAAAGCAGCTAAAGGGAAGCAGTAGCAAAGATAATAGAAACAGAAAGAAAAAAACCAATGAAGAGACACTGTAAAGGAAGAATCCTCAGGACTTGGTGATTAATTGGATATGAACAGTGAAAGACAGTCATGTCCTTGAGGCACATCTACTTTTCCTCCCTCTCAAGGTGCAGAGAGCATAATAGGTGATCAATAAATTCTTACTGATTGACTGGGGAATTAGAATTAATGTCAAAGTCTCAAGCTTGAAAAACCAAGAAAATGGTGATGCCATGAAGAGAAGTAAAGAAGTGAAAAAATACTAGTTTTGATGGTAATGATAACAATGAGAGTTTGGGATATGCTGAGTTGAGGTGATGTTATCAATCAATGTATCAACAAGCATTTATTAAATGTGTACTATATGCCAGGCACTGCGTTGAAGGTATAGTTACAAAAAAAATTAGAATCCCTACTCTCAAAAAGAGTGTATTCTAATGAGAGAGACAAGTACATATATATATAGATATAAATAAAATAGAATATAAGTAGAATTCCTAGCTTCCTTTAAGGCTGTGCTCAGGTGCAACTTCACCCAAAAGACATTTTCTGTGCCCCATCCTTGAGGCTGCTAACACCTTCTTCTCTAAGCTTATCTTCCATGTAGTCTATATTTATCTTGTATGTTCTGATTTTTATATGCTATATCCCCCATTAGAACACAAGCCTTGTGGGCAAGGATTATTGTTGCTTTTTGACTTTGTAATCTCAGCACTTAGCACAGTGTATGGCACATATTAAGCTCTTCATATGAAATTCTTGTTGATTGATTGATAAATACAAAATAGCTATAGAGAGAGGGCATGATATAGCTGAAGCCAGAAAGAGTCATCAAAGGAGACCGAGGTGTGGTCACACAGCCGAGAGGAGAACCAGGAGAGAATAATGTCAAGAAAATGGAGAAAGGGGACAACAGTCAGAAGGAGAGAATGGTCGGCAGTATCAACTGTAATAGAGATGTCAAGAAGGCTGAAAACTAAGAGAAAACCATAAGATTTGCCAATTAGAAATCCTTGGTTACTTTTGCAGAGAGCAGGTTTCATTTGACTGATGAGGTCAGAAGTCAGATTACAAAGGATTGAGGAGTGAAGGGAAGTAGAGGAAATGGAGGGTAAGACATTCAAACATAAAAGGCTGAGAGAGGAATTAATCTCGATAGAACTATTTGAAGCATGCAGGTAATTGTCAGTTCTATCGAAACAAATGGGATATAGCATGTGTCTGTGGGCGAGGTGGAGGTTATTTTTTAACTTCTGTCACATATTTAAGAAATGTGAAACCCTATATGTTTCTTCCACTCTCCTCGGCTTGTCTGGCCTCAAATGAATACTAACTAGATCTCCACAGAGTTCTTTATCTAGCAGATTAAAAGATGTTTCTAAAAATGTATTATTCACTTTAGAATCAAGCAACCTGAGCTTGGTCAGTCAACTAAATGACCTGCTACATAAGCAAAAAAAGAAAAAGAAAAGAAAAGAAATCAGTTCAGATCAATTTTTTCCATTAACCAAAAGCTTTTTCACCTGTCATTTCAAGAAGGAAAAAAAAAACAAATGCAGAAAAGTGGGGCTTTTTGTCTTTAAAGTCTTAATTTTTAGGGATATTCCCTCATATCTAGCTACAGGCAAAGAGAAGGAATGTACTTTCTCATGATGGGGTGATCTGATTGATCCATATATCAAGCCTTCTGCAGGAAGTTCAATTTCTGGCAGCCTGCAATGAGTTGTCACAGGAAAGAAGGATGCAGAGCATAAGACACCCTCTTCACAGATAGCTATACGGACAGAACTATTTCATCCCAAGGCCAGATTTATGGAAGAGAATGGAGTCAATATTATCCTTTGGGTCTCAGTTCCAAGCCAACACCCTTGCACTGAAAACAAAGGAAAGAAATTAGAAATGAAAAGACTCTCCCTTCATCTAAATAAATAGCTCCTTTGCTCCAGTGGGTTTTGTAACTCTAGTAGGTAGCAGAGCAGTGAACTAATTTTCTTGAACCCAACAGTATAGAAATGTGGGGGTTTTGTGTATATATAATCATTTCAATGGGGTTGATACAAGAGTTGAAGCCTGATAGTACTTAAAAAATGAAAAGAAACACATGTAATAGCATCTTAGAAAGAAGTAATATATTAGAAAATTAAAAGCCCCAGCAACCCATACAGTTCTGTTTTGTTTTTGGATAATCTGATAATATATTTGCTTACATTTTCCCTAAGGAGTCATTATTAGGCAACGGCCCCCAAAGAAAATTTAAATCTTCTTGACAATTTTTATTCTTATCTCAAACTACCTTGAAAGGGAGGTGGTGCCACCACTATTTTATACATGGGAGATAACATGAATTACATGCAGAAAGAACACTGGATCTGAAATCAAAGGACTTAGATTTGAATTTTGCCTCTGCTTCTTGCTCCCTTTATAATCTTGAGAAGGTGACTTCACCTCTCTGGAACTCAGTTTGGACAATGATAAATTAAGGAGCTAGATGATCTCCAAGGTTCTTTCCAGCTCTAAATTCTTTAATCTTATGACATGTCATGAAGTGGCGGAATATTTTGACTCGGCCTTGCACTGTTAGACCCTTGGGTTCTTGGTAGGAGTGGAAAGGGGGGATACAGATTATGATTGCCAATAAGCAAGCATGAGGGATACCAGTTGTTAAATAATGATTTGGAGGTAAAAGTTGTTATTATGGCTGTAGCTTATATAGAGCATTGTGGGAAGTAGACCTGAATATCAAACTGCAAAATAGAGTTCTCTACCCCTAATCCTGGCCCCTAAGAAGCAAGGGCAAATTACTAGTATCCAAAGTCTATCCAAAGGTCATATTTAACCAGCAACTAAGCCAGAGCTTGGAAATCAGGAAGGTTTTCAAGTCTAATTCTACTTTATTTTTATTTTTTGAGGGAGTCTAATTCTACTTTTGTGTGAATATAAACAAGTCATTTTACTTCCATGTAGTAGTTTCCTCATCTGTACAATATTACATTTAATTCAACTTGCCAATTAACACCTGCTGGGTACCAGATACTGGGCTACGCACCAGGAATATAGACAAAAATGTAACAGTCCCTGCCCTCAAGTAGCTTAAATTCTATCAGGAAGATACAACATGAACATAGATAAGTCATTGCATATGTACATATGTCAATATACATAAAACAAATACAAAGTAATTATTTTGGATGAAGAGAGTGCTGACCACTGGGGCAGTGGTTTCAGTTTAGTGGAGGTTCATAACAACGACCCAAAGGGTTCATCCTAAAAATGCTATAATAGCACTTTTAGCAGTAAATGATTGTAAATAAAATATTATGAGTACTACATAAAATTATCCTGGAAGTTATCAACTCTTTTATATGTGTGAGACAACTAGATATTGCAGTGGATTGAGCACTGGACCTGTGAGTTCAAATCCAATCAGTCTTAGACACTTGGTAGCTGTGTTACCCTGGGCTAGTCACTTAAACTCTGGTTCAATTTCCTCATCTGTTAAAAGAGGGGGATAACAATAGGACCTACGTCTCAGAGTTTTGTCACTAGGATAAAATGAGAAAATATTTGTAAAGTGTTTTGCAAACCTTAAGGTGCTATATAAATGACAAATATTGTTATTATTTTATTTTGTTGAAAGGAACAAATAAGTTGGGAACTACTGTGCTAAGGGGACCCAGAAAGGCTTCCTATTGGGGATGACATTTGATCTGAGCCTTGAATGAAAGTGGGGATGGGGATGAAGATGGAGATGAGAGAGAGAGAGAGGTCACAGTTGTCCAACAAGTCCAAGGACTTCATGTTATTTGAAGTCATAGACCAGAAGCTCCTAGAACTAAAGGTGCCATCTAATTCATTTATTCTGCCTTACAATATGCAGACATTGCTTTTAATGATGATGAAATTGCGAATCATACTTCTCTGTTCATCAGGGCATTGAAGTGATTCCAACTGAAGAAAGACTATTTTATTTTGTCTGTGCAAAACTAATAGCTCTGAAGTTAGTAAGGAATGTAATGAAAAGTATATGCCCCAGAGGTAGTAGGTCACCTCCTCAGTCTTTCTTCATAGTACTGGCATTTGGAGACTATTCCTTTTCATCCCCACGCTCTGCCAAGGACTTTAGCACACTTGCTATTCCAGGCTGGGATCTTTGGAGCCACTGCTGCTAGGCTGATATCTGCCAAGTAAGAAAGTAGTTTTGACATATACCCTCTCTTTCTTTGCTTCTCTCTGAGGAAGGCAACTGAGACCTCCTATTATTGCCCACATGCTATAGGGAAAATGGGCAGAAAAGGCTAGTTTGGAGAAAAAATATAGAATTTGGTCATTCCTCCAAGAATGGCCCCTTCTCGCATATAAGGAATGTGCCTACAAATAATTCATTGTTTCAAGTACCAGAAAGACACATTCTCTACAGAGTGAAAGGGCTAGCTCTAGGTTACTGAAGGGATTTTTACACCATTTAGTAGGCTGTAGCTAAAAATGCAATTATGTATTATTCTAGTCAGACTTTCAAATGGTAATCAGGATATTCCCTCAGAAGATTCTCCCTTTGTCAGTGAAGAAAGTACAGACATATTTGTATTTTCAGTCATCTCTCACACATGTAGGCCAAACAGCTTAGAGAAATGCCTGTTAGTTGCTATCATAAATTCATAGGCACTTCCATAACTTTTCTCCATTTGTATTGCTCTTGGGTGTTCCAGGTGTGCCACAAACAAGGAATGGATTTGATATTCATTTCAATGAGAATGATTAAAAAAAATGCATCACAAGAATAGTATTCCAAAGACATCAGGTACAATTTTTTTTTAAAGCATAAGACTAATAAATATCTTCTTTTCCCAGGAAATAAATAAATCTTTCATTTTTTAACTTAAAGCAAAGGATTAAGAAAGGATACATCTCCTCTCTTATGAAATCAAAAGGAAAACTGTGTTGGCTATGGCCACAGTGTTCTGTGTTCTGTGAAAGGTTCACCTAAAGAAGGGATTGACAATTCATTGAGTAGTACTTTCTAAGGCATTTTGTTCCAACTTTGGGGCCACCTTTTTGTCCTTGGCTACCACTGTTCCCTGCACCTCCAACCAAGATGGAGGAGGAAATGAAAGCAATAGCTGTACTGGCTGAACCAAAGGTGAGGTGCACTTGGGATCAGGATGCTACTTATAGTCCCTCCTTCTTTGGGGGTGTTCCGAGGCACACCAAGGCCCCAGGAATCACAGAATCTCCAAGTTAGAAGGAAATCAAGAGATTGTCAGTCCAAATTATACCTGACTAAGATTTCTCCCTACAACATGCCCAGTGAATAGTCATCCATCCTCTACTTGGAGATACCTAGGGAGTGGGCAACCACTCCCAACTCAGGTAGCCTATTGTACTTTTGGATGGCTCTAATATTTAGGAAGTTATTCTTTGTATCAAACCCAAACCTTCCACTTTGCAGCTCCTACCCACTGCTCCTGGTTCCCATCATGTCACACTTGAGTCTTCTCTTCCCCAGGCTAAACACCCCCAGTTCCCTCACCTGATCTTCAGATGGCAAGGCCTTTGATCATCCTGGTTGTCTTCCACTAAAGACTCTTCAGCTTAACAGTGTCCTCTCTAAACCCTAAATTGAACACAATACTCCCAATGTGGTTTGACTAGTGTAGTGCATAGTAGGATCACCGTCTCCCTAGTCCTAGATACTTAACATAACCAAAGATAGTATTAGCTTTCTTGATGGTCATATCACACAACTAACTCAAACTGAGGTTGCAGTCCCTGACAATTTCTAAAATATATATTATATATATACATATATATATATATATTTATGTATATTTCGGATAAGCTGCTATCTATCTTGCCTCCACTGTCTTACATTTGTGACACTGATTTTTTGAACCTAAGCTTAAGACTTTACATTTATTTCTATTAAATTTCATTTTATTAGATTTGGCCTCTTGTTCTGGAGTGCCAAGATCTTTCTTTGGAGACAGATTCTGTCATATATGTTTGCTTTCTCTCTCTCTCTCACCTCTTCCCCACCCCCC
The DNA here is from genome assembly GCF_900497805.2 of Vombatus ursinus. Lineage (NCBI taxonomy): Eukaryota > Metazoa > Chordata > Mammalia > Diprotodontia > Vombatidae > Vombatus > Vombatus ursinus. The sequence goes on along the minus strand of NW_020948983.1, from coordinate 63,222,505 downwards.
TTTGCATCACCTGCAAATAAGCACTCCATTTTTACCCTCACTCAAATCATTGATTAAAAATGTTAAATATCAGAGGGACAAGAACAGATCCCTGGGACACTCTCTTAAATATATTTCAAGTACCATTTCTGAGATGAACTGAATGCTGCTCAGTCTTCTTGCTGGGCCTACATAAAATAGATTTTCCCTTGGCTCAGAATTGTGCCTGCCTCAAGTTCTGGCCTAAAGGAAAATTGTAGAGTCAATGAACTTGGTCTCAAGTGGGCATCTCTTGTTGTAGGCCTTCCTGTCTTTCTTTTGGGGATCCTATCCTTTCCTCATCCTCACAGAAGAATAGGATCTTAAACTTAGAGCTGAGACCTCAGTCTAAAATCTAGTCCAAACCTCTGCATTTTATGAATTATCAAACTAAGGCCAGAGATGTGCAATCATTTGCCCAGGGCCACATAATTAGTAATTGACAAAGGAGGAATTAGAACCTAGGTATTCTAACTCCAAATTAATCTTTCCCCGCTATCAGAACTTTAGCAACAACAATGATGATGATGATGATAACAGCATTTATCAAATGAGAGCAAATCTGTAAAACATTTAGCACAGTGTGGTGCTTAATAAATGTTTGTTCCCTTCCCCCTCCCCCAAATCCTTTATGTAGTGTTTTAAGGTTTGTAAAACACTTTACATATATAGGGCATCCCCAAAGACTTAATAATTATTTAAGCTGCAGCTTAAAGCTGAACTTTTTTTAAGCTGCAGTTTTAAAATGCATTAAGACTTTGGGGACACCCTGTATTATCTTATTTAACTCTCACAACAATTCCATGAAGTAGGCACTATTATTATCCTCATTTTATGCATGAAGAAACTGGCCTGAGAGAATTTAAGTGATTTGCCCAGAGTCACACAGCTAGTAAGAGTTTGCATTAGGATTTGAACTCAGGTTTTCCTGGGGCTCCAACACTCTATCTCCTGGGCCACCTAGCAGCCCTGTATATTAGAGCTGGAAGGAACCTTAGAGATCAATGAGTTCAATCCCTTCATCTTAAAGATGAGAAAACAGCCTCTAAGAGATGATAGAATTTGCCCAATGGCAATGCTGGAGCCGAGACCCAGGTCTCTTGACTCCCAGTCCAATATTCTTTCCATTAGGGTGAGATGGATCCTTGTAGATTCTGGAAAGCTCTAGCTTTCATTCTTCTAGCTGAATTACTGACCCCAAGCAAGGAAGATTGTCTTCCAGTTATACCTAGAATGCTGATATGTCAAATTCTCTTGGTTGTCAGGTGCTAGGCAATGCAGTTGTTGATACAGTCACATTTTTTCCATTTAAGACAAAATACAAAGGAAAGAATTCCCTGAAATGTTTTGAAGGATGGACTAGAACCAGAATTCCAAAAACATGACCTTACAGTCTCCACAGATGAAATGCACAGCAACTATTAAGTTAGAATAACAGACACCAAGTAACAGAATAGAACAGAATAATAGAAATTAAATTCAAATGTTCACTTACACCCCCACCCACATCTCCTTTGTCAATCGAGACTTCAGTGTTTTGGAACACCCTTGTGTGAATATTTCGTGTCCTGGAATTTGATCACAGGCGGACCCTTAAACTAATTAGCTGGGAAATTGGCCGATCTCAGACACTGTTACGGTTCCTTGAACATGGTATACACCCAACCATTTCCTTGTAAGTTAGGGCATTTTTTTTTCTAGCTAGGATTCTGACACTTACACTTTCTCTCATAGCACAAAATGCCAGCACTGCCACATTGCATTGTGTGCTAATGTTTCATTCTTTCAGCTAGTTAAGGAATCCAGTTCTGTGTCTGACCCTCTCTCTACAGGAGAGATTAGAAATCTTTCAGAGATGGTATAATTGACTTTCACTTATTTCTTCCCAGGTGGGGAGGAGATAATCAGAGCTCATCAGCAGTAGCTCCTGCTGGAGACACCCAGGTGAATCCTCCCCTAAAAAAAGAAATAGTCAATCATCCCCATGTCCTTTTTAAAACATAATTATCTCTGGTAAGAGTCATATATTAAGCCATAATTATCCAATACCTAACTGATTAATTTTTACTTTAGCATAGATTAGAGTCATTAGACTCTTCAGTCATAGATCATTTAAGTTTGAAGGGATCTTAGAGACCACTTAGTTTAATTCTAACATTGGATTGGTGATGAAACTGAGGAACAAAGTGATATGCTGAAGATCCCACAATTAGGAGGCAATGCATTGTAGTGGAAAGAGCACAGGTCTTGCAGGGAGAAGACCTGGATTTAGATTAAAGTTCTTCTACTAGGTAGCCATGTGACTGTGGGCGATTTATTTAGAAAACAGGATCATAGAAACACAAATTTAGAGCTGTAAGGGAATCTCTGAGATAATTTGGTCAAACCCTTTCATTTCAGGGATAAGAAAACTGAGGCTGGGAGAAGTTAGGTGACTTGCCCAAAGTCACAAGAATCATGGGATTATGATATTTGCAATTGGATGGTTGCCTAGTCACAGAATCACAAAACATTGGTATCAGAGGACATCACAGAGGCCATCTAGACCAAGTGGGACTTGACCAAGAATCTCATCTATAATATTCCCAGAAGTGGTCTCCCAGTCTCACTTAACATCTTAGTGAAGGGGAAACTCATTATCTTCCAAGGCAAACCAATCCATTTTTTGACAAGTCTAAGTGTTAGGAAATTTCCCCACTTACATCAAACTTTTATGGGTATTAACCCATTCTTAGTTTGGCCCTTTGGGGCCATGTGAAATAAATCCAAACTTTCTTTCTTTTTTTTTTTTGGTCTAGGCAATGGGGTTAAGTGACTTGCCCAGGGTCACACAGCTAGTAAGTGTTATGTGTCTGAGGCCGCATTTGAACTCAGGCCCTCCTGAATCCAGGGCCAGTGCTCTATCCACTGTGCCACCTAGCTGCCCCTCAATCTGTCTTTCTAAGTGATCACCCTTCAAATACTTAAAAGAAAGCTACAATGTTCCCCCTAAGTCTTCTCTTCTCCAGAATAAATAACCCCAGGTCCTTCAACCTATCTAGGAAGTCCCAGTGGTGATCCTGGTTGCCTTCAACCAGATCCTTGCTAGCTTGGGAATATCCTTCCTAGAATATTATGTCTAGAACTGAAGACAATTTTCCAACAGTAGAATCAATACCTTTCCTTGTTTTAGATACTATGTTTCTCTTAATGAAAACTAACATCATATTAACTTTTGTAGATGTTATTTCACTCTGCTAACTTACAGTCCCCATCAACTATCTCAGCTGATTTTTTTCATGTGATTGTTGTCTAGTTACATCTCCCTCATTTTCTAGTTGTTGATATTGAGAACCCAAATATTGAATTTTGCCCTTTTCTCAGTTAAATTCTGTCTTATTGGATTTGACTCATCATTCTACTATGGGCAAGATCTTCATTTTACGATGAGGAAAATGAGGACCAAGAAGCAAACTTCTTGTACAGGTCTGGGAACCCAAACCACATAGTTTTTAGCTACCTAGATTTTGTTGTTGTTGAATCATTTTAGTTGTGTCCAACTTTTCTCAACCCCATTTGGGGTTTTCTTGGCAAAGATACTGGAGTGGTTTGCACCATTCCTTCTCCAGATCATTTTACGGATGAGGAACTGAGGCAAACAGAGTAAAGTGACTTGCCCAGGGTCACACAGCTAGTGCATATCTGAGTCTGGATTTGAACTTAGGCCCTCCTGACTACAGGGCCAGCACTTGATCCACTGTGAAACCTAGCTGCCCTACATAGATTTACTATGACTTTCTCAAGTTTTTACCTTCCTAGATCTTAGTTCTCCCATCCATAAAATTGGGGGGCTTGAACTAAGTGATCTCTAAGCTCCATTCGGGCTATAAAATTAACCCTTTTCTGGTGATTTACAGTGTAAAGAGAATAGTCATGAAACAACTCCCACCCCACCAAAGATGTGTGGAGCTGAGCCTCTGAAGGGCCAGAAGTGCTCCTGCTCAGTGCTGAAGGACTTGGTACTTTGAATTGACACAGTAATCCCTTTGTCCTTGTGACAGCAGCAAGGAGAGTTAGGTGCATCAAGACAGGACTAGCCCCTGATCAAGGAATTGCCAGTTACCTACTCAGTAGACTTAGAGGGCAAGGTAACATCTGCTTTGGCTCTCTTTTTCAAGTTACTGAGAATGAAGGAATTCTGTGAGGCTCTTTCATGGACTTCCCATTGGGGCAAAAGGGTACGTCTCTTTGCATCCCTGCATCCATGGCAACTGATTACATATGGTAGCAAATCTATGTGTTCATCTAGGGAAGCCTGAGTTGTGATCCTAATACTTTGGCCAGCTGTTTTGCTTTATGTTTCTTTTACTTAGGCAAAGGAGCTATCCCAAGATGGACGCCTTTAAACTTAGAGATAAACTCATGAGTTATCTCTTCCTGGAGCTCCCAAGTCTCTCAGTCAGAGCTGACTGGCAACAGGAGTTGTCTGTAGTTACACTCTCTAGAGATGAGCAATGACAGAAAGATGAGCTCAATCCTTGACTTGTCTTGACAGAAGCCACAGAACTTGAAGGATTTGTTTGAACAATGTGGAGCCAAGGTAAAAGTGAAATAGCTATTCAGCAGCCCTACATATTGTTTCATGCTTTGATGTTTTAAGTTCCCAGGAGAGTAGTAAGAGGAGTTACACACTATTATTTCATGTTTATCATGTCTTTGTCAATGGACACATATGAGTCTTTCATTTGAAGAATTTCTTTCATATGGAAGAAGTAAGTAGCTGTCATGTACCTGATATATACTGACGACCTTGACTCTCTTCTGGGAAGGTCCTAGACATGAGTGATAGTTTGGTTTTAAGTGATTTTCTCCAGAACTCAAGGTTGAAGACTCAAAGAGCCAGAGATAATGACAAAGAATCTAACACATTTCTTTAGAGGTTGGTTTCACTAGGACTCAATTTGGGAGCAATATGAGCCCAGGCCTGAAGTGTCTTTTTTTTTTTTTGGAGAGGGTAATTCCCATCTGCCTAGGTTAGCAGGTTCTGTTGTTAACAATGGGATGATAAGATCAGAGATTTGGAGTTGGAAAAGGACTTCAAAGGATTTGTCTTTTAGTCAAATCTCCTCATTTAGCAGGAAGGAAAATGGTCTCCAGAGGTGGTGACTCACTCAACTTCATACAAGCAGAAAAATGAGAATTTGAACCCAGGTTTGTTTTTTTTTTTTTTACTCCAAATCCAGTGTTCTTTTCACTACACCAAGCTGGACACTTGAATTCCTTCCTAAACTAATGAAATGTATAGAATTGTTTGTCCCTACAACAAATGGCTCCCGCGGGCTTTTTTTTTATATTTTTTTCTCCCTCAATAGCAGGCTGTCAGATACCATACTCAAGGATGCCAATTCCTTGTATCTGCCACTAGCACCCTCTACTTCTTTTCATTTTCTGCAGCTGGAAAACCAGGTAAAACTAAAACACAACTAAAGTCAGAAAACACAGGATCTGAGGGAAGACCTCCCCATGAGCAAAGGTCTGTAGTACCTAACACACTGCTAGGTACATAATAGGAACTTATCAAATCCATACACAAATGAATATGTATTGAATTAAACTGCAGAAAGCAGGTATGAAGAAAATATTAAGTCCAATTAAACATAACTAGAAAGATTAAACCAAGATGTATAGGATTCATATATGGAACTTGGAGAATAATAACTTTAGGGTTGGAAGAGATTTAGGAAAATATCTTGTTCAAACCCTACCCAAATCAAGAATCTCATCAACTGTGGTCATTCTTGCTATTCCCTTATCTCCTTTGCTTCTTGGCTACATGATATTCTTTCATGTGGCACCATTCCTTATTTGAAAAGATATCATAAGAAAAATTTAAAACTTATTTGTTGATAATTCAAAATAAATAAATTTTTAAAAATATCATACCAATATCAAAATCTGACCAATAGGAAAATAAAGGGGAAAAGATTGCTACCGTTTCTCTCATAGATGGGATAGGGAAGAAAATGTTAAATATTCTCTCTTACTTTATCAGAGTCTACAGGAGAATAAGTGTGCAGATATCTTCTGGGACTGATGTAATAATTTTTCCAATTAGGAATGGAAATGTCAAAATGAAAACCTGAAAAGAATAGAGCTTGAAGCAAGAGATTATTTCAAGATGTTAACTTTTTCCCAGAAAAAGATGGGTTAAAAAAAGTAATGGATCAACTCATAAAAAAACAAATCCCTAAGGTTATTAAGTTAGGAACTCTTAATAGGAGGGAGTTAATCTTCTCAATTATGACCTTTTTTCTTCTTTTTCTCAATTATTTCTGTTTAATGGGCTTGTCAACTGAGCTGGAACTGATTATGAAAACCATGGAAATGATTTTAAAGTATTCCATTATCTGGAACAACATTTTGTTACATTAGCATTTCACCTTTCAATCTTATGAATTAAAGGTAGTTTAGAGTTTTAAAAGTTACTATTAAAAAATTAGGATTATTACTGCATGATTACTTCATTTATACATGGAAATACAGTCATCTTTAGGGTAAAGTCTGGGTTCTAGGGCCAGTGACCCTATAAAAATCTTTAAACACAGTAAAGGTATCACAACTCCTTCATTTATGAGAATTACCAGATTAAGATAAGACATTTTAGAAAGGATTTAAGACAGGGTCTGCCACTGAAGGGCATTCAATCTCTTGATAAATAAATAACGTGTATCAATTGAGTACTCTACATCAGGGCTTCTTAAACTTGTTTCACTCATGACCCCTTTTCTTTTTGGCACTGTTCTTTGGTGTTGTGTGGTCTGAGGGTATGCGAAGTGCAAAGTGCTATGCTTTGTGTTCAGAACCAAGGCTTCAGTGAAGTTGAGTGATGCAACATGGGCAAGCACTGCAAGAAACACCTCCGATTCATTATGTGTTTGATTTTTAATTAATTTTTGGCTTTCGTGTATTCAGAAACCTTTTACTGTTGCCAAATTTTTCATGAGTCGCGACCCACCATTTAAGAAGCACTATTGCATTATGTGCTATATATTTACAGGAGAGATTATGGAGAAATATATAGGAATGAGAAAATACATTTCATGTCCTCAAAGAGACTATAGCATAACAGGAAAGAGATAACAAATACCAATATGTCTCATACATATTGACATGTGACTGAAACATTGATAATCACTGTGCACTGATCTGTGCCTCAAACACAGTAGAAGCTTAATAAATACTTGTTAATTAAGTTTTGTTCCTTTCTTCTGTTACTTCCCATTTGTCATGTGTATATCTTGTTTGTACATAATTTTTGCATATTTTCTGCTGCCCCCCTCCCATTAGACTGTGAGTTCTCCTAGAGCAGGGTCTGTCTACTATCTTTCTTTATAGTCCTAGTGCTTAGCACAGTATCTGACACATAGTAGGTGTTTAATAAATGTTCATTAACTGACTTTTATGACATTCTCATGTTTTTAGCGGGTCCAATTCATAGACTCAGCACTCACAAGATTATATATTTCCTCTTAAGTATTTTGCCTATAGTTAGGATGCTCTGCCACCGGGTGTGTGGTTTTATTGTTCAAGGGACCAGCCTTACCTTGGTTAGCAGAAAAAGATAACTATGTATTTCCACTTAGTTTTCCTTTTTTAACAAAGAAAATCATTCTCTGTTAAGACAGTTAAACATATGGACATTAAAGAGAAGATAACAAAATCCTAAAGTACAAATTTTTAAACGAATCAAACACCTATCTACGATTAGGTTCTTTATTTACTTAACCATTATTGGCTATTGCTTAGTGTGACACTGATTGTTTCCCCAGGCTTAAATAGAATTCTTCCTTCAACTTTGAATTTACATTTTAGCATCAAAAAAATCTACCAAGTATATCTAAGACTCTAATTCTCTGATCTTCAGGGGACCGTGTCATCAAAAGCAACTGCCTTGGGTTATTTCTCTTGCAAAAATCTTTAAGTTGGCTATTTACAAAGGGTAGGCATTGTTCCCCCTTTCTTACTCTTCCCCCGGCTGTAAGATTCTTAACATCAGTACTTTATATTTTGAAATGCTCACCTACTTTTCCAGACCCATCTACATGCATTTCTATATTTGCCAGAGAGAAACATGCTCCATCAGGGGGAATAAAAAGAAGAAGAAGAAAAAATGGCTTTCTTCTTTTAACTGTCTTTCTGCATTTAATCCATTTAAGGGTAATCTACTTCAAGTTCACCCCCCTCCTCCCATTTAGATGGGTGTGGAATGAATTGGCATGTGCATTTTATGTTCCATTAGTAACAGTCACCTTCATAGCCCTACATCCTGACACGAGAGCAGCTATTCTATTTAAGCTGATGTGGAATGAACAAATTTAGGTTCAGCTCTTGGCTCTAACACTTACTGCTTGTGTGATCTAAGGAAGTTACTTCATACTTCTGGGACCTGGTTTCCTCATTTGCAAAATTAAGGAGTTGAACCAGATGCGTGCCAAGGTCCCTAGATAGATGATTCCATTTAACTTTCTAAGGCTATGGCAGTACCCATCAAGGACTCCGTCACCCTCCCCTCTCATTTCTCTCATGGTCTAAAGAAGGAGACTCGTATTACTTTAGGTTTCCATCCACATGGAATAAGAACCTAAACAGTATTTCCCACAGATACTATAGCTGTTGTTACTTTCACTTTAAGAGGAGATGGCATGTTGGGCAATTATGGTTTGTCATTCTATAGGAGTCTGTGAGAGGACTAAAAGTTTAACTGTTGCTCTGAAGAGATTGTTAGCTGTGATGGCTCAAGAGAAGACAAAGAAAATGGACTAAGAGAACTTGTTTCCTGATAGAACTGAGTTTAACCCCATACACTATGTAAAACATGAGGATTTTTGAAAAGTGACTTTTAACTGATATTCTGAGAGAACTGAATGGTAGGACTATGTTTCCAGACCTGACGAAAAGACAGAAGTTTTTAATGATTATTCCCACAATTGATAACATGGTTATTATAATTTCTTTTTATTTTATTATTGGTTATACCATTAATAAAATACATAGTCAGACACCGTGAAGTTTTTTAAGCTTAGGAAATTAGGGAGGTAATGACCAAAAGCTTCTAGGAATAAAGGTCTTTCCATTTTGTTAAATATACAATATTTAATAAACTGAGTTGGGGTTAAGAGTTATAATTTTGTAATTAATAAGGAAGTATTAAAGCATACCCCTTGATTTTCTTAGAACATGGGATAAGAATGAGTAAGGAAAATGAACTAGGAAGAGGAGGGTTGATCACTTCACTTAGGCTATATTTTGAAACTTGATTCTAAACTTTTGTCATAATCATGTCACAACTAGAATGAACTATAGCTAAACTCCAACACCCTCTATCTGAATTCCAACCCTCTCATTTTACAGATGATGAAAAAGAAAATCAAACAGATTAAGACTAAGGATACAAGGCTAAATAATTGCCATGCTTCATCCTTCGAGCTCCCAAATACACTCCCACTCCCACAACTACTCCTACTTTATTAAGACTAAAACCACCTAACAAAAAGGCTTCTCAACTCTTCTTTTACTTTTTACTTTTTACTTTCTCAGTATCTTTAACTATTGCTTTCCTCCTTATCTCAGATAAACCACATTAATCAGCAAGTATTTTAAAATATTTTTTAAATTGTCAATTTAACAAACCCTAAGCAAAATACGATTTATAAAGTATAACAGGAAAATAATATTACATGTGAAGTTTCAAATCTGTCATATGTATTTTGCTTTTCTAAAAGTATTCAGTAAATTAAACGTTACTTTCAAAGCTGTCCTGCATATCTGTGCTTTCCTATGAATGTCTTTCTTCTCAGAGTTGAAAAAAAATATGCTTCAATGGCCCTCTTTGTTTCTTTTCTTTTCTTTTGCAACATTATTTTACATTTTTCCAAGGAAGAAGAGTCCAGATCCTAAAAGTCTTAGAATCTAGTCAAAAAAGGGGACCTTGGCCCTTCTGACATTGCACCTAATCAGAAAAGTGGCATTGGGGTTAGGATGAGGGAGTTAATAGGCTTCAGAGATGCTGACATCTGTTCTAAGAATTGTTGCCTAAACAAAGAGATGTTATTGCCTTGCTAAAACAGATGAGGAAAAGCAACCCAGATTTAAAGCATCCCTACGTTCTTCTATTAACATTCAAAACACACATTTGAGGATTTATCTGGCAAAATTTAAAATCTGAGAATACTCTGGAAGGGAAATACTACTTGGATTTGGGTGAAGGAGCAGAGGGAAGGCAGACAGTGACTAGTCAGGTTTTCAACCTGGAAGATAAAACCAGAAAAAGTGGAAACGATTAAGGGGTGACATCTCTTGTTTCCATAGATCTACTTTATTACAGGTGGCAAAATAGATTTTTATAAAGTATACACAATCTTTCAGAAAGTCTATATGATTTGAGTATGGGGCACTTGAACTGATATCAAATTTCTGCTTATGATTTCCGCTCTTGGCTGCTTTAGATAGCTTTGGAACAGGTTGGTGTTGTGGCTCAGGTTCCATTTTCCTTTAGTCAGTTGACTGTATTTATTTAATGCTCTTTTACAAATTTTAGATCCTTCCCTCGGGGGCTAAATTTAATTCAATTTAGTAGTTCAATAATACAACACATGTCCAGAAGGAGTTTGCTGATTTGGAAAAGGGGATGTCCAAATGAGCCTCAGGATAGACGAGCTATAAGGTAATGTATCTGGGCAAAAAATAATTTAAACTCTTAGATTCTGAGCTGCAATTCAGGTCAGAAACCTGAGAGTGATTATAACTTTTCCTAGAAAACATGGGCCTTCTGTGTTGCTTCAGTTATTTGAAAACAAACAAAAAAAAACCCAAACCTGAACAGAATCTTTTTTTTCTAAGTCATCCCAAATCCTTGTCATAGTGTCAGAATACTCCTGAGACTTGTTCACAAAGTTCCAGGATTTCAGATAAGTTTGAAATTTAACAGATATATATGTTGAAAAAAAATCATTTGCACAAGAACAGGATGGAAGAACACTGTATTTAACAGAGGTTTGTATGCAACAGATACACAAACATGGCTTATTAACCACTGGCTCATGATAAGCCAATAGTATGAAATAGCTGCTTAAGAAAAAAAGAAAGAAAGAAAGAAAAAACCAAGGCACAATTAAGCTACATTACTAGAAACATAGATCATGTAGATCCTATATTCAGGGCTTGGCAAACAATGATGATCCAGGCAAATTTCAGCACACCACTGACACACAGCACGTTATTACTCAGAGAAGCAGTACGGAAAAATGGATAGAGACTTTGCAGTGAAGTTGGGAAAAACTGGGTTCAAGTCATGCTTCTGACACATACTATCTGCCTCCCTGCCAGTAAGTCACTTGAACTCCAGGTGCCCTACTAAAGTTACTGACAAACTCCAATTTGCATTAATGGATAGAGTTCTCTACACCTGTGAAATCACATGTCTAGGCAAAATAATAATTAGCAATTCAAATGTTTATAACACTCTAAGTTTTGTAAACTGCTTTTGTCACAATAACCCTGTGCGATAGCTGGTCCATGTGTTATCATCAAATGAAGTAAATGAGACTGAGAGACTAAATACATTGCCCAGATTTACACACCAGCTATTGTGGGAAGTGAGAATTGAAATCACATCATCTTATTGACACTCTACACCACAGATTCCTTGAAAGCTACATAGAGTTTAAAAAGTAATTTGTTGATATTTTGGTTACTATTTAAGGCAAATGTCTATTCTATTCCCCCAAAGCAGCATTAAAAAGGGTTGTGACTATATTAAAACACACAATAAGGAAATATACTTTAGTCTATTTTGGGAAGGTAAATGACTGTCAGTTTTTATCAGGATATTCAAGAATGAACTCAGGGCACTTAATTCCTCAGTTAATAGCTTAATTCTACTCAGCCTATTCCAAGTGCTGTTCTAATCTCTCTCTTCTTGATAAACATACATGACAAGTCTATTTCTGACACTTTAAATTGGCTATCACCTTTTTGTAGATAAAGTACAATATAATTTCTCCATCATTCTCTCTTTTTGGAATCTTCACTTTTTCCTGCAATGACTTCTCCTTAATCTATAGACAATGCACATATTTCTGTCATGAGCAAAACAAACAATAGAAAAGTTTCTATTTCCCTACATCTATTTGCTACCATCTTATTTCTCTTTCTTTTTCAGCATCTGGGATTGTACAACAAGCAGTTTTACCTACTGTCATACTTGTTTTTACCACCTACTCATCCTCCTGCAAGATCAAATCAGCTCTGAAACTCACACTTCCTCAGTATCCCCTGACTCTCTGGCCCTTCCCCCTTTCTGATTAGAGAGGGTAGAGGGTGGAAATCCTTAGAGAGCACCTCCCAGATTTTCTGTTTAAGGAAGGGACCTAGGCAGATACCTCATCACCTCCCACCTGGCTTCTTCATTGGACTTCTCCATTGTCTCCAGAAACTCATCTTCCTGCAGTCTGAAACACATACCTCATCATTTCCCAAATGATTGTAGGACTACATTATACACCTACCCCCAGCCTGGGTATGCTCCCTTCCTTCCCTCTTTCTTCTCCATCTTTATACCTTTCCTCCCTTCCCATTTTTCAGCTTCTTTTTTTTTGTATCCCATGACTTAACACAGTGACTGGTACATAGTAGATTCTTAATAAATGCTTATTGACTGATTGACTTGCTTCTATCCTCCATTCTCACCATTCCATTGAAACCGTTCATTCAAAGTCATTTTTCTATCTCCAGATTGCCAGATCTCATGGCTGTTTTTGAGTACTTATATTATTTGATTTCTACTTTTCAGATTTCTTGTCCTCTTAATTGACTCCTCTTTGTTCTCCCTTTTTCTAAATGTGAGTGCACCCTTAAATTCTGTTCTTAGCATTTTTCCTCTTCTTTCTCAACATTTTTTAGGGATCTCAACCCATATATAGCTTAAGCCATTACCTCCATGCAGATGGTTTCCAAAGTCTTACCTCTAGTCCTGTTCTCTGATTTGAACTCCAATATTATACCAGCAACCATGCCATGACCATTTCCACTTGGATATGTCACTATCACCTCAAACTCTACATGTCTAAAACCAAATATCCCTTCCTTTCTCGAAGTGGCTTCCCCATATGACCTCCATATTCCTGTCAAAGATGACATCATTTTTCTAGTCACTCAGGCTCATTACCACAGAGTCATTTTGACTCCTTTCTCCCCCTACCCTCTGATTCAATCAGTCATCAAACTGTTTTTTTCTTCTTTTGTGATATCACTTAATTCCTTTTTTTCTTTCCATTACATTTTCCATCATTCCAGTCTTTATGCTCATCATCTCATATTTAGATCACTGTGATTGTCTCCTCCCAACTTGTCTTTTAACTTTCAGTCTTTCTCCATTATAATCCATTCAATACGCTGCTGCCAGGTGAATCCTAAAATATAGCTTTGCACACATATCCCATACCAAAAATGTTCAATACCCCTTATGACCTATAGAACAAAAACCAGTATTCTATGTTGCCAACTATAGATCTTCATAATCTAGTTCCATCTACCTGGTGTTTCACTATAACACCTCTACATAAAAGCCTCTGCCAAACTGGTCTAAATATCATATCCTAAAAAAAAAACTCTGCATTCCTGAGTTAGTTTTTTTTCCCCTCTCATGTTATTATCCCTCTGGAATGCCTACCTCATTTCCACTTCATCTGCTAATCTAAGTCCTACCCTTCTTTCAAGGTCTAATTCAAGCTCCCATCTTCTCCATAAAGGCTTCCATATCAGCATAATCAATTACATTTGCTCTCTCTCATATATCTGTAGATAATACTAATATAACACATTTAACACTAAGAGGCTATTTTGTATTACTGTTAACCTTACATATCCTGTCTCCTCAAATAGACTGTATGCTCCCTATAGCAATCATAAGATTGAGAGCTAATAGAGGTTTAAGAGATAGTAAGGCAAGAATGTATTGTGGAAAAACTACTGGACTAGGAGTCAGACCTAGGTTGAACCCTCGCTCCAACACTAGCTGTAATGGGTAAATCACTTAACCTCTCTGAGACTCAGCCTCCTCATCTGTCAGATAGGGTTAATTGTGCCTATAGTACCTTTATCACAGGGTTATTATGAAGACCAAATGAAATATTGTATGCAAAGTGCTTTATAAATCTTGAAGGTCTATTGAAATCTCAATTAACATCTAGTGCTAGTCCATTCCCTTGGTTTTATAGACAAAGAAGCCAAAGACACACAATTTCCAAAGCCCTGCAATTTAATCTAAGGCCCTCTGAACTCTAAACCCTGTATTTTTTCTACTACACCAGTGACGAGTTGTTTCTCCAAAAGCTACCAGAGTTGTCTCCACAAAGTAGGTACTCAATAAATGGTTGTTTATTTTTGTTGTTGCTAATGATGAAGTCTGGGGTAACACTTGGTTAAGATTAAGAAATGACTGTTTTTGTTACCCCAAATTTAAACATTTTTACATTGTTAACACGTGTTAACATGTTAACACATGTTAAAAATAGAAAAAGAAATGACTGTTAATATTTAAGTAGTAATTAGAAAAGTCCTGAATTATACCTTAGCCTTTGTTTCCTTTAAAAGTTTATTTTTTTCCCCATCTTTTAAACTCATGTAGGGTGGTACTATTTATATTTTGATACAATTGCTGTACTTGGAGTCAGAAAAACCTGAGTTCAAATCCTAACTCAGACACTGACTAGTTGTGTGTGATCCTGGGCCAGTCACTCAATTTCCTTGTATGTAAAATGGGGACAACAACACTTACCTAAGAGAGTTGTGAAAATCAGTGAGATAGCATGTGAAAAGCTTTGTAAACATTAAAGAGATACATAAATGTTTGTTATTATTATTGTCATTATTTTTAGAAAGGCAACTCACTAATATTACAAGTAACAGCATGGTTATTGAGCTGCATTAATAGTAGGAATTTCCTATGCCAATAAAAATCAGAGAATCAAGTAAAATTATTTTTTCTTACATTTTTTATGTTTAAACAATAAGCCAAAATTCTTCACTAATGGATATTTAAGAAATAATGAATAAAGAATGTCACAGAAATTAAATAAATAAGAGAAATAGAAAAAAATTAAGAAGAGTGAGTAAAAAGCTTTGCTAATCTCCCTCTTAGTTAGCTGTGATTGTGACATGAGCCTGGTAGCTGATCAACTATCACTACCAATCGACAACAGACCAATACAGAAATAAACTTATAAAGTGATGAAGGTAATTTACAAAATATTTCAGTGACAAGTGAAGTGACTCCCATAAAAGGCCATACTTAACTAGCTCACCATTAGTTTCCAAATTTGGGAGAAGCATCATATTAAAGAATACTGAAAATTCCAACTTTTACAAAAGCTGTGAATGCTTAACATTTTTCTAAAACAGATTATATAACTTTATTTTAAAACCACAGGTTATATATTCCCTCAAAAACAAAAAAAAAGTTATTTTTAAAAATGGACAAACATGAGAAATCTGTGCTACAGTTCACATTTTCCACCGTAACTAGGCACTAAACCAATATACATGAAAGTTAAAACAATAAGGAGGGGAGTTTATTTTATTTAGCTCCAGTGTATCTAAAAGCTTTTTGGAGCAGCCAGAGTGGATATTAAAGAAAAGGGAAAACCAGTGTAAACAGATTTAAGGACATCTTAGAGCTTTTCTAAGTCAAAAGAAAACATGCTTTCAGATACCAGGTGGAAATTATGTAATGCAAAATTAAGTCCGGGAGCTGTAAAGCAAATACTAAAACCATCCTAAAAAACAGTGTGAGTGCTTGCAAGGTATTGCCTTGAACTTCCTGGATTAACTCAATACTAAGGAAGGAAGAACAACAGAGAAAAGCTAGTTTGGCGAGGGGAGAGGGTGATGAGTCTTATTTTTGGTGATAGTGGGTTATCCAGGCAGAAGTGATCAGTGGGTAGCTGGGAATGCAGAACTAGAGCTCTTGGATGGATTAAAAAATGTGGGAATAAACTACACATAGAGCTATACAGCTGGGTGGTACAGTGAATAGAGTGCCAATCCTATAGTCAGAAAGAAATGAGTTCAAATCCAGCCTCAGACATTTACTAGCTATGTGACCTTTGGCAAGTCACTTAACCTTGGTTGCCTCAGTTTCCTTATCTGTAAAATGAGCTAGAGAAGGAAATGGCAAACCATTCCAGTATCTTTGCCAAGAAAACCCTAAATGGGGTCATGAAGAGTTAGACACGACTGAAATGAGTGAACATCCAACACATAGAGCATTAATGGAGGGCTTGCTAGCCAGGATCCTGAAACACCAAAAGTCTAGGCAAAATTTGAACTCAGGTCTTCCTACTTACAAGTCCAATACTCATGCTGGAACTTTCTTCCTCTTCTGTTCCAACTATTGCCCTCCCTGGCTTCCTTTAAGTCTCAGCTACAAGCCCACATCAAGGGTGGCTAGGTGGTACAGTGGGAATGAGAAGGGCACTGCTAAATTACCCAAGTCTCTCTGAGACACATGTTCTTTGTCTCTATTGTGGATCCCTCTGACAATCCAGCAAAGCCTCTGGACTCCTCAGAATGTTTTTCAGTGCATAAAATCAAATGCACAGAATGATGGAGGAAACCAATGACGCCGAGATGTAGGTATCAGAATGTTTTTACAAACAATTTCATACATCCCTGGTTAAGAACCTCTTCCCTAAGAGAATTCAGGCAGCTGAGGACAGTGCATGCATCTCTGTTCCTCTCCTGGGTGTTTGGTGTTACAGCTATAAAGGGTATAGACAATGACTGTATGTAGGGCAGGTGGAAGTGTCAGGTTTGTTTTGGTAAGGATTGAATATTTCAGAGATCACAGAATAAGAACTGGAATGGACGGGACCTCAAAGGCCATCTAGTCCAATCTCCTCATTTTACAAAAAAAAAAAAATTAGGCCTACAGAATTGAAATGACTTGCCCAAGGTCACCCCAAGGTTACAAGCATCAGAGGTGGAATTTGAACACAGGTCCTTTGATTCCAAAGCCACAGTTCCTCCCACTGTACTGTAGTGCCTTTGAGTACATATGATACAGTGGGAATTTCCTTCACGTGTAAGACAGAATAGGTGTCCAAGGAGATCCCTTTCAACTCTTGAATTCTCCAATTCTATGATTGGAAAGCTGGGAGTGGAAAGGATGTAAAGTGCTTGATTTGGAGTTGGGAAGACCTGGGTTCAAATCCTGTTTATTAGCTATGTGACCAAGTGGCAAGATATTTCACCTCTCAGCCTCAATTTTCTCATCTACAAAATGGAGATGATAATTCCTAGAGTAAATGAGGCCATGCATTAGATGTATAAATAACTCAGCAAACAAATATCAATTACTATTGTTATTATTGTCATCAATCAGGCAGACCTGAGTTCAAATCCTGCCTCAGATATATACTTGCTGAGTGACACTGGGCAAGTCAGAATAACAATAGGAATAACAACTCTATCAAACAGAGTTATTGAAAGGATAAAATGAGATATTGGAAAAGTGCTTTGCAAACCTTAAAGCAGCAAATACTATCATCATAATTATTTTTATTATTATTCTCCCCTCATCTCTTAATTATACCAGCGAAGACTTCATTCATTTTGATGTATTTAGAGGAAGAGCTATGGATCTTTACTTCTGGAAGGAACCTGAAAAATCATTGACTTCAACCCTATCAGGCTGCAGATTGGTGAAGTGAGGCTCAGGGGGTCATGTGACTTGCCAAAAGGCATACAACTAATTGGTGCTACAGCTAGGCTTCTAGCCCTGTGCTGTTTCCTCCATACTATGTTGCTCTTTTCCTCTTCATGTTTCTGCTTTGACTATATTTCTATTGCTTGTTTATTTCCCT
This sequence comes from Vombatus ursinus, assembly GCF_900497805.2. Lineage (NCBI taxonomy): Eukaryota > Metazoa > Chordata > Mammalia > Diprotodontia > Vombatidae > Vombatus > Vombatus ursinus. Next base: position 63,204,587 of record NW_020948983.1, on the reverse strand, counting down.
TATCTGTGATCATCATTAGTTGGTTCTTCAGCTCTGAACATCTATTCTACTCTTTAAAACCTTCCACTCCTCCCTTCTTTCTTTTGATAGTTTGTTTGAAGCTCCTTCTTAAAATGTCCCATCACACTCTGGGGGAACAGGGCTCCTCACCCCCTTGGACATCCCTTTTGTTATGTCTTCTGCCCAAACACGATTTGGCTTGGATTCACTTTTTTGGGCCCAATTTTCCAGCTCAAAGAAATTCATTTTTACTTACAATTTCATGGTTAGAAAAGACAGACTCTCATTTTTACCTCTGTTCTGTCAAACATCAATCTAGTCAATTTTAACAATTTTTTCTTCTTTTTTTAAAGTGTTTTTCAAAATAATTTGTATGCATGTCCAAATCAGAATCTTTTTTTTTAACCCCATGTTTTTACAAGCAGACTCGAAATAATTTTGCTTCTTTTATTACTTCCCCTGTTGCTTCTGGATCTGGACCCTCTACCTAATGGGAAACTGGAGTCTCCAGGTAAAAAGCAAACAAACAAATAAAACACACACACACACACACACACACACTCACACACACACACACACACACACACACACACACCTCCTTTTAAAATAAACATCACAGAATCCAAGATTTAGAAGGAACCTTGGTGATTGTCTAGGTCAACCTATGCCTGCTCAGCAGTCCTCTCTATAACATTCCCATTGTTCCACACAGAACCCACATATTTTTTCAACAGCCTCATTATTTTTTCGAGGCAAGTTGTCCATCCCCAGTGGCTCTCATTCAATTGGCAAAGCCCAAGTTCTGTTTATGGACCAAACATCATCTTTTCTGTATACAGCCTGACTTCTTATATCAAAGTTGAGCCTACTTACACTTGTTAAGAGTCCAGTGAAATACATCTGTTGCCTTCAGTTAATTAGCATGTATGTATGCATTTATTTATTTAGCACCTGGCACTCACTAACTATGTGGGTCTTGGGGAATTTAATTACTGTCAGGATCTTACTCTATGCCTTAATCAGAATGAGAAGGTTGGGACTAGATGATGTAAAAAGTTCTCTTCTAGAAAATAAGTTTTTATGATTCTATGTACTATGTGCCCAGTCTAGGAAAATCACGGTACGAGAGAGAGATGAGTTCAAATCCTGCTTCCGACACTTACTCCCTGTGTGACTTTAGCCAGGTCACATAACCTCAGTGTGCCCCGGTTTCCTCATCTGTAAAAGTGAGGGGGGTTGAATTAGATTGTCTCTGAAATCCTTTCAAACTCCAGATTTATGATCCAGTAATCACTCTTTCATTTATAATACTTGGGAGGGCTAAAACATAATCATTTACCCTCTAGGACTTCTTATAATTTCTGTGTTTTTATGTTAATGACATTAAACATTCCAAATTTCAGTTGCACTTGACCCACACATGTGTAATTAAATAGTCCTTCAAACTTTCCCTCCAATTTGTTCATTTTCTTTCTACCTTGGCTCCTGTTTCTTTTTCCTTTGTCTTTTCTGTTCTCAGGTTCTATGTACCACTGTTTTTAGGATACAGGTTCCATCTTTAATACATTTACTGCTCTGGTTGGTCTGGTCCTTCCTCTTTTTCCTTCTGTATTTAGAATGTGACTTTTTTCTTTGTGAGGAATGTAGCCTGCATCTTTTCCAAGTCTGGAGCTTCTTCCTGCTGTTTACCTTCTGTGCCGCCTTTTTCCCTCTTCCTGGGTACATGCTTTCTTCTGCCTCTCCCCAGATAAGGCGCAGTCCCTTTCTTTCGTGCTGTCCTATGCACTACACCACGCTACATGCTCTGACAAATCTCTTACAGTCACCTTGCTGCTATCCTTAGCACTTAGCACAGGGGTTGGTACATAGTAAGTGCTTACTAAGTGCTCTTTCATTCATTCTGTCTGTATGCCTGGTAGGCGGTTTAAGTAGGCAACCACCACACCATGGTTTATCACCATGGTAAAGTTTCTAGAAACCATGCCATGTGAAGATTGGGTGAATGACCTAGAGATGTTTAGCCTGGAGAAGAAACAAATGAGAGGACATAGTCATGTGCAAAAGGGATGAGATCTATTTCACTTAGCTCCGAAAATGCAGAACTAAGACCAATGGATGAAAATTATGATTTTCATCATTTAAATTTTGATTTAATATTAGGGAAATCTTATTCACAAAGTTAGTAGTTCTCCTTACAGCCCCTCCTCCAAGTTACTTTGTATTGACTTTATATATTTTGCGTTTCCTTTTCTCTGTAAATATTGCCCTTGGCCCATCTCTCTCTCTTCCACCCAACCAATGTAATATAAGTTTCTTAAGAGCAGGCGCTGTCTTATTTTTGCCTTTTTTATCTCTAGCGACTAACATAGTGCCCTGCATGTAGTAGGCACTTAATAAAGGCTTATTTAACTGAATTGAACAATTATATATATGTATATGTATGTGTATATATACACACATGTATGTATATATACATACATATGCTTATACATACATGTCTATGCCTACATACATATATATGTATATATGTGTATGTGTGTGTGTGTGTGTATATATATATTTAAAGTAGAATAGCCTGACTCTGGGGGTAGCAAGTTTTGTATTCATGGAGGTCTTCAAGCAGAAGCTAGAGGACTGACCAATTACTTGGGACCATTACAGTAGTTGAATTAGATGACCCCTAAAGAATCTTCTAAATCTGATAGTTAGAATTTATATGGTTCTTTAGGGTACTCGAAGCACTTTACATATATTATTATATTATTTGATCATCTCTACAACCCTGTGAGACAGGTGCTATTATTCACATTTTGTAGATGAGGAAACTGTGGTATCGGGAGGTTAAGTGACTTGCCCAGAGTCATACAGCTAGCAAGTACCTGCAAACTCAAGTCTCTCTGACTTAGGTCCAGCACCTTGTTCACTATGCCAACTAGCTCCCTCTATGACCCTAAATCATTATTCCATGCCTAGGTCACAAGCAAAATGATTTGAGACTTTGCTCATCATACCTAGCAAATGCTTGGGCTGTTTATAGGAATTATTAATTGGTTTTGTAGACAAGCGTATGCTGGTAGATGTTTAAAAACCAGATCACAAAAAAGTATGCATGACACACTTTTAAGTTTAATCTGCATTATTTATTTTTTCTCCAACACTTTTCTAAATCTAGACAATGGAGAAAATAACATACCAAGCCCAGATTTGTAATATATACTGATTTCCAAGGTGTAAACGCTCACAATGAAAGTTATCAATTGGCTTTCCTGAGAGCTACTGTGAGCTGCCTCCAGAACACCTCCTGTCCATCATTATCTTTACAAACCTAAGTCCGCTCAGTGATAGTAAATGTCATAATTTCTCTATATTCACTGTTATCTAATTGTCTCTAACCTTTTGCAACTAGCCTCTAGACCATAGGGAAGCTTTAAACATAGAATAATAGATCTAGAACTAGAAGAGGTTTTAGAGGTCATTTAATCCAACTTGCTAATCTTACAGATGAGGAAACTGAGGTCCATAGAACTTAGGTCACATCAAGGTCACATAGATAGTAAGTATCAAGGGTGGGATGTGAACCTAGGTTCTCTAATTTCACAGCCTTTCCATGATACCACATCAAGTGATTGAATACCTCTTCAACTGATGGTAAACTTTAAAATATAAGGTATAATAAATTATGAAATATATGTCAACAAATTTCATTAATGAGGAAAAGAGCAGGGAAATATGCCTTGAAACTTCAAGTGAAGGTCAGTCATGCCTCTAAGGCTTGAGTGTAAGTATTTCCATAGTTAGAAAATTTGACCTGACTATGAAATCAAACTAACATGATGATGTATTTGGTGAACCTCGTCATTATACAGCCTCAAGTAAATCATGTCACCATGGCTCTGTGCCTGAATCTCCTCTTCTAATAGGAATTATAATATTTGTACTACCAAGCTCATAGGACTACCATGAAGATCAAATACAATGAAGGGGGAATGCATTGTAATTATAAATTGCTATGTACATTTCAGTATTGTCATTTGGGGGCCACAGCACAAACGTTTTCCAGAATCATTGTCTCTTTCTCTCTCAATCCAAATATGCCTAGCATAGTGGTAATCATAATGAAAAATATACAAGGAGTACCAGACACCAAGAAGACTCCAATCTTGAAGAAGATTACCATCTTCCCAAGAAAGAAAATAGGAAGAACATTAATGTAAAAGCCTTGCAAACTACAATCTCTGTTATCTGACCTTTTAAATGCTGATCATTATCATTGTCCTTCTTAAAAACACTTCAAGGATAATGCATGCCCAAAGGGGAAAAGTTATTAGTACTTTATAGTTTATCAGTGAACTCCTAGATTCTACAAAGTGAAATGTTGGCCAATAGTGGCAAATATGAATAATCATTGCTGAGTATGTTTTTATGCCTGCCTTTTTTGACTTTATACTAAAAAGTTAAGCAACTGAATTGACAAAATTAACCAAAATCCAATATTTAATCTGGAATGGTCATTCTAACTACTCAGACTTCTGTTAATGTAATCAAGTTAAGCTTATAAACCTCTTTTAAAAAATAGGAACTTAAAAATATTCCTATGATTTATATATTATATATATATAATATATAAATATATATCATATATTTATGTATTATCATATATATAATATATAAATATATATCATATATTTATGTATTATGATATATATATATTTATATATATATATTTTTTATATAGCATGGTGTAGTACAGGAGTAGGGAACCTGCAGCCTCGAGGCTGCAGAAGTGGTTCGGATTCAGTCAAAGGCCTGCACTTGAGGACCTAGAGGGTCACATGGGACTTGGAGGCTGCAGGTTCCTCACCCTTGATGTAGTAGGTAAAGAGCTTGACTTGAAGTCAAGAAGACTTGGGATTCAATCACACCTCAGACACAGAACTATGGTCAAGTTACACAACATCTCTGAGGTTCAATTTCCTTATCTGTCAAATTGAGATAAAAATGGTACCTGCCAAATAGGGCACAAAACAAATGAGATAACAATTTTAAAGTGCCTTGCAAACCTTAATAGCTAATATTCATAATAACAGCTAACTTTTATATAGTGCTTACTATGTGCCAGGCACTTCACAATTATTATCTCATTTGACCCTCACAACAATCCTGTCAGGTAGATGCTATTATTATCCCTATCTGACAAACGAGGAAACTGAAGCAAAACGGATGTTAAGGGACGTGCCCAGGGTCACACAGCTAGTAAACGTCTGAGGCCATATTTGAATTCATGTCTTCCTGACTGCAGGCCTTGTGCTCTGTCCATAGTACCACCTAGCTACCTCTAAGTGATAAAGACATTGTTGTGGTGGTTGTTATCAGCATTACTCCTTTGCCCAAGTCATACTCTAATGTCTCACTGAGATATAGAGGAAACCTGGGGTTCATTCTGGTGGAACAAAAGCTGGCAAATTCTACTAATTTGAAAAGTATAGGACCCACCAAGAGTTGTCTGAGGACTAGCCTAGCTAAATTCACGCGGGCTCTTAAACAGAAGGTTGGCCACGTCAATTCATCAATAGCACTCTGTTGAGAAGTAGAGGGGTAGCAATCTATGCCAATGGAGGGAATACCCATACTGCTGAAATCATAGAGATGCAGAAGAACAGATTCTAATGCAATGCTAAAATAACCAAGGCACACTCAAGTTCACTACTGATACCATTACAAAAGGCTCCTTAAAGGAATAAGCAATGACTTAAATAACTAGACAGAGATATAAGTACTTGAGATTGAGCTGGGCCAAAATGATAAAAATAATATAACCTAACTTAATTTACAGATTTAGTTATATAACAATCAGGCCGCTGAGGAATACTTTACAGAGATGGGCAAAATAATAAAAAAAAATCATTTGGAGGGACTCAGGGGAAATAGTGAATGAAAGTAGGAATGAATATACAATATAGCACTTCTAGACATCAGATCATACTCTAAAGCAGCAATCATTGGCATTAGTTTAAAAAAAGGCAGAAAAAATAGATCAGAAGAACGCACTAGAAAAGGAAGAATCAGAAAGAATTGTACCCAATTACCTGGTGTTTTATAAACCTAAGAACATACATTAACGCAGGAAGAAATTCTTATTTGGAAAGAAAGTCTAGAGAAAAGTAAAAAAGCAAAAATTAGGCAGTTCAGCAGAAATTAGGTTTACATCATATATCTCAATAAAATAAAAAATGGGTACGTGATCTGAACTTTAATGTTCATACTATTAAAAAAAATTAGAAGAAAATTTGATCTAGTACCTTTCATAGTTGTGGCTAGGAGGTGAATTATCATCCAAACAAGGAAGAGAAATTTAGACTTTATCTTTACAAAATATAAAATAGGTAATTTAGATTACATGAACTGAAAAGTTTTATATGAACAAAGTAATACAACTAGGATGAGAAGGGAAATTATGGGGAAATAATCTTTATATCAGGTATCTCTAAGAGTTTGCTATCTTATGTATCTAAAATATTATGGGCAAATATCAAAAATATTTGACTAAAAGCTATTCTTCAATAGGTAAAGATTCAATAGGTAAAGAATTCTCAAAAGAATTGAAAACTATTCAGAATAATGTGAAACACTGTTCTAAATCATTAATAAGAGAAATGCAAATCAAACAACTCTGAGGTTTCACCTCACATGAAGCATATTGGCAAAGATTAGAATAAGTTTTGGAAGGGCTATGGGAAAGATAGGCACACTAATTCATTGGTAGAGATGTAAATTGGTCCAACCATTCTAGAAAGTATTTTAGAATTTAGATACAGGATTAAAGCATCCATACTTTTTAAAAACCTATAGATCCCTCTACTAGTTATATACCCCACAGAGTTCAATGGTAAAAACAAAGGTGCTTCATATGCCAAAATATTTATAGCAGCCTCTTTTTTTTGTAATAGCAATGAACTAGAAACAGAATTGAAACTCATCAAATGGGGAATCACTAAACAAACTGTGTTACATAAATGTCATGGAACATCACTGTGCTACAAATAAAATTAATATGATGGTTGCAGAGAAGCATGGGAAGAATTATAAGAACTGTTATATTGTGAAGCAAGCAGAAGCAGGAAAGCAATATTTAAAATAGCTACAGAAATATAAATAGAAAGAATAACAACAAAATAATTGAAACCGAATGCTGCATATCACGCCCAAGCTTGTCTGGACCAGGGTGGCAAATTCTCAGTGTTGAACTCTCTCTATCAATGAAAATTAACAACTTGTTTAGAATCTTGGAGAATTACCTGGAGTCACTGAAAAGTTAAGTGATTTGATTGATCATGGTTCAAAAGCTTATACAAATGTGTCTGAGACAGGACTTGAACCTAGACCTTCCTGCCCCTAATGATGGCTCTCTAACTATATGCCATGCTGCCTCTCATTTGTCCATAGTCTAGCTTTGCACTTTCTAAAGTAAACAGTCATCTCCCATACTCTGTCACCTTTCCTTCCTTGCCCCCCACAAATGTGTATTTTCTTTTACATCTTTGCTGAATAACACTAATTCTTACTTCTTCCTAATAGAAATTCTTATCACCCTTGGCTTCTAGAACACTATATTATCCTTGGTTCTATGATATCCTCAATTATTTCTTCTATTTTTCTTTTGATATGTTCTCTTCTTTCTCCTTTCTCCTAGCTCTAAGTATTCTAGTTCTCATTTATTTGGTCTACTGTTCTGTCTCTATACTCTCAATTCTTGTGGATTCAACTGTCATTACTTGGCTAATAATCCTTAATTCTCTGGTCTAATATTCCTACCCACATTTCATGGTGTTTACTTAAGTTATCTACCAGAAATAGGAACATAGAAGAGGAATACAGAAGAGTGAACAAAAGGGGTAGGAGAGCATCAATAAGTTCATCGGTCACAATGGGAATTGCAGTTACTCAAGCTGACATAGTTGAGTGGCAAAAAGCAAAGTGCCAAATAAAAGAGCAGTTTCTTGATAGGCAGAGGAATTCTTGCACCAAGACTTTTAGAACGATAAAAAAAGTTCCTGGACAACATCCAGTTCACATTTTCTATGAAACAGCCTAACTTTTACACTTTGGTACCTAAATTTCAACATGTCCGAAAAGAATTCATTAACTTCCCTTCTAAATAAAGTTTACCCTTTCAATTTTCTTGTCTTGGTTAATGGAATTACTATATTTCCAGGCTGGAAGACTTGAATTCACCTTTGATTCATCCCCCTCTATCCCTCTTTCATGTTTTACCAAATCTCCTACATTAAATTCGTCTTATGAAACATTCTTCATATAGTTTCCTTCCTCTATTTGTCCAGGCTAAGATTCTACTCAACCTTAATCATTTTTTTTTATGAAACCCAACCTAGATAGATTATGAAACTACAGATACCTCGTATTTCTGTTTGCTCTTTTCTTATATTTTTATTATTATATGTTATATTATGTTGATTTGTTTATATCTTATCTTTCCTAATAGATTATGTGTTCCTTGAGGACAGAGATTATGTCATTGTGCCTTTTTCAGTTCATAGTAGTTCTTAGTAAATACTTGTATTGAATTGTTGAATTACAACAGCTTCCTACTTTCTCTCCTTGATTCAAGTCTTGCTACACTCCAATCTATACTGCTATCAGACTAATCTTCCATAAACACTGCTTTCCTCCAGCTGCTCTTTTCTCAAATATCTTCAATGACTCACTTTTCAATTATCCCATCAAGTCAGCATCCCCTTGTCTGGCTTTCAAGGCACTCCATTATCTAGACCCATTATGTGCCCAATCCTGCTTTCCATTGCTCCCCAGTGCCCCAACCCAGCTCTAGTCAGGCCAGCCTTCTCACATTTCTTCGAGCAAATCAAACTTATTTCCACTTTTATGTCTTTATTCACAGTATTCCTCCTACAAGGAACCCCTTTGCCTGTCCAAATCCTACCCAGTCTTTAAGACACAGCTCCATGCCTCCTCCAGGCTACTACAGTGTTTTTGTTTTTGTTTTTTTTAGCCTGAATATACTGTCTTATGTCATGTATCATTGTTTCATGCATATTAATACTGTCTCCTTAAATAGGATTTTAATTTCTATGAAAGCAGGAACATTTTATATGTCTTTGTGTCTCCCATAGCCCCAGAACACATAACCACTTGTTAATTTCCTGATTAATTGATTGATTCTCCCAGATAAAGTTAGAACACAAGAAGATTGAGAACTCTGTGAGAAATTACAGCGATTTTAAAATACAGTTTGATTAGAAGCCTCAGAAGCTAGATGTGGTTCTTAAATTGGAAACTATCTATTAAAGCAATCCTGGTTTTAATTAAAACTTCAATTGCTTCTGTATTTTTTTAAGTAGGATAAACCAAGATGAACTCAGATCAAAATGGAAACAAACTACAATTTCTATAAGTTGAAAGCACAAGGTTAGACATCAAAAACACTCATTACTTACTGGGAAACTGGAGAAACTATTGGGGTAAGCTTTCTAACATGAGATCTTGGCAAAATTGCATTTGAGTTAAATTCTTGTATGTCTATTCTTGTTCTCTGGGATAACTGGGAAGGTGATAAAACCTACAAACTGCATGTAGTATAAGCTAAGTGGCTCAGTGCCTTGAGTGCTGGGCCTGGAGTCAGGAAGACTCATCTTCCTGAATGTAACCTGTACTACCTGTGTGACCATCAGCAAATCATTTAACCCTCTTTGCCTCATCTGTAAAATGAGCTGGAGAAGGAAATGGCAAACCACTCCAGTATCTTTGCCAAGAAAACTCCAAATGGGTTCATCAAGAGTTGGATACAACTGAACAACAACTCATACTTAAAGTAAAATGTTTTCTTGTCTTGGGATAATACCTTAACTGAGACAAGCAGGAAATGACTAAGATGATAGATCCTGAATATTGGAAAGATACCCCTAGCTGGAATGACATAATGTGATTTTATTAAACATCTATAAGTGTGCTTGCGTCTCCCTGTACCAGGCAGCACACCTTTCTGTGACCTCTTGGATTGAGGAAATGGAAATAAGTTTGTTTTTTTTAGAGACACTCATGGTATCTCTAGACTTAGTATAATGACTGGTTACCTTGGTTTGCATTTTCAACTTCAGTCTTCATTAAACTTAGAATGTCCAGCTTACCAACAATTCTTCCACAATAATAACTCTTATGACCAAGGACATCCAACAAGTTGGCACCTGCACTATTTTTTATTAAAACTTCCAGTGCATTCTTATAACCATAATCACAACCTAACACAAGTGAAGGCCTGAGGAAATAATAGGAGAAGAGACAACCACAAATAACCAATAGCTGTAAGAAAATATTTCACAAAATTCAAGGTCAATGGAAGATGGCAACCTCTCTATGACTTAACAGATAAGTCCTCCAGACTTTTCTTTTTGCCTGATGGGATTTGATTAGTTCCCTAGGGACTCAGAATGTAGTTCTAACAGAAGTTCTGATAATTTTTTTTGATAAGCATTCAGTTTAACTGTGCTTTAAATATACATCCTGGAAGGAAAAAAAAAAAAAGAAATAGCTCCTTTAAGACAAGTCTAGCCGAAACCAGGTTCTGAAATTACTGGAAGCCAGATAAGGTAGTTAATAGGTAATTTTAAGAAATTTGATGCAAATTAACTTTTATATAAACACTGATTTCAAAGGGCAAAGAATTAAGAAGAATAGCATATATAGAGTAAAAATCTTCCGGCTAGAAAAAGGCCATTACAGAGAAAAGAGATGCTGATCATGCACATTGTAACCTCTCTCTTCTAGCTGAAATGGCGCTACATGAAAAACTGCCAGAAAGACAACAACAATTCTTTCTGTGCAAAGAAAATGAGAAAGAAGCAATGATAAGTAAGGTCAAGACTAAATGGGAAGTGTTCAAAGGAAAATTAATGGCTTCTCAGTGAAATTTTAAAAGCAGGTAGTTAAGCTCTTTTGATGCCAACAATGATCTGAAGTCCACCAAAATTACAGAGCTGGAGTCATACATAACACTAAAAAGGCTTCCAAATCTCAGGAAAGATTTAGGGCAAATTCAAGATTTTAAAAAATCTTTGATAGGGAAAGTTAGGTTAGAATTAAGCAGTGATTTCTAAAAATTGAAGTTGAATATGACAGATACCTAACAGTACTTGGGGGTTTTTATTTCCTTAAATCAAACTCTAAATTGTGTATCCTTTTGTCAAAGAATTGTAATTAGACATTAACTAACATCTCTGCTTATTATTTTATTAAAGGTATTTTATGGAAAAAGCAAAAATGATATATCACTATACCAATTTAAATATACCCAATTGAACCTGATCTCAGAAGCTAAGTTAGGTTGGGCCTGGTAACTATTTAAATTGGAAAAGCATAAATCAGTACTGAAATTCATGGGCTACCTGATCTTTGATTCACTTATCTATGTCTGAGTCACTTGGTCCACGAGGCCAAAGGCAGGCATTATCCTCTTAATTGTAGGTGTACTGCCTATAAGGAAATAGACTGAAATACTTTCCTTATAAATGCATCTCAGAAGTGGTGACACACATCAAAGGCATGACAGGTAAAATGGGACACATTTAACTTAGTAACTCAACCTAAGCCTCTTAGATAAAGATGCTATTGTACTTCTTGTAGGCTTCACTGGTTCAGTGGGTTCCCTGCCCCTGTTCCTTGGCTGCTAATGATTGTAATTATCATATCTGGGTCAAAAAGTGACTTTTGAGCCTTTGTTTTTGCCTCAAGATCTTAGACAGGCAGCCTTTGAATATGCATCTAGTCTTCTTAGTATAGTTCCTCCCTGGCTTCTGCCTGTAACTTGTTGATTCACAGCAGGGCTGGTCATTGTAGTATTGGGGTCACTCTGAGACTGATAATTGGTATGCTAACCTATTCTGATAAAGTCTATCTACCTGAGTAAAATAGGTGTGCATGCATGCAAAACAGAGTGACAAAGATATACTGTCTTCAAATGCATCTTTTAACTTCAAGAATGGCTATCTCCCTATTGACTTCACAAGTATCTGGTTCATTTTTTCTTTTGTTCCTACTGATTTGACAAATGGTTATTAGTGGGGTTTTTTTTTTGGAGGAGGTGGGCAAATTAGGGGGAAATCCAAACCTGTAAGCTTCCTAAAGGCAGGGTCTGTTTCATTTTTTCATCTTTGACCCCCTAGAACACATGGTTATCATTCAATAGGAACCTAATACATGCTTGTCAAATTGAACAGAATTGGAGTAGAGAATTCTTGGTAAAAGATAACTCATGTTCTGCAATTTATAGTTTTAGAAAGTTGCCTGAAGGCACTGAGAAGTAGTCAAAGTCAGTATGGGGCAAAAGTGTGACTTGAATCCACATTTCTAATCGAGAGTCCAGTGCTCTATCGATTCTAACAGTGGTTCTCAGTGCATATGCTGGGCCATACTAGACAAGGTGTCCTATGAACTGTGTGGAACTCCTAGTCCTAAATTGTATGGAACTACAATTACATGTGCACAGGAGAATCACCTAGTTCACTTGTGATTTCCCAACTGAAAAGATTGACATTTTGTCCTGAGCAAAAAGAAATCTTTGTGTATCACTGCATTATACCATGTTGCTTCTCCAGAGATAATCTTACTCCATTAGCACTGATAACTAAAATAAGCAAATTATTGTTCAGCTTTCAAAAATCTCCTTCCCCACTCTAATCAAAATAAATTACTGTTCTAAAAGAGATCATGTCTACACTTCACAAAAATAAAATGTATCTCGACCTGAGGTATGAAGAAAGGCAAATAGCTATACCAAGAAGCAAGAATGAACATTTTATAGGGGACAAAAATGATTAGACCAAGCTCTCCTGACTACTGACTTAAATTGTGTTTGATTTAAATTCAATCCATGTTGTCAAATACAATTGCTGTAATATTACTAAACCTACCTAAGGAAAAAAGACAGTCAGTAATACTATCGGAAGGTCATTGAGATTTGATTCAACTTCATTTCTGAGGAGGTACATTTTAACAGGAAGAAACATGTGCTAATCTTGCAATTGCTTTTCAGATAAACTTTCATTACAGCAAGGGCTATTTTACCTATGGATGTAAACAGCTAGCCAATCTTCTAGCAAAATTGCTGTGAAAATATTGCATTTTCTCCAACATTTCCAGCTGGCTGAAACCAGACTGCCAATCACAAAATCATAGATTTGGAGATAGAGGGGACCTTAAGAGTCATCCAGGCCACTACTCCTAATTTTGCAGATGTGGAAACAGAGGCCTAGAGAAGTTGAATGTCTTGGGTTGTCTTTTTTTTAACATGATTTTTTTTAAAATTGACAAGCATTGATTTTCTCTCCCTCTACCCACTTTCCACCCCTATTGGGAAAAAGAACAACAACAAAGAAAAAAAAAACCTTGTAACAAATATGCATAATCAACCTAACAAGTTCCCACAGACTTGTGCAATCCTTGTTTCCCTTTCATTTATACCACGTTTCTACCCAACTTTGTAAACATCTCAGTAGTTTCTGGTCATCAGATTTCAAGCTAGCCCTTAAAGATTTTCTAATCCAGACCTCTCATGTCACTGTATTTAGAAAGGATCATAGATTTAGAGGTAGAATGGAAATTTTATTTAATTTTGTGGAAACTGAGACCCAGAGAAGGAAATTGACCTGCTCAAGGCTACCAGTGTATTTGAGTAATTAGAATCCACTTCTCTGATTTAATATCCAGGTTTTTCTGCAGCATCACACTGTCTCCCCATAGTCAAAAATGTGGTAGCTCACCTCAGAAGCTGAAATGATAACTGACCAATCTCACAGGCCATCAAAGGGAGAAAGTGAAACATTTATTATACCCTCATATAATATCCAGGAAAATGATACCCTGCCTGTAACACTTGGAAATCAATGAAGCCAGGTCTCATTCTGGACTAACTCTTAGAGGTCTACAATAGCCATGTAGACACAAAGCTGATTCTGATGGACTCCCAGGAGGCCAAGGAAGTTGTGAGTGGATTTTCTAAGACCCTTAGAATATAATGGAAATCCTACCTTGGGAGCCATAGGAAGTCTTTCAGGTCACCAATTTAGTTTTTAGTCTATTTTTCCTGATGGGAATCATTCTCCATAGTGGGAACGAACAAGGGACCAAATTAGCTTTCTTAGTAATATGTGTGACAACTCTGAAATCCACAGGACTTTACAGAATTAAAAGTAAACATCTTGAAACTGATAAAGGGGAGTTGGATGAAGCATTTCCCTCACTGACATTTCAAGACTCAGGAAAAAGTAGCAACAGTCCTACAGAGACATTTGTAGGAAAAACAAAACAGAACAATAATTTAAAGTGGTGGTGGAGGAGACAGGAAAGTTGTTTCTTTGGGATATACCTTGTAACAAGGGTCACTCCAGATGGATACCTCATAATATTAATTCTGGCTTCAAACAACAACCTCAGAAGTTGATGAAAGGGCAGAGTCAACCTTTCTTGCCAAGGAAATGTTACCAAAAAACAAACACAAAGCAACCAAGAGGTTGCATAATTTGGTGGAATTTTTGTATACAATTACACTCCATTTATTTTCTACCTCAGGAGATGGGATGTTTATAAATATTTGATCACTTATCATTACACACATTCTGGAGGTTTATGGAAGGGTTTTAAAAAAAATGAAAAAAACTACTTTCTTTCATCAGTTATCACATTCAAACCAGGAAAAATAGACCAAAGACTAAATTGGTGACCTGAAAGTTAGCCAAAATAAGTTGAACCCACCATTTTAATTTGACCATTTGTTCCTCATGTGTACATGGGAGAGTTTCCATCCCCTTAGTATAAGAAAGTGAGATCTTCTCTGGTTCCATGTCTACGTGGTGTAGATTACAGATTTAGAGTCAGAAGACAACTTAGAGGTTATCTAGTGCAACCTCATCATTTTACAGGGGAAAGAAAGTGAAGCACAGACAAAGTTGTTAGGTGACTTGCCCAAAGTCACACACACAGTAAGTATCAGAGTTAGGATTTGAACCTAGATCTTTCTGACTTCACGTTTAGTGCTCTATCCACATTGTCTCTCAAAGACTACAGAAAATGGCTTGGTATTAAATATCTATGGTCCCCTGGCACCTAGAGATGCAGCATTTCTGACTCTCAAGTTGTTGCTGGGCCTCAGTTTCCTTTGGGTGTCAACTGAGCTTTTGGAGGTCTCACTTAGACACTCAGTAGGATCAAAGACCACATGAACATTTTATCACAAAAATCACAGAATATTGGAGTTGGAAGGTATGCTAGATTTGTTGTTATAGTTGTTCAGTCATTTCAGTCATGTCCAACTCTTTACGACCCCATTTTGGGGTTTTCTTAGGAGATGCTAGAGTGGTTTCACCATTCCCTTCCCCAGTCCATTTTATCAATGAGGAAACTGAAGCAAACAGGGTTAAGTGATTTGACCAGGCTCACCCAGCTAGTAAGTGAATGAGGCTGGATTTGAATTCAGAAAGATGAGTCTTTATGATTGTAAGCCCAGCGCTCTATCCACTGTGCCACCTAGCTGCTTCAACTCCCTAAGCTAATAGATAGGAACGCTGAGGGGTATAGATTTGCTCAGTCATATAACTAGCAAGTATCAGAGCCAGATTGGCCATTTTCTAAGCTCCCAAAGCAGCTTTTTAAGCCTCCTCTGGAGGAAAAGACTGTGTCAAGAAGAAGGAACTATGGACTCTGTGGACAAACTATCCTGATAGATGAGACCATATTCTGTCTCATTAGATTCAGGCTAACCATGATCATTTACCCTAGTTATCTTCTGAACTACTACCACACATACTATCAGTCGGCCAATAAGCACCTATTACGTGCCAAGCACTGTGCTAAGAGCTGGCGATAAAAATAAGAAAAAGAAACACAGTCCTTGCCCTCAAGGAGCTTACAATCTAATGGATAAAAACAATACACAAAAGGAATCTGAAAAGTAGGGGGATAAAGACACTATGGGTTACCTGTTCATGATGTTTGTAGAATCAAAACCAGTCAAAGCTGCTGATAGAAAATAGAGAGCTACCTGGAAAAATCTAAGCCTTCTGTAAAGGAAGGCTTTGGGAGAAATTTACTGCTCCTCTCTCCCATTAGAGGAGGTAAAGAAGTAACTGAGGATCCTGAGAAAGTATTGAGTATTAAAAGTTTAGTCAATCTGAATGATGATGGGATTTTTGGTGATGGGCGTATTTTGGGGGAGGAATGATGTTTGTGGAATTGAAACCAAGCAGAACCATTAATGGAAAATAAAGAGTGCTTTCCACACTCTCTCTTTCCACCACCTCAGGTCTACCTTTTGCTCTAGCCATCATAAAAACAAAACTATCATTGCTTTTGAAAATGGGCATGTCAATTTAATGCCCTATAACTTTTACTCATCAGCCACTGGTTTCCCAGAATAAAATACCTTTCCTTGACCACTATTCCACTACATATTTTGTTTCCCCCTGTTAGACTATAAGTTTCTTGAGGACAAAGCTGTCTTGCTTTTGTACTTTTATATCCAGCACTTCACACAGAGTTTGGCACATAAATATTTAATAAATACTTTTTCATTCAGCCATTACTTCCTTTATTTATTAATTCAGTCAAATCTTCTAATTTCTAACCACTGCTCTTTCTATTATGTCTTGTTCAGATAAGTACTTTTAAATAATATGAAATATACTGGATGAGGGTACAAAGCTAACTGATTAATGAGAGAAATGTTACAATTTTATTTATGAAAATTAGAACACATTCCTTGATTGCGTTAGAATCTAGGATGAGAGGATGAATAAGTAAATGAGCTAGTAGCAAAAAAAGAAAAAGAAAAAGAGATGGGTGATAACCACAATGAGGCTATGTGTAAGCATTGTCAGTAGTTGTAGGACATTGCTTGAGAGTTGTTGCATTTCATAATTTATGTATAAGTCCCCATACATAGTTAATCAACCTAAATACTTTCCATTATGGGTTGGTTTGCTTTGTTTGCATTCAAACTCTTTAGTCCATGTGCCCTGAAGTATTAGGCAAGGATCTCATCTGTAGGTAATTTTGTGAGCATATACTCTCAACATCTGAGGTATTTCCCAAACCTGCTCTACAGTGGTTTTGTTGACTTCTGCCTAAAGACTTGATGTCATAGGCAGCCAAAGCAGAAATAGGAAGAAAAAAAAATCAATCCATCTTCCAGAGCCCAAGGAAATGAAGGAAAAGATCATTAGCTATTCTCCCCCAAATCCCAAACCATCAGACTAGAAGTTTCCTTAGTTATTCAGTCTCCCTTACTTACTCAGGGTGGGGAAATGATTTATGCAGATATTCAATTCCTTAACTATGTCTCTCAAAACAAAGGAGGGCTGGTTTAAATATATCGATGTTTCACATATGCTTGCTACATGAGGTTTTTTTTTTTTTTTAAACATCATCCATCCAAGGGGAGAATTTAAGATGGAGATGCTAAGTGGTAGCTCTTAAGTTACTGCTTGCTGCCCAGAGAGACAAAAATATACATTCAAAATTGAGACAGATGAGTGTGTTCTTATGACTCCTTTGAATGCTACTATATACTTCTTGTGCTTCTTGGATGGGTACACCATTAGGCAATAGATCATCTCCCCGGGAGGAAGAAAAAAAAGAATAAACTTACCCAAATAATTGTTGCTTTTGTACATCTCAGTGATGTTAATTTTTGTGGCTCCTTGTGGGATTTCAACAACACGGTGATAGCCCAGGCTGGTGAGGGTGTGCTTAAACACTCCTGACACAATCTGACAGCCTGTGTTGTCTCCTCCACAGATACCACATTTATCTACGACCTTGTCAGAGCCTAGGTAGTCATCACAGCCAATAGTCTGCAAAGAGGAAGGAAAAGAAGGACGTTTGTAGTTATCATATACACTTTCCCACAATATCAAGTTCATTCATTGACGGAGGGGGAAAGGAGATCATGGGGCTTGAAAGACACAATGAATTAAAAAGTTCTCAACGGCAGCTAAATCTCAATGCCCCTTTATCTCCATCACTCTCTCGATCCATTCAACATCCCCAGTGGCAATCTGTCTCATGCTTCTTTTTATTCCTCCTCACCACAGGTCCCCATAAGACCAGATATGAGGGCAGGGAAGAGTGGGGACTTGAGTGATTTTGAAATTTCAATGAAAACAATCCCTTTGGAACTAACATTTAACATACGAACATTATGTGTGTGTGTGTGTATACACACATATTATACTTATATATATATGTATATATATATATGAGTATACACATATATACTCAAATAGTTTGTATTAAAGAGGACACAATGAGAAGACATTCACAAGGGATGGGTCTACTTGTTCAAGGAATTAAGGTCAATAAGTGTTTGAGGTTTGAATTACTCTGGCAACTATGTCTCTGCAGAGCTGATCTTCTTATATCCACACCAGCCCACACCAAAGGCTTGATGTCACTTTTCTAGATGCCAGAGGGTAAAGAAAAAGCATAGCAACAGAAGATGTAGGGCTCAAAGGAACATAAGGGGTCACCTAACCTGATTTGTATTTTACAAACAAGGATGCTGAGATGGAGACAAAGTGACTTGTCTAGGGCCACACCTATAGTAAGTGGAAAAAGTGAGGTTCAGAGTCAAAACTAGCAATTTATGTACTCCTGGTAAATGGCATGAATCATGAAGTCAAAGTTGGGCCAAGGGGTAGGTCACCTAACGTGTGTGAGATTGGCAACCTGGGAAGCTGCCCCTGGAGCTTTCTATTTTAACTACTCACCATGGATAAGTAGGTGATAAGCTCTGGTTCCTAAACTGCAGAAGGAT
This sequence comes from Vombatus ursinus, assembly GCF_900497805.2. NCBI lineage: Eukaryota > Metazoa > Chordata > Mammalia > Diprotodontia > Vombatidae > Vombatus > Vombatus ursinus. The sequence continues at coordinate 63,185,752 of NW_020948983.1, read as the reverse complement.
CAGTGGGGTTGTCAGCACCCTCTAAGTTTTAGTTCCCTGGAAGACAGCCCTGATCACTTCACAGTAGTTGTTATTCAGGCTAGGATTAGAACCCAGGTAACCTGATTCCAAATCTTCTTTCTACTGCAGCAAAATGCCTTCAGGTCCTTGAATAAATCTATAGACTAAAGTCAGTTTCTGAATAGCAAAGAGTTGTCTGCCCTAAATAATTGAGTCTGTACTGACTTATAATTAGCACTTAAGAAGAATCATGAAACTTCCTGCATCTCTTTCCTAATGAAATTTTGAACCACTAATTCTAGCAAAAAGATAATTTTTTTTCTTTTCTCTATCCTTCACATACTTCTTGCTTTTCATGTAATTCTGAAGCCAAAAATAACCCCACACCAAAAACATTAAACTCTGGAATCAGAACTCAGTGACCTTTGTTCAAATCAATCATTTTTCAGGAGTTGGCCCAATACCATATAAACTACTCTCTTATTCAAAGTCTGAGAACATTCTCAAATCAAATTTCAGCAGCAATGCACTCAGCAAACTAACTTGAGTTCTCTGATTCCCTTAAACAATGGAGGGTCTCTATGTTAAGAGTTTCAGGTGTCAGAGACCAAAAATCAAGCTGCATCATGCAGAAAGGCATCCAGTGTTTATTCCATGCCTAATGTTTAATTTCTTTTTATACGCACAACACATCTATCTTATTGCTTCCACATTTGTGAACGGACATTTGTCCGCTAGTGATAACTAGGATAGCTCTCCTAGCAATCTCTCTGTAAAACATTATTTTTTGACAGAAATAGAAACACCACCATTCCATACCAATATGTTCATCCCACATCCACTTTTTCTTCTAAAATAACACATTTACTTGTGTATTTTCCCTTCTCTCAAAAATTTCTCCCCTGCTCCATGCACATTTTGAGAAGGCAAGCAATTGACATTTTCTATAAATAATTGTCAACCTTCATGCTTTTCTTTTCTCTTTAAGCATGCATTGCTTTTTAAGATTTGCTAAGCAATTCACACAGATTATTTCATTTCAGATTCACAACAGCCCCACAAAGAACTGCAGGCAGTATTTTCTACATTTTACAGTGGAGGAAACTGAGGCTGGAAGAGGTCCAACGACTTGTCCAGGGGTCATCTAGTCAGTAAGAGTCAGACACAGGATTGGAATCCAGGTCTTCCTGACTCCAAGTCCTAACTACTATGTCATGCTATCTCAGAATCCAACAAAAGAATAAATCTAACACTGATGGAACAAGGCAGAAATAGAACCAAGGTGATTCCTGCCTGATGGTCAATGAGGCATACTCAGTCAGTATATACAATCTTTAATGTTGCATGGAATCTTAGGGCCTAAATTCAAGTTATTCCATCCTATGCACAAGGAGCAATTGAGACATATAACATTAAGAATATAACCTCTGATAATTCATGAGCTGAAACTATTAAAAAGGCATGAAATTAAAAAGACTGGCTCTCAATCCATAAAGACCAAGTGCCTGAATGTGCTAAATAATTCATCACAGTGTCAGCAAGAGAGCATGTTTTACCATCACGTGGTATAGTGGGACAGGATTTGTAATGAGTTGGGAGTCAATGGTTCAAATGATCTCTCCGCCTTCCTAACATTCTGACCTCAGAAAGGTCACTTAATCACTCATAGCCTCACTTTTTGCATCTGTAAAAGGAGAGGACTAGATTCAAAGACCTCTAAGGTCCCTTCCAGTTTCAAGCCTATGATTCTTTGCTTTCTTTTGAGAAGAACAACAAATCATGTTTAGCATCTGCTTAACAGTATATAAACATTCTTCTCAACAACCCCATAAGCAGGTGGCACAAGTATTATTATATTTTCTAGAGGAGGAAATTGAGGCTCAGAGAGGGTACGCTATTTACCTTTGGTCAACCCAGCCAGTAGGTAGCAAGCATGGGATTTGAAAGAATGGGGAGGTTGAAAAAGAGAAATCACCTAGTCTGATGCCCTTATTTTACAAGTATGGAAATAGCAGCTCAGAGAGTAAAGGCACCATTTCCAAGTTTATACAACTTTACTAATTGTCTGACCAAGGATTTAAACCAAGATCTTCTGACACTAAGGAAGCATTCTTCCCATAACACCATGTTGACTTTCTATGCACATGGAATCAGATAATCATACATCTGGAACCGGAAGGGACTTCAAAGGTCCTCGAGTCCAAACCTTCATTTTCCAGATGAGAAAGCGAGGCTTAGAGAGGCTTAGAGAGTGATTTGTTCATAGTCACACAGGTCAGAAGCAGGATTTGAAGCAGTATCTCTGACTCCAGAGTCAGTGTGTGTCATGCCTACTATCATATGGAAGTAGTTAGGTGGCTCAGTGGATAGAGCTCTGGGTCAGGAGTCAGGGAGACCTGAGTTCAAATCTAGTATCAGACACTGTGACCCTGAGCACATCACTTAACCTCTGTTTGCCTAATCCACTGGAGAAGGAAATGGTAAACCATTCCAGTATCTTTGCCAAACAAACCCCATATGGGGTCACGAAGAGTCAGTCATGACTGATCTACTGAACAACAGCTACCATACAGTGTTTCTGATGACATATTTCACAGTTTCTTCTTTTTTTATTCTTTTGACTTTTTTCTATTGTTTCTTTATGTTTTAGGGAGTCATTAGCTTCTACTTGCCCAATTCTAATTTTTGAAGAATTATTTTCTTCAATGAGCTTTTTGTACCTGTTTTTCCATTTGGCCAATTTTGTTTTTTAAGGTCTTATTTTCTACTAAGTATTTACTAGATGTTTCTGACCCTGAGCAAGTCATTTAATCTCTGTTTGCTTTAGTTTCCTCAATTGTAAAATGGGGATAATAATAATAATACCCACCTCTCAGAGTACTTGTGAGGATCAAATGAAAAAATATTTGTAAAGCACTTAGCACAGTACCTGGCACTTAATAAATGCTTGTTTTCTTTCTTCCTTCCTTCTTCCCAACACCATAACAAGTTAGAAAAATGTGTGTGCCTTTTTCTCATATATTACTTTTATATAGTCTATTGCATTCAAGTAATACCTGTTTATCCCATGCCTGAGAAGCAGCATGGCCTAGCAGATAGAGCACTGTATCCTTGATACGGTCAGCAAACCTAATATTTGATAGAAGAAGCAGTGAGGTGTTGTTAAGGGCATTGGACTGTGAATTAGGACACCCTGATTCTTATCTCAATTCTATCACTGAATAAATATTGAAATGGCTGAGGGAAAAAAAAAAACCTCATGAGGCTTTGATGGCAAGATGGCAGCTGAGCATGCATTCCATAGTCCTATTCATAATTTCAAAGTGGGAAACAAAGGCTGGGTCTGAAAACAAACAATGCCATTTCTAGCCAAATTATGTACAGCCAAAGTGGGCACAGACTCTAGATTACCTGACTTGTAGTTTTTGATTCCAGCAGCTAGACAATGAAGCATTTGATTCCATGAGGCTGGTCTTAGCACCACTTCCAAATGTATTAATTTAATTTGGAATTGAGTCATTTATAGTATCCCAAAAAACAGCTGGTGCTCCTCTTGCCCAAAATATCCCCTCCGAGGTAATTTTTTTTTTATCTTGGAGAGATTCTAAAAGTATATAGAATTAAGGGAAAGCTAAGAGTTACAATGGAGGAAAACAATCTTGCCTATACACCATGGAGTAGTAGAAAGAATATTGGGTTCGGAGTGAACGGCTCTCGATTCCAGTCTTGGTTCTGCTATTGACTGTGATGCCTTGGGTAAGTTATTTCAATTCTCTGAACCTCAGAAAGGATTGAACACTTTCCTTTCCTACCTCACTGGATGGTTCTGAGTACCATGTGAGATAATGTATATGAAAGCCCTTCATATACTGTGAAGTCTTCAATACATATGTAACCTATTAGTATTATCACAGAAAATCTGCAGGTAAATTCTCTTCCTTCTTCCTACCTTCCCCATGGTTCCAAGACACCAAATAAAAAATAAAAGAGGAAAAATATATTTCCCAGGTATCATCATGCAACTGCAGTTCAAAAGAGTAATTTCTGTCTGAAATAAAACCTATCAGACTAGGCCTGGCTATCAGCCAGAGATCTTCAGTATTCTTCTAAAAATTTTTGCAACATGCTTTGGGAAAATCTTTACAAGTTGCAAGTTAACACTGGAGAAATTGAGCAAGAATTACACCCAATTGTGTGCCAAAATTAACTTCCATGAAATCTCCAGAGAGAAGGGAGAAGCAATCTGGATGAAATATACAGTGGTGAGCTTTGCAGGAACTCAGAGCTGTGTATACAACAGGATGGGTCTAATGCCAGGCTTGGAAAGAGATGAATTCTCAAATGGAAAGCAGATGTCAACGTTTCAGTGCTGAAACAAACACATGAGAATCAAAATCTCCAGTCAAGAGGATTGATGACCTAAACAGGTAAAGTAATTTACCTCTGCTACCACATGATCATAGCAGTGGGAAGGAAATGCAATTAAAAAAGATTTATGAATGCCTTTATTAATACCTCATAATTATTTCCCAATATCTCTCCTTACCTTGTAATGAAGAAAAACTTTTCAGCAAAACTGATTGACACAGCTGCCATACCTGAAGTCATATCTAACGTGCTACATTTATAGCCCCCACTTCTCTACTGAGCAGAGGAATGGGCAATTTTATCATATCTCTTCCTGAATCAAGACTGTTTGTTACAATTAATTTGAGCTTAGTTGCCTTTTTATTTTTACGTTGTTTTCATTTACATTATTGAGTTTATTGTTCTGGTTCTACTTTCTTTACTCAGTATAAATAGATATATCTTCCCACCTTTCATTAAGTTCAGATTATTTGAAATGTTATAGTAACTAATTGGTTGAAACACCAAGATGCAGAAAATTTTATTTGTGGTAGCCTGAAGCAACATGGCCCAGTGGGAAGAACACTGGATTGAGAGTTATATGATTTGGTTCTACAACTGTGGCAAATTACTTCCCTCTTCTGAGATGTAGTTTTCTCATCTCATCAAAATAAAACTACACTACCTATTTTCATAGAATTACTATGGGGATCAAATGAGAAAATATATGTAGTATTTTTATAATTATAAAGCACCATGTAAATACTATTACTAACACTACCACTACCAATACCATCACCACTACCACCACCATCACTACTACAGTTATCCCTTCTACATTGTAACTTTTCCCATTGCTGCTTTGATATATTGTGGGTTGGCATAAGAAATTAAATGGAAATTTTTTTGGAGTTTTGCAGAAGCCACAGATGACCCTTGGAGGCCAGCAGATGACACAGAAAAAGTTTAGAAATTCAGAAATACATAAAATATGTGTAGAGTACTGTATAACATAAACATATTTTATCTTTTAGTACCATAATAACTCAGACTTCTTCTCTGGTATGAATGGAAGGCCAAAAAATTTCACGTGGATTTTCCAGATTGTGGGAGAACCACGCCCCTAACCCTCGTGATGTGGAAGGAATAACAGTGCTACTGCTATTACTGCTGCTAGTATAACTGCAACAGAATGAAACCTAACAAACCAGGTTCATAAGAGTATATTGGTGCTTTGAGAATTGATAACAACAATAATAAAGAGAGGCAATAAGCTATAGGGATAGAGAGCCAACTTTGGGAATCAGAAGAACTGAGTTCAAATCCTTTCTCCTCTTAGCCTACCCCCGTCATCTCTCAAAGACTGTAAGTTGCAAAACAGCTGTGAATCTTCACTTACAAAGGGAATTTCCTCACCAGGAGCTCCCCCTATCAGTGAAATCATAGGTCCGGACCTATGACATATAATAATAATGATAATGATGATGCAAATGATGATTGATGATGATATTAATAGTTGTTATTTTTTACTTCACAAGGCTACTTCTGGCATCACTTCTAAATTGATTATCTTAATTTCATTTGGAATTGAACTAATCTATTTGTAGTACCTCAAACACAGCCCACCCTCTACTAGCCCCAAATATTCCCCCCAAAGCAACAATTCTCTCACCTTGGAGAGATTATCCAAGTGTAAAGAACTAAAGGAAGACTAAGAGTAATGATGGAGACAATCAGTTTTGTCTCTACACCATGGAGTGGTGGGATGAACACAGGACTTGTAAGTGAAAGCTTTAATAATAAGAATAATAATAGTCATCACATCTCAGTGCAATATTAAAGGCTTATAATAGATATATATTTCTTGATTTGCCAAACACAACTGTTATTGTTTTACTACTAGATAAAACATATGAAAAATTAAGATTCAGGAATGGAACCCAAATGGCCTCCTTGGGTGACCTCCTCACATTCCCCACTAATAATATGACAAAGAAACTTTGAACAAATGGCTGGATCAAGCTAATTTATTTAAAGAAACTAAGGGCTTCAAGATAGCAAAATCTGATCTTTTAATTGCGGTCAGAAAACAAAGTCCATTCCTCTGGAGCTTGGACTTCAGGACAGATGCAGATTTGGAAAAAGAAAAAATTGTGCAACTTATCACTGCAGACTATAACACACTGTATACCACCTACTAAATACCTAGAAAAATATAATTAAGTGGCAATAGTTATACATTAAAAGCTGACTATTTTTCATTAATACTTTAGATCTACATCCTTACAAATTCAACAAATAAGTTTGACAGGAATCATGGAATCAGAGGACCAAGAAGGGACATAGAGGCCGCCTAGTCCATCTGCTTCATTTTACAGAATAGGAAACTGAGGCCCAGTGAGGTTATATAATGTTTCTGAAGGCATTCAATTTGTAACTATATCAAAAACAGGACTTGAACCCAGGTCTTTTGACTCCAGACCCATAAATAAAAACACTATCCATAATTGCCCAGAGACAATATTGACCAACAAAAATTTAAGAGCAGCATTTTTAATAGATGTTGACATAGCAAATGCTCATGACCTCCAAAGTATGTAGAATGAAAAGCTTTTTAACTACAGAGACTGAGAAGAAGAAATCAAATCCACGTGTGAACAGGAAGACCTACATACTAGCCCTGAGTTCCTGCTGCTAGTAGGACTGTCCGGAAGACAATTACAAAACCTACTTTACCCATTGCAATGGTTCACCATGCTCTAAACATAAAAGAATTAAAGCAGAACTGACAGCTATCCCAGAAATATTTCTATTTGTACTTCATTGAGTACTGAGAATGATTCTGTTACCATAATGATAATTATGACGATAATGCCAATAAAAGTAATAACTAAATACTATTTTATCATCTGATGCTTGCTTCTCTGAATAACAGCAAACTATTTAAGATTCAGTCAGAGTTTATTTGGAGGTCTTATTTCTGTGAAGCTTAATTCTCTGGAAAAGGGTTCCAAAGGAACCTGGAGGTGAGTGCATAAAATCTATTGCCATTACCACTCAACCCCATCTTCATAAATAACTGTTCCAAAGACCTAGCACATATGCAGGTCTTTTGATTTTCACTCAAAGTCTTAAGGAGCTTGGTTGGGTTTTCAGTTTTGCCAGAGAACAGAAGTTTAGAAGCAACAAATATGAAGTAGGAGTCAGGGGATGGGATGCAGAGAGCCCCCAAGCCTGCTTCCTGGTACTCTACCCATGACAATTTCCACTTAGGCTCTCTTTCTTGGAACATAAACTATTGCAAATCGATCCAAGGACAGCAGACTTGCAGCTGACACATGAAAGTGAAAGAGACAAAAACAACAACAAACCCAAAGCAGCCATACAACAATGCTGTTTGTTATAGTAAAGAGAATGGATGTTCATGAGAACTTTGCATCATCAAATAAATTCTAAATTATTTTTAAGCTATTTTTTCCCTTTTTTTTTTTAGGCAATTGGGGTTAAGTGACTTGCCCAGGGTCACACAGCTAGTAAGTGTTTGGTCTGAGGCTGAATTTGAACTCAGGTCCTCCTGACTTCAGGGCCAGTGCTCTAGCCACTGTAACACCTAGCTGCCGCTAAATAATTTTTTGTATCCTAGTTGAGAAGAGTATGAAGTATTTAATGTACTTTACAAAGATTTTGGGGCAGCTAGGTAGCGCAATGGAAAGAGTACCGGCTCTGGAGTCAGGAAGACCTGAGTTCAAATCCGGCCTCAGACACATAACATACACTAGCTGTGTGACCCTGGACAAGTCACTTAACCCCATTGCTTGGCCAAAAAAAAAAAGATTTCTACCACAAGTAGAAATAAAGCCTAATACTAGAGTGATAAGCTTCAGTTATCTCAAAAACAAAACAAAACAAAACAAAACAAAACAAAACAAAACAAAAAAACCTCACAAGTACAGAATCAGACCCTGGGGAAATGAGGTATTGAATTTTCCTGAGATAAGTAGTCAACTGAGTGTTTTCTCATGTATGCTGTGAAATTTCTCTAGGACATAAAGGTTATAGGCTCACAGACCTATTGCTAACTGAGGGGACCTCAGAGATGTTCTAGTCCAACCCTTGTTTTACAGATGGAGAAACTGAGGTCCACTTTACCCGGAGAGCCAAAGTGACTTGCTTCAGATCGCATAGGGAATAAGTGGCAGGGTTAAGAATCTGAACCCAGGTCGTCTGTTGGCATATCCAGCGTTCTTTCCACTAGACCATGCTGGTATAGGCTCCATATCAAAACCTTTGATCTTCCTGGATTGGGATATGGGCTCAAAGTCCAGCTTGGTCATTTATTACTTGTGTGATCCTGGACCAGCTTATTCTCCAGGTATTAATTTTCATATCTGTCAAACATGGAAATCAGACTAGATATCTTCTGAGGTCCATTCTGGACCTCATAATCCTTTGATCTTTCAACCAGGTATTTTGAAATTACAGCACTTTTCCAAACTCAAATCTTTCATAAAGTAACCAGATCAGCCACTAGAGCTAGCTCATAAAAACAGAAATGCATTGATTTTTTCCCCTTCTGATGATTCTGTTAAGGCAAATGAGTCAAGAATAAAAAACAAAATAATTTCCCCTGAAAATTCCCACAATGATAAAGCAAAAAGCTCTAAAATATCCATGAAAATGCAGCTAGCTGACCCTGTGGATGGAGCGTTGGCCTGGAGTCAGGAAGATCTGAATTCAGATCCAACCCAGATGCTTACTAGCTCTGTGACCCTGGGTAAATTACTTGACCCCTGTTTGCCTCAGTTTCCTCATCTGTAAAATGGGGATAATAATAGCACTTACCTCCCTTGTTGTGAGGATCAAATGAGAGATAATAATTGTAAAGTGTTTGGCATATAGTAAGTGCTATAAAAATGTTTATATATATGCATATATATACATTATAGTTTATGTTAATTTATGTAATATTTTATATTAATATAATAATTTATATAGGGTAGTTATTAATAGGTACATGTAATTGTTAATAGCTGTTAATATATATTAATATAGCTATTATATGTAGCTAATATATTAGCTATATATGTATGCACATATACATGTATACATATACATGATACACACACATACATACATACATACATACACTAAACACCAACTATGTGTAAAGCACTATATTTGGATGAAGTCATATACAACAGTTTCCCTTCAAAGAGCTTACAGTCTAATGAGGACATTAGACATTTGGACAAGTAACTAGACAGTTAGGCAGGATGGGAGAAGGTTGAAGGAAACATCTAGATGAAATGCTGTGAGAAATATGAAGAGGGAGAGGTCATACTGAGTTAGGGAAATCAGGAAAAACTGTCATGGAAGAAGGGGCCCTAACCTGGCCCTGCAAAGAAAGGGAGGTATTTTAATCTAGTCAATCTGACAGCCCAAAAGTACAGTACAGTAGAAAGAGCATTGATTCTGGAGTTGCAAGATATGAGTTCAAATCCCACCTCTAATATTTATTATATGTGTGACTGTAGACAGTAACCTAACAGATAACAACCCAACAGCAACTTAACAGCAGATAGTCAACCATCCTGGGCCTCTATTTCTTCATTCATAGAATGAGGAAGTTGAACCAGATGGTTTCTGTGTGTCTCTTTCTGACTAAATCTATGATGCTATAACCCATTTCAACATCTTCTCCAGACTAAACATATCAGGAGACGAATCCTTACATTACATAGACTCCATACGTCTCCCCATTCTGATAAATGTCATATCTCCAGTATGGCACCCAAAAGGCAGTAGTATTCTAGATATGGTCTGGTACAGAAGGTCAGCAAAACTACATCTCTCTCATTCTGAACACTCTGTCTCTTTAATGCAGCTTGAGATCACATTTATACATTAGCATTTTACACATTACACTATAGACTCATAATGAATTTGTAGTCATCCTGAATCCCCAGATTTTTTTCACAAGAACTATTATCCAACCACGTCTACCCCATTCTATACTATATGGACTAGAATATAATGGTAACTGACACCACCGAAAATGAATACCGTATTTCATTGATAATCCTTGCCACTGATAATCGTCGAGCTGTTTTTTTTTTTCCAGTCCAAAAATTAGTTTATAACCTTTCATCGCATAATCATCGCATGGCATAATTCTGTTCATCATGCTGCTTAAAAGGTAAGCAGAGCAGCATCGTATTCACCAGCGACATATGGATATGCATTTATCTCTCACACATTGCAAGCTGAGAGCCTAGAATTCTCAGCCCATGCACATTGTCAGTATACTTCCAAAAGCCAACTTGCATGGTTTGTTCAGAGCTCTGAAGTACTAATGGTATTGTCACTCAACCCAATGAAGAGCAAAGGTGCAAGGGGAGCAGGCGGGCGCTGGCGAAACTGCTGTAAGTCACGTGATATGGTAAGACTTGCATCTTCCCGAGCTAGCTAAACTGTACAGTTCGTCTGCCAGCGATGCATTAATGTGCAAAGCATTTCTTTCTGATTATGGGTAAAAATAAAAACTACTCTGAGGGCTTCGAGCTGAAAGTGATTGCTTTTGCTGAACAGAATGGAAACAGCTGCGTAAAGACAGTTTTCATTGAGTTAAAAGTTGGTGCAGACTGGTGGAAACTAAGACAAGTTATATTGGCACTTTTTTTTAAAGCTTCACATAATGGTTGCACCCCGTTATTTTTTTTTGCAAAAAAAATTGGCATAAAATCTGTGGTGAAATATGGTAAATGGAAAAAAAATTATTAAGTACTAGCTATGGCCAATCATTGTACTAAGCCCTAGGATACAAATACAAAAGGTAAGACAGTCTCCGCTCTTAAGGAGCTTATGTTCTGTTGGGGTGGAGGACATAAACAGAAGCTGTGGCTAGAGAAGGGAATTATGTTTTAGGGAGTTACAGGGAGGCTGACTTGATCTATAGAGCAGTAAATTGGCATGCCCATTCTAAAAAGTATGTGATTAGTTTAATTGCTGTACTCCAAGCAAGAGGTGGATAAAGGAGGGCAGGGAAAGGGTATGTGCATGGTTTGTAGGAAGATGGTAAGATGACCTGGGTGGATAGCTAGGTGGAATATAAAATATAGTATGCTTTGATACAGAATTGGCTTGATATAGTGAGCTAGGCAATTTGGCACTCACTCAGTGACCAAACAAGACATCTCAGCCCTTGGGTATGATCTCCAAAGCTGAGTATATTAAGTTTCACAGGAACTACAGATAAGTAGTCTGAATAAATAGCACCTATGGGTACATTTGTTTTGTCAGTTGAGTTGCCTTATGTAGAGTGAAGAATCAAAAGATGTAGGCTCAAGTATGGTTTTGCTGCTAAGTAGTTATGTGACTTTCAACAATTCACTTTGCCACTGTGTGCCTCAGTATCTTCCATCTATAAAATGACCTGTAGGCACTCTTAAAACTCAATTGCAGCTCCTAGATGCCATGATAGTCCTAGAACAAAGAATCTTGTGGTAGACAAATCTGTGCTAATCACCAAGATGTGCTTTTCTTACAACAAATGGCATTGAAAACAGCACTCCAAGAGAACTAAAGTGACAAAGTTATTGATCTAAGGCACAAAACTGATCTACAGGATAAAGGGAATTTTGGTTTCCTTAATGAAGGAAACTAAAAATGAGCAACCTGGTTTTAATCAAGTTTAAGGCAATGAGTTCTCAATATCTCATTCAGCTTCATGAAAGAAAACCATTTTGCTGTATGACTGGGTTGTTGGAAAAATGTTGCGCTTTGTGTGCGAGGAAAGGTGGGTGAGAACAAAAGCTTGTGACTACGACACTCCTCAGCAAGTTGATAAATCTGACCAACGAAGCCCTGGAGAGAAATGTTTTTAACTAGTAGCGTAGTGAGAGGGTACCTTCACCTGCTGAAGTAGGGATTATGAATCAAGGATGCTCATTTCAGGCCAGGGGGCCAAAGTTTCTACTTTAACTTAGAAATTGGGATCTTAAGCATTTGAAATGGAAATAATGGGGCATTCATACATGCTATGTTAGACATTTGAACAAGTAACTAGACATCAAGTATTCGAGTTAAGTAAAAGTCAATGAAGGTTACTTTTAAATGGATGTGTGTATTGTAAACTCCTGAATAGAGATGAGATAAAGGAATATAATATCCAAGACAGTCAAAAAGACCTTTAATTCAGCTAGCTGTAAACCTAGGAGATTGTTACATACAAATCTCTTTTCACTTCATCCCCCAACTCCCTATTGAATTCCCATCCATCCTGTAAAGCCCAAGGTAAATATCTGCGCAGCAACAGAGTTTTCCCTAATACCTCCATTCTCAAGTAGATGATGACATTTCTCTGATTTGAACCACAGGTATCATTTTGGTTACAATATATTATGCACTTATGCTGTATTATTTTGCATTAGTTACTTATAGATGTGTCACACTCCCCCCACCAAGACTTTAAGCTCCCCCAAGGATAGGGACCACGTCTTATCAAACTCCTGTATCCTTCACAGTACTTAGCATCCTTCTTTTCACACAAATACACAATTGTGTCTGCCTCCTCCCCCTTTGCCCCAACCAGAAGATATGTCAAATGTCAAATAAACAGTCTGCTCAACTAATGCTACAACAATCATGATGAAGCATAATTAATATCTACCAATGATGCTTCTCAAAGTGGTGTAATGGAAAGAAGACTGAATTTCAGATCATAAAATGCAAGCTTGAGTCTTAACTCTGCTACTTGCTATCTGTGCAATCTCTGGCAAGTCATTTGATCTTTCTGGGCCTCAGTTTCCTCATTTGTAAAATGAGGTAGATGGAGTAGATGACCTAAGATCTCTTCTGACTATAAAGCTATGATTCTGTGGTCCTATGGCCTCTCGTGTTCCTCCAAACTCTAAAGTCTTATAATCCTATGAAATGGGAACTTTTCAAATTCATTATAAATAAGACAGAAGGCTAGGAATGGTAGCATATGCCTATAATCTATATGCTGGAGGAAACTGAGGCTAGTGGGTCGCTTGAATTTGTGGTTTCTAAATCTTAGTTGAGTTAAAGCTAATCAGTTATCCATGACAAATCTGGCACCCATATGGGGAGCTGTCAGGAGCAGAGGGCCACCAGGATGCCTAAGGAGGGCTCAACCAGCCCATGTCTGCAAAACAGAGCAAATTAAAGCTTCCAAGGCCATCAGTACTGGGATCTGGCCCAAGAGTGACTGCTGTACTTTCAACCTTCCTGAGGAGAGGGACTCCCAATAAATCAATAAATGAATGAATACAACTGATAAAAATTTCTTAAAGATAGTAAGAATAATTTTATAAATAGCTGAAGCAATAAAGGAGGTGAGTAGGTTTCCCTGCTGAGAAAAAAAAAAGGAAAGAGAAGGGAAATATATATATATATATATGTATGATACTCTAGTCCAGAGAAATGAAAAAAAAAACAAAACAATGTTTTAAGGAAGAAAGAAGAGAGGATGTAAGCATTCATTAAGCACTTACTGTATGCCAGGAATTATGCTATATCATAGGTAAGAGGAATGAAATGGACAGCAGGTAAGAAACTTATTTCTTCTCTTGTCCTTAGAAGAATTTCTAAATCTATTCACTCTCTGGTTGGTGTTACTATTTGATCCATGAGTTATTTTCTCATCTCTATAAAATCTTTATGGGGATGACACATCAAGAAAAATGGAAAAAAAAAGATGAGAATGGAACAGGCAGGCTTTCACAGATGATTTTCCCCAATAAACTACTTTTTTGGATCATAGGACCATGGACTTGAGCCAGTAGGGATTTTGGAGACCATCCAGTCCCATCTCATTTTATAGATGAAGACACTGAGGCCCAGGGTGGTAGAAGGGATGGGTCCAACGTCACCAAGATACTACAAGGCAGGACTGGGGTTGGAAAAAAGTGTTCTTACTCCCACTTCAGTGTTCTTGCCACCTATAGGGCACACACAGATGACAGAAAGGTCATACAAGGAGAATATAAGATTCTCTCATGTTAATTGTTTGCTTATTAAAAGGGGGAAGAGGTGGCATTTGACTTGACAGAGCAAGAACATTGCTGCTTTTCCATGTGTGTGCCTCATAAGATCATACCAGCTTTTCCTTGATAGAGGTGATGTAGTCTGACTATGTCAGCCACGTCAGCAGGGGACAGCATTTGTGCTCTACTTCATAGGATGATTGTAAATGTCAAATGTGACAATACACGTGAAAAATCTGTACACAGTGTAATAACTGACATATATACACGCAATGGTGTGTGTATGTATATTTCTATGTATTAGATAGATAGACAGACAAATGGATAATACTTTAAGGGCAGCTAGGTGGTACAGCAGATAAAAGGGCTGCCCCTGGAGTCAGGGGGACTTCAAATCAGGCCTCAGACACTTACTAACTGTGTGACCTTGGACAAGTCACTTTACCCTGTTTGCCTCAGTTTTCCATCTGTAAAATAAGATGGAGAAGGAAATGACAAAGCACTCCAGTATCTTTGCCAAGAAAACCCCAAATAGGATCATAAATAGACACCTGAAAACAACTGAACAACAACAACAACAAAATAGTACATTAACATTTGCAAAGTGCTTTACATCTATTAACCCTCTTCAATCTTCACAATGATCCCAGGTGATAAGTTGCTACAAGTACTACAGGAATTATCCCCATTCTACAGATAAGGAAATCTAGGCTCAGATAAGGGAAATGACAAATATCAGAGGTCAGGATTAGAACACAATACACTTACCAGTATAGCACACTGCCAAATGCGAACAATTCTCTCATTTTGTACCAAAGATTTAGGTCACTAAGGGGTGAAGTCTGTGCAGAACACCTCAACAGTAAGAAACGGACAGGTATGGAAGTCTAATAAGTATAGATGTGTGTGTGGAGGACCAGAAGGCAGTAGAGCCAGGGAGTTCTGAAAGTTACCAAGAAAGAATGACTCTAAAAAGCAGATTTGAATTTTTATCCCAGGGCAGAAGTTGTTTGCTCTGCTCTGTTTAATCCCAACTTTCTGATGCTGAATAGCCCAGGGACTAACAGCTGCAATCACATCCAGGAGGAAGTGACAAGATTAGAGGTGAATCCTAGCCCCAGGCTGAGGCCTGAGCAGAGATGCCAGAATCCCTCACACCCTACCTCCCTGACTTTTATATGTTTCCCCACAAGATGGCACTTACAAACTCTATATCAAGGGGGTAAAGCAACCGCTTTGGGAAAGAACAGTAAAGATGCCTGAAGACAATTAGAAACAAATGCTCACAATCTGATTCACAGAATTGTATACTCTTAGAGTAAAAACTCCTTTATGTTTAAGGACCTTGTGTTAAACCCTAGATTAGAAAGAGTCCCTCAACATCATTATTATTTCTTTAGATTATTTACTTTTTTGGTGAATGTATTTTTTTTTCTATTCCATGGAGAATCTGAAACCTTTTATTGTCATAATTTTAAGGCAACACTTTAAAACTGCATCAATAGGTTAAAATCCTGGGACTGGAAGTGTCTTAATAGGTAATAGATTCCATCGTAGGAGGACAGAAGAGATAATCTGGTTAGAGTAGTTTATGTATTGGAAAACAGTAAGAGATAAGGTAGTAGAAGAGGACAGAAAGCTCTGAATGCCAAGCACAGTTATTTAGACACTATGATAAGCAATTGGGTGGCCATTATAAGTTCAAGAGATAGAGAATGACAAGGAAGTGCCCTTTAAGGAAGACTCATCTGACATCTATTGTGCTTGGGAAAGTAGAACTGAAAGACTTGGGTAGAAGCCTTTGAGGAACAGATATAGATTAATGGAAAGAATAACTTTCTAATGACTGCAGTATTTCATAAAAGGAATGGGATTTTTGCCAAACTGGTAATAAGCCCCCCTTCACTTAAGGTCTCTCTGTGAAGTTGGGATGACCATTACCAGGGAAGCTATAGAGAGAATTTTGGCCAAACAGGTGTATGCCCTCTGAGTCCCTTCCAAATCAGGTTCAATGATTCTGTAATCTCTTTACCCCTTCAATTTGCAACTTTCTAGGTTTCTGGAGGGCAGCTAGGTGGCACAATGGATAGAGTTCTGGGCATGGAGTCAGGAAGATTCATTTTCCTGAGTCAAATCTGGCTTCAGACATTTAGCAGTTGTATGACCCTGGGCAAGTCATTTAACCCCATTTGCTTCAGTTTCCTTATCTGTAAAATGAGCTGGAGAAGGAAGTGACAAACCGCTTTGTTATCTTTGCCAAGAAAATCCCAGTTGGGATCACAAAGAATTGGATATGACTGGAATAACTAAACAACAACAGGATTTCTGAAAGGGGAAGTACATTCTAACTCTTCCTTAGCTTCTCTTCAAGGGTCTCTTGTGGTATCATATTATCTTATCTATTTTAATATTTTATTTATTATCCATTTTCATTCAGGAAGCAGTGTGATCCACAGAGAAAAAAGCACTGGGATGGAATCTAAGATTCTGGGTTCAAATCCCACCTCTATTACAAAGTGTGTTACCTTGGGTAAGTCACTTAATGTCTTAGGGCCTCAGTTTCCTCATACATAAAATGAGGAAGTTGGGTTAAATAATATCTAAGGTAACATATAGCATGTGTCTACAATATTATTCCCTTAGAGTTCCAAGTCCTTGTCACATCTATCCCCCCATCTTTTTATCCTTTTACAAGTAACTGGCCAATGAGCTCAGTCCCTAGGAGCATTCAGTCCCTTGATGCAATTCCTTTTATGGAAGAGTTTGGGGAATCTGCTTCTGAGAGAATCATGATAATGTGTAATATAAATGCCTTGGAGAAGCTTGGGAATGTATGTAGACATTCTATAATTGGTTATGGTTGACTAACCATACAGTGAAAAGGAGCCTCTTTGACTGGCTGTGGAGGGATTCAAAAGGCCTTAGATGGCCCAGACTCACTCTCTTGGTTGGTCTCTCGCTCTTTTTTTTTTTTTTTTAGACAACCTCTTTCTGGTTGATGACCTATCATGAGAGAAGCTACTATAACGGGAGAAGCCTTACACTTTTGTCTCATCTATGGGCAACACGTGGCACTGTGAATATAGACTTCAGCTCTTGGCCTGATTCAGTGTTTGCTCTTTCATTTTAGTTGAAAGGATTGGAGGAAAATCAGGAGAGCAAGCCACTTGAAGTCTGTGAATCTAGTTCAGTTCATACCAGATATTTTAGCTCCAGCATTGATGCTCTAAAGAGTAAGGAGTGACCTTTGGGATTCTGCTCTTTCTACCTGTAGAGCTCACATAGATAACAGAAGGGTCAAACAAGAATAATACAAGATTCTTTGTGTTTATTGTTTACTTATTAAAAAGGGTGGTGGGTGACATTTATTTGATAGATCAAGAACACAGCTTCTCCTCCATGGGTGTCTCCCACAAAAATAATAAGAATATATTATATATTATATAATAATAAGAAAATATTAGGTTGTCCTTGATAGAGGCTATATAATCTAACTGTGTCAGCTATGTCACTATAGGACAGCATTTGTACTCTAGGATAGTGAAGTAGCCAAGACGAGGACTCATTCTTCATCAGTGCCATATTTGGATGTGAACTTGGTTTGATCAATGCCATGTCAATACTGGGCTAAGTCTGAGCCTCGTATTCTCAGGGACCAAGGTGGTATACGGCAGTGTGAGCTTGAGGGAAGAAATTTCTTAGCTTTGTCTTTGTTTTATCATCAATATGGATATCACTTTGCAAAAGCTCGTCGATGTTAATTAGTTAAATGAAACTGGGGCATTAGTCATTTGTGGCTAACAGTGGGATGGGAGGCACACAAAGAGGGTATCAGTCACAAACATTAGCGAGGAAACACTCCAACCCCTAGAACCCTGAAGTGAGATATTGACAGTCTGATTTCAGGACAGTGAGCTCACTACATATGTACTCACTGCATACATACTCATGTCTCTGAAGAGTCTTCACCTTGTCACCTTGATTCTTTCATACAGACTTCAATCATTTGCTCCTTTAATTTCACTATTTCTCTTTCAACTTCTTTGTCCTTCTTTTTCCATCTATTTTTTCTAGCCACTGTATTCATTAGGATTAGACCCTTTGGGTCTTAAAATCCTTCTCAAATCACTATTTGTATGTCCTTCTACTCATAGATATCTTGGGAGGGAAACAAAGCTTCCTTGCCCTTGACTATGTCTCTTAACACATTTAACTTTTTTCCCTCTTCCATTATGAATTTGCTCAGCCTGTATATTTCTCAGTCAAATTTTCCAGCTTTTGAGAAATTAATTTCAACTCTTAACACTGCATGAGCTGAAAAAACAGTACAGTCAGTCCCCAACTTATTGATGGATTGTGTTCCAGAAGGTTGTTTGTAAGATGGTTGTTTGGAATTCACAGTGCATTTTTTCCCATAGAAACAAGGTCATAAATTGTGCTTTAGTTCTCAGGTCAGCCCACAAAAGCCTATAAACCCATGTTGTAGCTGAACTATAGTACTTCAAGTGGTATAGAACCAAAGAACAATGTGAGGCATTGTTTCCACGGGAAAATGCCATCTGAGTCCCAACTTAGCATGCCATGAACACATCTGTTGCAGTTCCTAAAGCAAGAATGAGAAGCTATGGGGTCAGGGTCTCTAGAAGCCATGGTGACAACTTCCACAGCAGGAGTGGAGAGAGCTCCAACCACACTGGACTGGAGCAGGATTAGATTAGATCAGTCTTTCCCAAATGCTAGTTAGAAGCAAATGGTTCCCCATCTGTAAGACATTGACTACCAAAGGCCCTTAGTGAAGAAAATCTATAGACTTCAAAAGGTGACTCCTCTTTTGTGTTCTCCCTGTGTTCTGCTCCTCCCACCTCTGGTGTCCCTGCTCCCCTAGTCTCTGCCCCTTGAGTACTGAGGCTGTGGAGGGCAGAGTGATCTGTAGTAGGGAATTTATATATTTTTTTTTACCATCTCTGGGAGAAACCGGGTTGGGAAGCACCAGAATAAATGATCTTAAAGGTTCCTTTCAGCAATAACATTTTATAATTCTATAGTAGTTTTTTTCATGCACAGGCCAACTCCTTTTAAGGTTGCCAAACTAATGTTTTTTTTAATATTATATATATATATATATATATATATATATATATATATATATGAACAGACTCTTCCTTGAAGGCACAAAGCCCTGCTATAACATTATATAGCTTTCTGCTCATTTGTAACTTTTATAACACTGCTCTTATGGAACAAAAGGTTTCCTATAATATAATTTTCCCTAATATAATATTTTTTCCACAAATAATTCTTTATATTAAGTGAAATATGTCTATATAGGTCATTTATAAGTTGAGTGTTCATAAGTTGAACTGTCTAGACATTTCAGTTTATGTGTTACAACCTTCATTCTTTCTTATTTAGCATCTCATCTGGACTGCTTCCCCACTTTGTACTCAAACTCATAGATTAGATCTCTAGAGGACTGGGGCTACTTCTTCATTCTAGGGGTACCCTGTGAGTTCCCAATCTTAACACTGTAGCTTATAAGGCTGGTGTGTTTCCCTTTAATAGTCAGCCAGTAGACACAATAAGCTCTTAGCAAAGGCATTTACTAAGGTAGCAGAGTAAAAACAGTAGCTACATTTCCTCCATAAACCTGCAGTATACTCTCACTAATCCAAACAGCACATATTGGAAGGCTGGGACTAAATTCAGACTATAATAGTAATGAGGCACACATGAAATGAATACACATAGCCAAAGCTACTTATGCTTTCAGTAGAGCTAAGCTTTGAAGTCTTTTTTTCTCCTATGGATTCTTCACAATGCTCTACTCACCTCTCACCCACATCATAGCATCCCTTCAGGACATATTGTTCAGCTAGACTTCCAAGGTCTTCTCCTCAGAGAGGATACAATCACACCCAATCCACCTAAAATAACTAAAAAGATGCTATACCTAAATACCTTTTTTAGGTAAGAACACCTCTACTGAATCAATCAAAGTAATTAATCTGGGTATTAAAAGGCTTTAAATCAATTTCAAAGGAGTAAAGACTATCGGATGAAATGAAATGTTACTATAGAGAAAATTGTGGGGATTGGTTAAGGAGATTCCATTATGCCCTGTGAGGCTTGTGTAAAATAGTAAGCCAGTTGGGGACCTAAAATGTCAGTGACCGGCCAACCTAAGGGAGAGAGTGGTTCCAGCTAAACCATGAAGAGAAGTTTGGGGGAAGAGAGAAGAGTCATACTCCTCCCTTTCCCTGGACCAGAGTATGAATTTGTGAACTTCAAAAAGTTTTAAGAATTTGGACTTGTCATCAGCATCTTAGCAGCATCCACAGCATGAGAAACTGCTCCTAATGAACTGAAGACAAACTAGATTCCCTAATGAAAGGAAGTTTTAGTACTCCACAAGAACAGAAGAATCTACACGCTACCTAATGGAATTGTCAAGAAAGCCCCACAAATAGAAAAAAAATGGCTTCTAGGATCTGTGAGTTACCCCATTTTCTAAGCTTGTGCCCACTTTCCCTTGGACTTTGTATGTACTTCTGGAGAGTATAGCTCTCTAGTTTGGGAGAATGTTTCATCATCTGTTCTTACTATGTCACCACCTCAGTAAATAACCGTTTCTAAAAACTAATTAATTCTATTTAACTGATATCAAATAATAATTAATGGAAAAAAACATGCCAGTGGGGCTTGTGAGCTATAGCATTAAGAAACCATCCCCAGGCCTTTTTAGTTCACTGAAATCCTGAAAAAAGTACTTACATTCCTTTTGGGGACCCAAACTTCTAGAGCAAATGGGGATTTGGGAAAATGAACCCAGAGCATATGCTATACATACTTATTAAATCTGTGGACAATGCAAAGTTGGAAAAGAGTTCAGATGCTGGATGACAGGACACAAAGAGAATCTATGATGAAATCTAATAGAAGTATAAAATCATATACATAGGATTAAAAAGCCAACTGCACATGTACCAGATGGATGTGGGGTGGAGTTCATGTGAAAAAGATCTTGTTCAATGAAAGTGACGTGGCAAAACTAGGCTTTCTTACTACAAGCATAGTGTTCAAGTCAAGAGAAGTGATACTGCACTTTCAAACCAAACTGGGTTTATTATGTTCCTTTCCCAATGTCACATTTTAGGAAGGAACATTAACAAAATGTAAGGAGTCCAGAGGGAGGTAAGTGAGATAAAATGATTAGTTAGAGGAAATCAGTATGTTTAGCCTTGAGAAGACATGATTTAGGGGAGATGTGATAACAAGAGGTTCTAGACTTGCTTTGCTTGGACTCAAGAGTGTAAAACTAGAAAGAATTGCAATAAACTGAAGAGAGGAAGATATAGCTTCCACATAAAGAAAAAAAAAACTTCTTAACAATTAAAACTGTCTCCAAATGGAACAAGCTAGCTGCCTCAAGAGATATTTTTGGAGTTTCCCTAATGAAGGGTAGATGACCACATTATTGACCATATTGTATATTGCAGAAAGAACTCATGCTCAGAAACTGATAGTTTACATGACCTCTGGAGTCTTTCAATTCTTAATATCATGAGAAACCAGTAGCATTAACTTAAATGCAATTCACAATCCATAGGCTGGGGCAGGGTCCTTGGATGACTATTTAGCATTCATATGACTTCTTTTAGTTGTATCTTTGCTCATAGCTAAAGGCTAGAATCAAGAATCATTTGATAGTTTTGAAAGATCATTTGGTGATCTTTCTTAAATCAACTATAAGTCTTCTTATGTAAAAGATTTGATAGGTGGTTGACCTCAATGTCTCCCCATATCCTAGTTCTATTTACATAAGTTTTTATCTTCTAAGGACCTTATAGAACATAATGCTCACCTGTCCCCTCTTTTCATTTTACAAATGGGCAAACTGAGGCCCAGAGAGGTTAAGTGACTTGTGCATCATTCCACACAGGTAATAAGGAGCAAATCCAGGATTCAAATCTAGGTTCTTTGACACCAAATCCAGAATTATATCTACTATACAACACTGCTTCCCTTCATTGACATTCCATATTTCCCACTCACCTGCCACTTTCACCAGAACTGTTTAAAATATCAATTTTTTTTTATCTAAACCATATCCTCTCAGATATTCACTATTTACAGATACTCTGTGGGATCTTTGATTTTCCTTCCAACCTCACAAAGTTCTCCCAGTACTCTTGTCACCCACTTTATTCACTATTTATAAATATGTCTCTAAAATAAACCCAATTTATTCCTTGATTTAGATGTGAAGAGCTAAAACTAAAATTAAGATTTCTTGACTCATAGCACTGATCCCTGAATCACTAAAACATACAATTTTCAGAGTTGGAAAGGACTTCAAAGGTTATCTAGTCCAACCTATACTCCAGAGAAATCCCCTCTATAACATACCTGACAAATGATCATCCAACATGGTCTTCAACCCATTTCTCAAGGTTCCCTAAGGTGTAGTGTAGTGTGTGTGTGTGTGTGTGTGTGTGTGTGTGTGTGTGTGTGTGTGTTGTCCATGTAGGTTAGATGTGTCCACATGGATCTGTCTAGATGTGGCTCCCAGAGAGGCATGAATAGATATCTCCAGAGTCTCCTCTTGCCACTCTTTTCCAAGGGAGACTTTGATTCCTGCTAGGAGGGAAAGAAGGAGATGGGTACCAGAGGCTAAGCACTCTGTTCTCCTCTGTTTCTCTGAGGAGTATCAGGCTAGAATTATATTCATCTGCCCTCTCTCCAAATGTTGTGCTTTGGTTCAAGCTGTAACCTCAATTGTAGTCCCATAATAGGGAAGGAAGGCCCCCAAAGGATACGTAGAAGACAATTCCTTTCCATCAAATGCCTGTTACACAAACATCACATATAGAAAATAGCAAATAAACCCATTTATCCAAGCCAAGAGCAAATACAGATCAAGGAAGGTTTACAGATGAGAATATATCAGATGGTACACAGAGTGAATAAGTTCTCCCATTGGGAGAGAGATATCTCAGCTCAACCAAGAGAGAAAGTCCCAAATCTTACTCAAGGGGAAATTCCCCAAAGTCTCTAGTATAGTAAACTGGATACATGGTCAAAATTGAGGAAGCATTTCTTCAGCAGTATAAAACTTTTGAAGGGATATAACAATACTAGGTTTACAGATGAAAAAAGTAGCTCATGAGGCCATCCCTTACTCATTTTTTGTCATAGTTCTTCCTCATTTTAACCAGCCAATTCCTCCTACTCTAAGAACTTAGGGCTAATTTCTATATTCTTTCTCCTAATCTAGTCGATTTCTGGAAGCTGCCTGACTTTTATATATGGTCTTCCTTCATTTCTACCTTTGTCTTCTAGTTTGATTTCTTCTTCTGTCTTTCCCTCCAGGAAGAAGAAAAAGGAAGTCAAGATTAAAAATAAAATAAAAAATTCTTTTTCTGTTTTCTACCACTCAAAATTTCCCTAGTTCTTTTGTGGCTATGAATAGCTAAAATGACATAACTTCTCTCCATAACTCATGTTTTCCCTTGTTTTAGCTTCCTATTCTGTTCTCTAACTTTGCCTCATATTTCTCCAGTTTTAAGAACTGAATGGATACCCAGTTACCCACCCCTTACTGGAAGATTCTATTTCTCCTTTGTATTTCTCCAGTTAAAAATGAATGATATCTCCCCTCTTCCTATCCTTCCAACTTTAGTTGGTCTTTCCTCATCTACGTGTCCCTACCTGCAAACACTCTTGCAATTAACTAACTATTGGTAACTGTTCTGTGAGGTACTAGTTTAAAGTTAACTGAAAATTATTTTTCCATTCCTGTGTGTAAGGCAAAAAAACAAAACCCGACCTTTTACAACATAGGGGACTTAAACAAACCATAATTTGATAAAAAGGAGGATTTGTAAATGGAATTTAAATTTCAGAAACTCACAGGGACTAATTCCTAAAAGATAGAGAGGAGTTGCTGCATAAATATCTAGGTTTAGAGTCAAGAAGAACTTTATTCAAGTCCAGCCTTCTATGTTTACTAGCTTCATGAACCTCGACAAGTAATTTAACTTCCATGTTCCTCAAGCAACTATCTTCAAACTCCTATGGGTTTGGAGTCTACAGGAAGGTCCCTAGGCTGACCTGTATTACTGTATAGTAATGCTCAAAGGCAAGGAAACAAAAATGGAAAAAAAACCCTCAAAGACATTAGTAATTGATTTGTGAAAATGGAAATCCTGCAACTTAACTCATCCCTAGCTTGATCATGTAAGCCTACAGACCGACATGTTACAAATTGCTTATCCTAATGTCTTTCTTGTAAACTACTGGGTTCATCTGAAAGATTCCTGCTACATTGTTTACTGAAGGACTGCATGGACCCAAAGTGGCATTTTACGGCTGGAAGACAGGGAGATGAAAGTTTCACATGAATGACTTTCAATTCTGCTGGCAAATTGTATCGATCCCTTACCTCGAAGGGTAAATAAAGACTAACATATGTTTCTGATGTCAAAGATCCAATTTTCCCATTACATACAGTCACTGGAAACTGCATTTGTTGGAATGAAGAAGAGTTGGCCAAAGCACAGCAATCCTTCATATTTAGAAATATGTTGTCTTCTCTATGGAATTTCATCCCACAAAACATAGGTTTGGTTTGTGTTTGTTATAAGTAAATTATATAACAAATGGAATGCTTTCCATAATAAAATTATGTTGGCTCCCATGTCTTTCCACTAGACATAGCATCACAGAATTATATAATGTTAGTGTTAAAAGGGAATCTAGAAAATGCATCTAGTCAAACTTCCTTACCAGTATAGTAATCCTCTCTATAATAACAACAAAGATAGCCTAGTAAAAGACATTAAAATCAGATGGAAATGGAGCAAAGGACATGCCAGTCCCCTTGTCCTGTCCCCTACTGTGCTTTCAGAAGATGAGTTTCCATCTCAATACTTTTTCAATGACATAAAAAGCAGACGCTTTTTCCACCTGTGCAACAGTATGGAGAACATTAAATATGTAAGAGTAATAGCAAGATAGCACTTTGTCCTCAGTCCATTGGAATTCCATCAGAAAAAAGTTTAGACAAATGATGTAACACATTGATTGCACATCATTGCAAATTGTAAAAATTTAGCACCTCCCAATTCGTAGAAAGACAAAGCCTGGTGGCCAGAACTAAGCACATGAAACAATATTTCCAGAAACCAATAGACAACAAATTTCTTACTACAGATACAGACCTAAAAAATATCTTTGAGAATTTGACAAATAAACTGCACCGGAATTGGAATGTTATCCCAGATAGCACTGTTGCCCACAATCACCTGGACATAACATGAATCCACAAAAATATAAGAACAATATTTTTAATAAATGCTTTCCCTCCAAGATCATCTCCCTTTTATCCTATCGATAGACCTTGTATGCTAATGATCATCTGCATGCTGTCTCTATTAGACTGTGAGCTTCCTGAGAGCAGGGACTGTCTTTTGTCTTGCTTTGTATCCCTGGCACTTAGCCCAGTAGCTGGCACAAAGTAAGTGCTTGAATAATGCTTGTTGACTAGATCCTGCCATGCTGAATATTCATTATCTCCAACCTATGTGGAATGAAAAACCTTCAAAATATAGACCTAGTGGGAAAAACAAAACAAAACAAAGTCTCATCAGAACAGAATGTGGTACATATCATTCCTGTCATCCCACCTCCTACTAGAGTTATTCTGAAGATAATTCCAGTGGTTTTAATCTTAATACCTTTAGAGTATAAGTTCCTTGTGGGCAAGGACTGTCATCTGCTCTTTTTTTTTGTATACCCAGAGCTTAGCACAGTGCCTAGTATGAGTAGGCGTTTAACAAGTGTTTATTATTCACCAACTCAATGCTATTGTTTAATCACAAAAAATGAAGTGGCTTTATTCATAAAGAAAATGAGCAACAGTCCACATGATATTAAATATGAAAGAGTAATAGCAAGATAGCAACTTCTCCTCCTAGGACCATTTCTATCTTTTTTTTTTTGGCTTAGCGATGGGGTTAAGTGACTTGCTCAGGGTCACACAGCTACTAAGTGCTATGTATCTAAGGCCTGATTAGAACTCAGGTCCTCATGAATCCAGGGCTGGTGCTCTATCCACTGCGCCACCTACCTGCCCCAGGACCATTTCTATCTTAACTTCATTGAATGCAAATGAGAAGGATGAGATAATTATAAAAAATAACAATTCATACTTATATAAGACTCTAATGTTTACAAACCCTTTCCTCATAACAATCCAGTAAGGTAAATATTATTATTAATAAGGATTATTATATTTCTTCAATAAATGAAGATATGGAAACTCAGAGAGGGTGATTTGTCTAGGGTCATACAATTATTAAGTGTTAGTGCCAGGATATGAATCAAGGTTTTCTGACTTGAAGATGAGTATGCTT
Source organism: Vombatus ursinus (assembly GCF_900497805.2). Taxonomy (NCBI): domain Eukaryota; kingdom Metazoa; phylum Chordata; class Mammalia; order Diprotodontia; family Vombatidae; genus Vombatus; species Vombatus ursinus. The sequence goes on along the minus strand of NW_020948983.1, from coordinate 63,158,985 downwards.
ACTACCTAATACATCATACTCCTACCTCTCTACAGGATCCCAATTAAATCGTTATTCAGCCTATATTTGAATAGTTCAGGTGATAGGGGAGCTCATTACCTTATGAAGCAGTCCTGTACTATCCATAGCCATACAGATATTAGCTCATATTAAGCAACAGTCTGCTGCTCTGTAACATAAAGCCAGAGATTCCCAATCCTGCTCTTAAGCATCTTGGATTGATCTACATCACTTCCTCCTCAATACTTTCCATCTGTTTTCAGATATTTGCCAGAAACAGCCCCTTCCCATCTTTCTTCTCAGTCTCATCATTCCTACTTTTATCCCTCCTCTGTCAGGTTTATGAGGTGAAATCATTCTGGAGGAGGTACATCCCCAGGATTCTGCATCGAATGCTAAGGTATCTGGATTCACTTCACTCCTGCACAGGGGAACTTAAACCAAAACAAATGTTTCTCAGTTGAATTGGTCCACTGCTTCTGTCAGGTTTTTCTATGATAATCATGGCTTAAAAAAGACCTTTTAAAATCTTTACCACACTCATCTTATTTAAAGAGGTTGACGTACTCTAACGTAACAAAAAATACTGAAAGGCTAAAAAATAGATTAAATTACTATAACATAGAAAGTTTAACATGTGAAGTATTAAGAGGTCGCATGAGTAGTAAAAGTTGGTCTTTGCAAGTGGATGGACTTATCTTCAGGGGAATTTTTATTTCATCATTTTGTTTAATACTAGGAAAAGGTTGCCCTTTCAATTATCCCAATCTCTCTTTAATTTTCATTATCATTCTTCAATGGTGCTTTCCCTGTTACTAACAAACATGCCTAGATCTTTGCTATCCTAAAAACAAAAACAAAAACGAAACACCAAAAACAAACAATAAACCCATTCATTTAAATGTACCATCATCTCAAGCTACTCTCCTGTATCTCTTCCCTTTTGCAGCCAAATCCCTAGAAAAAAACTGCTAATGCTCTTTTTCCCCCCTACTTTTTTTTTTTTACTTTACACCCATAGGATCATAGTGTTAGAATTCAAAGTGCCTTCCTTGGAGATCATTGAGTCCAACTGCATTTTTGTTATTGTTGTTGTTGTTGGGTTGTTTCAGTCATATCTGACTCTTTGTGATTCCATTTGGGGTTTTTTTAGCAAAGATACTCGAATGATTTGCCAGATCATTTTACAGATGAGGAAATTGAGGCAAACAAAGTTAAGTGACTTGCCTAGGGTCACAATCTAGTAAATGTCTGAGGCCAGATTTGAAGTCATAAAGATGAGTTTCCCTGATTCATTTTACAGATAAGGAAACCAAAGCCAAGAGAGATTAAGAAACTTGTCAGGATCCCACTGCTAGTAAGTATCTGAGGTGGGAGTCAAATCCATGACTTCCTGACCTCAAATCCAATACGTATTCCATGTAGCTACTGACTTCTTAGCCCCTTGGCACCTGACTTTCTAACCTTACCACTGATGAAAACTGGTCTTTCCATGATCACTAATGATGCTAAATCCAAAAGTCTGTTCTCATTTTAGTTCCTTCTTGATCTCTGTTCAGTGTTTGACACTGTTGACCATACCCCCAGAAAAAAACATAGCTCTGTGAACTGACACAGAGTAAAGTGAGCAGAACCGGAACAACAATTTACATGATGATAATATTATAAAGGAAAAGTATTTTTCAAGACTTTAGAGCTCTGAACAATGCAGTGGCAAACTGCAAGTTCAGAACACTGAAAATAAAATCTGCCACTTAACTCCTGCTAGAGAGGTGATGAACTTAAAATTCAAGGAACAATAAAATTTGGGGGCATGGCCAATGTGGGAAATTTTTTACTGGACTATGCATGTTTGTGATGAGAGTTTTTTTCTTTTTGTGTGTGTGTGTGTGTGTTTGAGATGGACAAAATATAAATTAATTTAAAAATAAATTAATTTTCAAAAACCTTTCAAAATAAAATAAACATTAAGATATTGGACCAATGAATATTCATTATCAAATTGGTACACAGCTTGTACTAGGTTCCAGAAAAGGCACAAAAGAAGTAAAAGTCACAGTCTCAATTTTCAAAAAACTTATATACCATTATTAGATTGGGGGGGGAGCAATATAAGATACTAGGAGGATAAGGCCTGAAATAAATGCAAATTTGGTATAAATTAAAATTACATTGGGAACATATGTAGTTTACAAAATTTGTAAATACAACCAGAGGCACGGAGATGCCTCTAGTCTCAAAGGCCATAGCAAGCTTCAGCAGGTCTTGCCAATGTAGAAAAGCCTTGACTATGGGCCCATCAATTGATATCTTTCATTTAAGTACCAGCCTACCTAAGTACGGAAAGGTTCATTACCCCAAAGATGGCCAAGAACTAATAAACTTTTTCACTTATGGCCACTCACAAAGGTAGAGGGTCTATTACAGTCCAAAAGGGCTCTGAACTGCAGGGGTAGAAGCTATATCTACACTAAACAAATAATTTATTCTCGAAATATCCAAGTTAAGGCAATATAAACATTCTAGCTCTCCACAGACGTGTGAAATTTCAAGGCAAAGGTCAGAAAGATTTTATTCTGTGTCTAAGGTAAACCATCATTCTTACATCCAAAAAAGGGAAAATGATCTACTTGTGCAAAATTATTTACAGAAGTCCGCTTTGTGGTGGCTAAGAATTGGAAATTGAAGGGATACCCATCAATTGGGAAATGGTGAAACAAGCTGTGGTATATAATTGTACTGGAATATTACTGTGCTATAAGAAATGACAAGCAGGATGCTTTCAGAAAAACCTGGCAACACTTATATGAACTGATGCAGTAAAGTGAACAGAACCAAGAGAACATTGTACACAGTAACAGCAGCATTGTTCCATGAAGACTTGTGAATGACTTAGCTGTTCTCAGAAATACAATGATCCAAGACAATCCCAAAGGACTAATGATGAAACCTATTATCTGCCTGGAGAGAAAAAACTGATATTGTTTGAATATAGACCAAAGCATGATTTTTTTAACTTTCATTTTTTCTTTTATTTGAATCTTCTTACGTAAAATGACTAATATGGAAATGTTTTACATAATTGCACATGTACAAACCATCATTCTTGCTCTCTGTTCTGCAGATGTTTTTTAAACACCTCAGTGAAATTGGTCTCCTAGGACACACAGATAGAATTTATATCACTGTATCCACAAACTACTTGTGGATATCAATGAGTTTATGGCCAAGATAATATAGAGACTAGTGAAAAGTGAACTGGGTTTGGAATTAGAAGACTTGTGTTCATGAGGCAGCTAGAGGGTGCAGTGGATAGAGCTCTGACCTTAGAGTCAGGAGGACCTAAGTTCAAATCCAGAATTAGACATTTAATAGCTGTGTGACCCTGGGCAAATCATTTAACCCCAACTGCTTCATACCCCACCCCCCAAAAAAAGACCTGGGTTCAAATTTCAGATCTGCTTACTACCTACGTGACCTTTGGCATGCCATGTGACCTCTGTGGGCTTCAGTTTCCTCATCTATAAAATGAGGGCATTGGGCTACACTGACCTCTAAGTTCCAAGTCCCCCTAGTCACAATGGACTAGAAAATTTGAGAAGTAATGACCATAGATTTAGCACTAGCAAAGACCTTATTGTTGTTGTTCAGTCATTTTTTTAGTCACGGTACATGATCCCATTTGGGGTTTTCTTGGCAAAGATACTGGAGTGGTTTGCCATTTCCTTCTCCAGTTCATTTTAAAGATGAGGAAACTGAGGCAAACAGGGTTAAGTGACTTGCTTAGGGTACTAAGCATCTGAGGGCAGATTTAAACTCAGGAGAAGGAGTCTTCCTGATCCCAGGCCTGGCACTCTATCTACTGTGCCTCCTAACTGCCCTAGTAAAGACCTTAGAGCTCATCAAGTCAACTCCTTATTTTACAGATGAAGAAACTGAGGCAGGGAAAAGCTAAGTGACTTGCCCAGGGTTACACAGTCAGTAAGCACCTAAGGAATAATTTAAATGTGGGCATTCTTGACTCCATTTGCAAAGCCCTAGTAAACATACCACGTTGCCTTTCTAATAATGATCAAAGACTTAAATCCCAAACATAAGTAAAATATTTTTATACTCATTAGGGTATTTAAACCCTTTATAATTTGCCCCTCCCCTCTGGACTTCTTATACTTTATATCAGAAGCACTTACTAAGCTCTCTCTGACCTTAATACTTCTTAGAACACTAGCTACAGTTGAGAATTCTTATCATAACTGATTATATATATATATATATATATACATACACACACACACACACACACACACATATATATATATATATGGTCTGCAAAGTAATAGGTTATATGCAATTTGATGAATAAGCTCTTCTTTAGATAGAAAATAAATCTTTTAGCAGTGACAGTCTGGTTTTTATGTTCATGATATCACTACAGAGCATAAAGAATTTGAGGGAGGGACCTCAGAGGCCATCTAGACAGGTTTTTAACCTGAGATCTATGTATGTGGTTTCTAATACACACATATACACACACAGGTACATATACATATATATCAATATAATTTGGTTTCTTTTGTAATATTATAGATATGATTTTATGCATTAAAACAGTATACTGAGAAAGGGTATAGGCTTCAACAGCTGATCAAAGTAGTCCTTGGCACTAAAATGGTCAAGAACCCCGATCTAGACCACACTTGAACAGGAATTCCCATTACACCATATCAGACAAAGGGTCATCCAGCCCCATTGTCGTTGGTCTCTCTGCCACAAGACTCTCTGCCCTCCAGTTCATCTTCCACTCAAGGAGATCTTTCTAAAATGTTTTCTAAAGTGATATCTGAACTACTCAATAAACTCCAGTATCTACCTATCACTTCCTGCATCAAATCTAAAATCCTGTTTGCCATTCAAAGACCTTCATATAATCTGTTCCCTATCCCCTTTCATACTTCTTAGACCTCATACCCCATTATATACTGTGATCCAGTCACACTGGCCTTTTTGATTTTCCTCAAACTTTATCTCCCCAATCTGGGTATTTTCACTGGCTTAAATATTTGAATGAATATTTCAACTCATATTCCTCCATACCTGGAGTTCTTTCTGTCTTCATTTGTACCTCCTGACTTCCTTCAAGTCCCAACTAAAATCTTGTTTTCTAGAGGAAGTCTTTCTGGATCCCCTTTGATTCTGGTAACTTCCCTACTGATTATGTACAATTAATCATTACATATGTGTATATATACATATATATGTATATATACACATATATAATAGATATAATAGGTGTATATATGATAGATATATATTATAGGTATATGTATATACACATGTGTATATATATACATAGATGCACACATATGTATTTGTATCTTTGATTTTACATGATTGTTTTCATGTTGTTTCACTTATTAGACTGTGAGCTGCTTGAGAGCAAGGATAATATTTTGTTTTTCTTTGTATGCCCAGAGCTTAGCATATTGCCTGGCACATAGTAGGTACTTAATGAATACTTACTGACTGATTCTTCAAGAAGACCTCAATGAGGAAGACTCCATTACTCCCTGAGATAGTCTATTCTACTTTTGGACAGCTTAAGCTATTAGTATATTTTCCCCTTGATATCAAACCTAAATTTGCTCCTCTGAAACAACCATCTATTATTCCTAATTTTTGTCCCCTTGAGACAAGCAGAACAAGTAATAAGTAAAGTCATCCCAAGGGTATTGAGATAGGGAGCTTAATAAATCATAGAATGTGAAAAAAGGGAGCCAAACCTCTCATTAGAAGCAGGATCCCCCAAGACTGAACTCTCTTCAACCCCATGCCTGGGTACAAAACAGAGAGCAGGCTCATATATAAAAAGCATGGTCCCAACCTTTAAGGAGTTTACATTCTAATTTGTTAGGGTAGAAGGAAAAATATAAGATTCTAAGAGAATATGGCCTGAAACAAGTACAAAATTATGTGATATAAACTTCAAGTATATTAGGCTGAAGTTATCAGAAAGGTTTCATGGAGGATGTGGACCAAATATAATCAAAAGAATTTGCAGATAAAACTAATATCAGAGATGGTGTGAAGATTCCCCTGAACACCTCAAAAACTAGGACAAGCTCTGGCAGGTCTGACCAAGGCAGAAAAACCTTGAATCTGGACCCATCAATCAATTTCTTTCATTTAAGGACCAGCCTAGCTAGGTTTGGAAAGGTTCATCACCATAACAATGGCCAATAATTAATAAGCTTTTTCATGATGGCTATTCATAAGATGAGAGCATCTACTAGGGTGCAAAGGGGTTATGAACTGCAGCAACAGAAGCTATATCTGAAGTGGGATTCAAACCTAAGTTTTCCTAAGTCTAATACTAATCTACTTACTACCAGGAGGTACTATAGCTGAGCCACCACAGGGGGTGGGAGTATTCAGACATTCACATCTTGGGTTACCTTTGGCCAGTTACTTATCCTCTCTGGGTCAGTTTCCTTATCTGTAAAATGAAAGAGTTGGACTTCATGACCCTCAGATGTCCTTTGTCAGCCCGAAATCTATGATTCTTTGAAGTCTAATAACTATTTCACATGACAGCCCTTCAAATACTTGAATGCATCTATTGGTTCCCTTAAACTTCTTTTCTAATATCCGGCATCTATCCACTGTGCCACCTAGCTACCACTAAAAGTGACATTACTAAAGTACAAGTCTGACCACCTCTCTCCCTTGCTCAGTAAATCCCAGGGACTCTCTTTTACCTCTAGGACCAAATAAAATCTCCTCTGTTGAGCATTGCAACTGTTCACAACTTGGCTTCAACCTTCCTTTCTAGGCATATTTTTTATGCATTGATGCCCTTCATACACTCTATACTTTAATCAAACTGGACTTCTTGTTGTTCCTCACTTATAACACTACATTTCCTTCCTCCATGCTTTCTCATAGGCAGGTACCCCCACTCAACATGGGATGCAACATATTCTTCTCTACCACTTCAACTCCCTCATCTACTTCTAAGTTCAGCTTAAATACAACTTGTATATCAAGCCTTTTATGATTTTTCAGCTGCCATACTTCACACCCCTCAAATCACCTCACCTTCACTTTGTATGTACTTATTAGCATGTAGGGTGTCTGTCTTATGTAAATAATTTAAGGGCAGGGATTATTTCATTTTTATCTTCTTATACCATCTTGCAAAGCAGTGTGGCCCCAAATAGGCACTTAATAAATACTTGTTAAATCATTGATGGACCAATGTCTGTTGTTGAATTTTCTCTCCTTTGAGTTAGTCCTTCTCCAACAACTCAAAAAAAATGTGCAAAGACTGGAATTTTCAGGTTACTTGAAGCCATAAATTAAAATCTTATAAGTAGTTCTTAGTGGGATAAATAGCTGATGATACATGCAAGGTGAATTATCTTCAGTCTTTCACTTTTCTAAAGTGGATTGGATCCACTTAATATGCAGTCAGTAATGGGAATCAGGAATAGGAAACATATGACACTGGCCCAAGGCATGAATAACATTTAGGGAAATGTGACAAGGGCCACACTTCATATTAGTTTTTTTATAAATACATGCATTTTTCATGGCAGAAATCTTCTCTCCATGGGAAATGTATTTTTGAAATAAGTTTGAAATAAGTTATATAACTTATTAATTATTATTATTCATTATTAATTAGACTTATTTATATTAGCATAATTGATCTATAGTAATTATAATTATTAATATAAAATTAACCCATATTGATTATAATTATTAATAAGTGATTCTATGACCCTGAAGTTCCTAAGGTCCCAGTGGTCAGTAACAAACATGGATGTGATATTTAAGAGGAGGCAGGGGATGGTGGTGATATTTTTAAACCTTATCTTATCCCACTCTGTAACCAATCCCTGGCTTATCTTCTGAGGTCAGATGAGATAGTCATAAATACAGCAATGCTCCCTAATATGCAAGCAATAAGATCACTCTATTCCTCAGCACTTCTGCTCTCTCCCTGTGCTAGAATCTCAAGGGCATATGTGGAAGAAGGGGAAAAAAAGGAGTTAAAAGGCAAGGGAGGTCAGCTGGAAGCCCTGAAAAGAGCCAGACATGCAAATGGAGGTCGCAGTGTTGAATGTACCTTTCTGAAGAGCCAAGCAGAGAAAAGAGATGAAAAGGCGATTCAAGAACTGGGAATGACCTCAGAAGTCTTCTAGTTCAACTCTCCCTTTTTACAGATGAGAAAATGGCAGCTGGGAAAAGCCATATGACTCAAGGTCACACAGTTATTAAGTGACAGAGATAGGACTCCAACCCAGGCTCTCTCTCTTCTATTCCTGCCCCTTGTCTACTGTACTAGAGAGGGAAGAAATAGAGAGAGAGAGAAGCTGAGGTGAAGAGGGCAAAAAGAGAGAAGAAGATCAAAGCACCAGAAATGTAGAAAATCCTAAAAAGGGTTGGTAAGTGGATTTAGTTGGGCTCTATTTTGTCCCCAATTGTCAATCTAGGTAAGCTAGGTTTGGTGCCTCTGTTAGTAAGAATCTTTAAATCAACAGAATACTGTCTTCTTTCTAAATAGCAAAGAGGTTACTGAACTCATGAACAATGTTCTTTCTTTGAGAATAAATGGATACTGGACAAATTATGCTATACTTACTTTCAATCTCCTTTGTGGAGTTACAGTTGCAAATCAGTTCATTTTTCTTTACAGAAAAACAAGCTGGTATCTTTAAGGCCATCTTTTCACATAATTACTTTTCCCAGCTAGGTTTTCATTTTCCAGTGTGCCTCAAATAAAGCCTGTGTGTGTGTTCATATGTGTGTGTGTTCATGTGTATGTATATGTGTCCCCACCCAATAAATCTCTTGTCTGGCAGGAAAGTGTTGATAGCTTCTGCGAAAGGGTCTTTTTGTCCCTTTTTGTCTAAGTTTCATTTTCATTAGACTGCTGGAAGTTTAGGTAAATGCCGGAGGGATTCCAGCACCACTTGGCTTTTCTCTGATGTCCAAATTATCTCTTGGAAAAATACAGTCTGTATTCACTGTAGCTAATGGTAGTGACAGCTGAGGGAGCTTCAAATCTGTAATTAATTCATGGCACTGCACACATGTGACCAAGACATATTTGCTGAGAGGGACTTTAAATAGCATCAAATGTTTTTAAGCATGAGGTCCATAGGCAGCAGGAAATATTTGAAGGCTTTAATAGGATCAGGCTTTTGTGTAAAAACAATGACTAGCTAACCATAACCCAGCTGAGAATCATTAAAATGAAGTTTATTAGTTTGTGGTAGTGTTTAAATGCTCTCTTGAATAGTCCCTAATCAAAATGGGGGGGGCACAAAATGAGTGAAGGGTGTGACGCCACTACAATCAAGGTTAAGTACAAAAAGTAGGTGAAGAGTCTGTGAAGAGTCAGAGTTCAAAAAGACAATGTTGAATATGTAACTTTTCTTCCATTAAGAAGTCAGAATTTCCAGTAAACTGTCAGCACCTTTAGGACTTGGAAAAGTGAAAAATGCTGCAGAACTTGCTGCCCCTCATTCATCTACTGAAAGCTAGACTCTTCAAGCTCACCAGTATAATCCTAGTCACCAAATCCTTGAATGTTGCTGTTCTGAGTCAGTTAAACAGTTGGGTCTTTTTGATGGGTGAGTTCTTCCATTTGGAACTACTGGTCAGCTTTTGGGGTATACAAGATGTTCCAAGATAGAATAAACTCATTGTTTTCTAGCATACAAGTAACTGGAACTCAAGCATTTATCAGGTGACCTTGCTGATGTCTGTGGCATTGTTGCTCACTGTCTCCTTTAGAAATTTCTGTCCTCCCTGGGCCTATGGGCACTTTAATATTCCGATTCTCTTCCTGTCTTTCTAAGAATTCCTTCTTGGTCTCCTTCATTGGCTCTTCTTCTTATTTCCCTCCACCTAAATTCAGGTATGCCCCAAGACAGAATCCTTGTATCATCACTCTTGCTTTTCCTTTGAAGACCCCAAACTGTCTACTGGTTTCAAAGAGATTAAAAACTCAAGATGTATTCATCTCTCAATCACCTACCATAGACCTTTCCACATAATAGGTATCCAGTAGGTATTTGCTGAACTGAACTATCATTTTTTGAAATTGTCTCCCTTCCTTCAAATTATGTGTGGACTGGCTTATTCCAGACTATAAGAGATTTAATTGGTATGCTACCATTTATGTGAATTTCTGTACTAAGAAAGACAATAAGACCCGGAAAGAAGGTGGGTGACTTGTGAGGACAGAAGACCCTGCCTGGAGGGACTAAGTCAGGAAGTAAAGGGAAAGGAAGCCAATTGCCAAAGAAGGAAAATACTTCACCTTTATATTAGACTTGAAGGATTGTGAAATACCTTCCTCATCCCTCCCCCCAAAAAATCTGTTAGGTAGGTAGTACAGTGTTAATATTCCTATTTCACAGATGAGGAAAAAGGCATAGGGAATTTTATTGACTTCCTCACAGTCACTAAGGTAGTAAGTACTGGAGTTGGGATTTAAACCAAGGTTGCCTGACTTCATGACTGGCTTTCTTTCAGTTACACAGCAGATAAGAAAGGGAAAGGGGGAAGCTTTTGGAGAAATTAACAATAACAAACATAAGAACACCATGGCAGTGTCATGGACTGTCCATTGGTTCCACAATAAAGATCCTTGACATATCATGTCAAATAATGCTTCCACATGCAGTATATGCCATATATATTTTATGTAGTTTAAGAAGGTAGCCAGGGCAGTTAGGTGGCAGAGTGGAGAGAGTACTGGCTTGGAGTCAGGAAGACTCATTTTCCTGAGTTCAAATCTGGCCTTAGACATTTATCAGCTGTGTGACCCCAGGCAAGTCATTTAACCTTGTTTCCCTCAGTTTCCTCATCTATAAAATAAGCTGGAGAAGAAAATGGCAAACCACTCCAATATCCTTGCCAACAAAACTCCAAGTGGAATCACAAAGAGTTGGACATGACTGAAAATGAATGAACAACTAGAAGACACAGTATATTTCTGATAATCATTCCTTAAATACTGCAGATCATTGACCACATTCCTTGGAAGGAGGTTTCCTATAATTTCCAGTAATTATCCCATCAAGTTATTATTGTTTTGTATCTGACCAGAGATTTCAGTGTTGCAGGCAACTCTTTTTGTGAAAATTCCCTTTATCAATTCAAGTCCACTCCTACCCTGCAACTTACATACTTAGTGAGTTGACTGGGGGCACTGTGAAGTTAAGTACCTTGTCCTAGCACTGGTGTCCTATTGTCACCCAGTCAGTATTTTTCAGAGTAAGGAGTCCTGTGAGTCTGCTTTAAATGGCAGCTCCCAACTGATCTTCCTCCCTCTTGACTTCGTACTCTTGTAAACTCACTTCCATTCTGTCTAGTTGATTAATCTTTCTCTTCCTTTTACCCTTTGTCCCATTCACTTCAACAAACACTGTTTTCTTCTTCCCATTCTCAATATTTCCTTGACTACTATTTTTTTTTTGCTGATCTGTAAAAAGAAGGGAATTAGATGACCTCTAAAACCTATGAAACTATCAAGAATTTATAGTAGCTTTAACAACACTCATATTGAGAAGAATCTCATCATGAAATGCTTTTTGTCCTTTATCTCTTCTCTTTGCTTCCTCACAGCTTTGTCCAAATCACAATCCTTCCTTTTCTTTAAATGGCACATAGTATATCGTCACATGCCAAGTAAATGAACTATTTTCTCTTGGATATAGAGTTATCAGTCTTGGAGAAAGGTATGAGACATTGCTTTGTGGTCTGGTGACTAGGGAAGAATCCCTTCCTCAATTTTATACAAGAGTTTGGTGCAGAATAGATGCATGGCCTTGGACTTGTCAGGGTTGAGTCACTTGTAGTACAACTCTGTGGATTTTGCTACTTTGCATTATTGTTGCTGGACAGCTCCATTGGGCAGCCTAAGAGGTTGGATGTGTTCACAGATGAAGCCTCTATGTAGGTAACTAGACTAAGATTGTAATGGTTCAAAATCCATGCTACAATGAATGCTAAATACCTTTAACATGAAATAGTAGAAAGTCTAATCTCAGAATCAGAAGGTCTTGATTCAAATGTCAATGTTATCAGTCAATAGCTATGTGACCCTAGGCAAGTCAAATAAACTTTCTGAACTTCAGTTTCTCTAGCTTTAAATTATGAGAATCAAATGAAATACTGGGGAGGTTGGTTTAGTATTATGAAGGTGGAAGAAGAAGGCCCAATATCAACCATCATTAAAGGGCACAATTTCCTTGGTTTCCTCCACTTAAAAAAAAACTAATAAGGGTAACACTCTAAACATAGAATCATAGAATTTTAAAGATGGAAAGAACCTTAGAGTTCATCAAGCCTAACCTATTAATTTTAGCAACTAAAATCTCACACAGTGAGATTCCTAGAGAGTTTAAGTGACTTGCCCAAGGTTGAAGTGAATTTAATTGAATCTCTGAGGAATCCATAATTGAATCTCAGTAATCTCCAACAGCTGTCAAATTGATGTTTCTCAATACAGATAAATATGTGATTGGAGTTATAATTGCAATGGAGAAAGTATAATGGCAGCATGAGATAAAAACATATGGTCATTGCATATGAATATCAAAGTGACCCTCAACACAATTCTATGGATCAAGGTAAATACTGTCACTAAAACAGTTAAGATAAGGTTTTTTTTTTGGAAGATAACAATGAATATCTCCAAATAACTGTATAAAAGTTCAAAACTTATTCATAACACAAGTCTGAGGGAACAAATGTTCCCAACTGAAGCAATGAAAGAAATCAATTCCAGAAAGGTTTTCCTGTTAGCAAGTCAATCAATAAGAGTCCTAATTGGTTCCTTCTCTAGGATAGTTGGTCACTGTGAATATTATTTCTTCCTTCTATACCTCCCTGTCCCTCTTGTCTGAGACTGCAGTAGAGAGCAAGCTCAATAAATGATAATTATCTGTCATGGTAGCTAAAAACCTCATCATCTTATGTTGCATCAGCAGAGACAGAGTCCAAAACTAGGGAGATTATATTTCCACCATATCCTATCCTGGTCAGATCACACAGATGACACATTTTTAGAGAGATTCTTGATATATTGGAATATAACCAGAGAAGGGCAACTAAGATGGTGAAGAGTCTTGACCTTATTCCATGAGAATCAGTTAAAGGACATGGGTTTAAAGAAGAGAAGATAGAGGGTAGGCGTGGTAAAGGTCTTCAAGTTCACGCCCTTGGTTTGGTCAAACATGGAGCTTTCAAATATTTGAAGGGCTATCATCAGGGAAAGTGATTATTCTTATTTTGTTTTGCACTAGAGGCAGAACTATAAGCAATAGAAGGACATTACAGAGGAAATTTAGGTTTAGGGTAAAGAAATATTTCTTAGCAATTAATCCTACCTAAAAGTAGATTGATCTGCCATTGGAGAAGTAGGTTTCCCACTACTGGAGAATTTTTCAGCTTCTAATTGCTTGATTTTATTTTCCAAGTTGATGCCTTTTGTTTTCACATCATCATCATTTCTCAGTAGACTCCACACTCAGCGACCCTCCCTTTGCAACTCAAGGAACAAATAAGTAAGCAAGTAATAAAACCAACTTATACATCGACCATATCTTACAATGTATACAACTTTTTTCAGTGATAGTCCCCCCACCAAAACAAAAGGGAGAAGGCACATTTCTTGCTCTCTTTTCCAAGTCAACATTGGTCGTTATAATTATACAGAATTTACCTTCACTTCATTATTCTTTTCATTTCCATCATTACAAATACTGATTTTCTAGTTATGCTCACTTCATATTGCATTGGCTCATACAAGTCTTCCATGTTTTTCTTAATACCTTATATCCTCATTGGAAGTCTTCAAGAGAACAGTAGATGACTAGTTGTCAGTTGTTACAGAGGGGATCTTCTTTTATGGCACAGGTTATACAAGAGGCTTTTGAAAGAGCTTTCCCATTAAGATTCTGTGATCTTCTCATTGCTTCCCATACAAGATTTTTCTATAAGCTTACATAATGGGGAGGCCTTTCATGGAAGCAATACTCTGTAGAGTGCCACTGGGTGAGAGCAGTGATGAGATGTATAAATAATTCAATTCAGTTCAACTGAACAAACATCAGATAAATAAAGGCATAGCCACAGAGCAGAAAGAGTCAAAAGGATACTTTGATTAACTCATTAAGTAGGCCTATACCACTAGTCCTTGGTTCACATGAGTTACTTGTATAGCCTTTTTAGTACAAATAAATAAGACCCAGCATGAACCTCTGGAAGGAAAAGAACCAGGAACATGCAATGTTTCTCAGTTACAATACTCAGTAAAAAAAAATAAAACTATTTTTCAAAAACATGAAGGCAAAAAAGTAATTCAATTAAATCTAAATCATATTAGCTGAGGGGAAATTATTCAATTAATACCTAATATGAATTGAAAGTACAATAAAAGTTTAAGGGGAAAATGAGTGGTGTCCTTCAATATTTCCTGTTGCAATTTCCAGGAACCTGAAATAGCTACAACCCTCCACAGATGATGGTAGCTTGTGTGACAGTCATTTCTATGAGATAAAAGAACTTTATAATATTGCAAAATTTCTAAATTTCTTCTGATTAATGCTTAGTAAGTATTTGGGACACCTATAAATGTATCTTAAGCATTCTTCTAGGGACTTCTTTCCCTTGGTTTTTAAATATTGCTTTTTAAAATAAGATCAGTTTAGCTTTTATTAAGGTTTTTGTCTATGGTAACATTATCTCGAGGTTCCCTATCCTATCCCACAAATCTAATTTCCTTCCTTCCTAGTTTTAGATATTTCTCTCCCATTTCCCTTTTATTTTATTATCATGGAAGAGTCAGTGGCACGCTTAAATGTTAGGTCCTCAAGAACACTTTCCATAAAAACCTCCTCATCTTTTGTAAAACTGGAAAAATATCAATTTAATACCAAAAAATCCAACAAAAGATTTAAGGTACCTTTTCTGTTGAAAGTATTGTGCGAAGCACAGAGAGATATACAAATGTGAAAAGGACATACTATCTCCCCTACATAGGCTTATAATCTCTTTAAGAAGGGGCAGGAAATAAGACAAAATATAAAGTAGGAGGTGAAAATATATGATAGAAACAGGGAGAAAGGACCATATTTCCAATTAGAGCAAGGTTCAGTGGAAGTGGTAATATCTGAGTTAGGTATCAATCACTCAAGTACCGTTTATTAAGTGTTTACTATATGTCAGATTCTGCGCAAAGAACTGGAGATACAAAGAAAGATAAAAACAGTCCTAAGGAAAGTAACTTTAGATGGGAAGGTTCTAGCATTGATGATTTAAATGGACAGAGTTAGGAGAGGAGAAAATTTCAAGGATAGAGATGAATGTGATCTTGCAGAGAATCAGGGAAGTTTAGATCAAGGGACAGCAATCAGATGTTGCCTTAGAGGAGACCGCTGATATAACACTCAAAACTCCAAGAAAACAGCAACAGGACCATCCCATACCTTCCCTCCAGAAGTGTGCAGAGCTTAGTTCTAACAAAACTAAAGTCAGGAAGTAGATTGCAAGAATGAGCAAACAAACAAACAATAATCCTACAATAAAGAGCTATTATGCTGACAAGAATGCTCAAGACACAAACCTAGAAAATAAATAATTCCAAAACATCTTGGAACAAAACAAACAAATATAAACCCATCTTGGGACAAATTCAACTTATGCTAGAAGAAGTGAATCAAAAATTTAAAGAGTTACACATCTTTTAATAAATTAAATGAGTATGCTTGAGGAAAAAAAATGCTGAAAAAAAGAGAGCTATGTTAGAAAGAATTGGAAAGCAAATTAACAGCTTAATACAAAAGGTAAAAAAATCTTGCCCAACCATCCAACTTCCTGAAAATTTGAATGGACCAAAGAGAAGCCAGTGAATCCATGAGACAATAAGAAATGTAAAAACAAAGTCAAAAGAAGGAAAAATAGAAGAAAATGTAAGATATCTCATAGCAAACAACTGACCTGGAAGACCAATCAAGAAGAGATACTTAAAGAATTATTAGACTACCTGAAAGCCCTGATCAAAAAAAGAATGTAAACATCATTTCCCAAGTAATCTCAAAAAGAGAAAAGCTCAGATCTCTTAAAACCAGAGGGCAAGGTGGAAATGGAATTTACTCATCACCTCCTAAAAGATGTTCCCAAATGAAAACTCTCAGGAGCATGATAGCCAAAATCCAGAGCCTCCAAGTCAAAAAATCTACCGTGGAGCATTCAAGTATCAAGGAGCCATAGTAAGTAGTACATGTAATTTGGCAGCCACCATTATAAAGGAGTGGAGAACTTGGATTACAATATTCCAAAAGGCAAAGGATATAGACTCAAAGCCAAAAACAACTTACCAAACAAAATGGACAACTATGAAAGAATTAGGAACACTGATAAGAGCAATGACCAATCACAACTCAGAGGACTAATGATGAACATGCTACCTACCCCCTGAGAGAGAGATGAAGGACTTAGAATGTAGAATGAGTCAATTTTTTTCTTTTTTTGGATGTGGCCAATGTGAAAATTTGTTTTGCTTGACTATACATGTTTGTAACAGGGGTTTTGCCTTTCTTTTGTTCTGATTTGTGGGAGATGGGGTTTGGGATAGGAAAGTGAGAAGGTAAATTTTTGCAGATTAAAAAAAATAATTAAAAAATAAACTGGGACTTCTGGGGGACAGAGCCAATATGACAGGGTAAAAGAAACTCTCAGCTGAGTTCTCCCAAAATTCGCCTCCAAACAACTTTGGCCATGTATTAGGGCATAAACACCTCACAACCAAATGCAGAAAAGCAGAAATATTAATTGCACCCTTTTCAGACCATAATTTAATAAAAAATACATTCAATAAAGGGTTATGGAAGCATAGATTAAAAATTAATTGGAAATGAAATCTAATCCTAAAGAATCAATGTGTCAAAAAACCACAGAAACAATCAACAATTTCATTAAAGGGATTGACAACAATTAGACAACATATCAAAATTTGATGCAGCTAAAGCAGTATTAGAGGAAAATTTATATCTCTATACATGGACATTAATAAAAGAGAAAGAGCAGATCAATGAATTGGGTATATAACTAAAAAAAAAAAACTAACAAATTAAAAATCCCCAAATAAACACCAAAATGGAAATTCTAAAAATCAAAAGAAATATTAATGAAAATTGAAAGAAAAAAAAACATTAGACTGATATATAAAATTTGAAGCTGGTTTTATGAAAAAAAACACAATAAAAATGATAACACATCGGTTAATTTTATTTAAAAAAAAGAAATAAGTTACCAGTTTGAAAAAATGAAAATATTGAGTACACTACCAATGAAGATGAAATTAAAGCAATTATTGTTATTCTGCCAATTATATGCTAGTAAAACTGACAATCTGAGTAAAACGGGTGAATATTTACAAAAATATAAATGGCACAGATTAGCAGAAGAGGAACTAGAATACTTAAATAATCCTATCTTGGAAAAAGAAATTGAACAAACCATAAGAAAAAGTCCCCAGGACCAGATGGATTTACAAGTAAATTTTTACCAAACATTTAAGGAACAATTAATCCAAATACTTTAGAAACTATATGAAAGAATTGGTTAAGAAGGTGTCCTACCAAGTTCCTTTTATGACACAAATATGGTTTTTATATCTAAACCAGGGAAAGCAAAACAGAGAAAGAAATTATAGTCCAATTTCCTTAATGAATTTCGATGCAAAAATTTGAAATAAAATACTGAGCAAGGAGATTACAGCAATCAATCATTAAGATCATAAACTATGACCAGGTGGGATTTATAGCAGGAATGCAGGACTGGTTCAATATTAGGAAAACTATCAGTATAATTGACCATATCTATAACAAAAACAATAAAAATCATATGATTATATCAACAGATATAAAAAAAGCTTTTCACAAAAATACAACACCCATTTCATTTTACCTAGCTAGTAAGAGTCAGAGGTGGGAGTTGAACAAAGTTCTTCCTGACTTCCTGATTGTCCTATCTACTACATGACTTGGTGACTGATTGAAATGCAGATGACAGAAGAGAAGGAAGAGTCAACAGGGTCAAAATAAAGTTCTCTAGTGCCCAAAGAGGCTTTGTCTGTTCATATTTCTTTCTTCTTGAAGTGTAAAGGTTGTCTTGGTGATAACTTCATCTCCCAGGGTAATATAATAAAAGACTACCACTATATTATTAAGGGGTTTCTATGTTTGCCTTTCTTGCCATACTGCCTAAAGAACAGAAAGGTTTAAAAATAGTCATGCAGAGCCATAGTACACTGGCAGAAGGCTGGAAGAAAGACATCTCTGTCTGCAAATGGGGAACCATGACATACCCAACCTAGGAGTACATTTATGCCTAGAGCTTTTGCACCCCTTTAATTAGATAAATACTACTTCTCAAGCAAAGCATGACAGGAAACAAGATCATTGAAATTTGGGGTAAAACATAAACAAATGTTTTGGCTGATGCACTAAACATTTTTATTCCCAAAGTGTGTTTTCAGAGCACATTGATGTCTGCCTAGGATGGCTCCAATTATGGATCAAAGGCAATGCCGTGCCGGGGCTGAGCTATGTTCAGTGCCAATTCAACAGCTCCATTCTGGAAACATCCATGTGTGTATCCATTTGCTGAAGACGTGCTGATGATCAGACAGCAGCACTGATCAAAAGAGTTGAGTTGTTTGGTTTTTTTTTTTAAGATGGGGGAGAGGAATTCTAGCAAGTGATTAAACAGCACAAATTATAGGTTTTTTTTTAAAATCAATTGAGAACTAAGTTAAAAGGTCTACATTTGATAGTTGTAAATAGAAGACATCATGGCATTCTACCTTCTTGTATGAAATAGATGAATTGTGCATTAGGGAAAGAGGACACTCTAAATCAAAGGCTTTTAGCTTGCAATTTGTGAATTTGTGTTTAATATATTTTGAAACAGAAGAGGAAGTAAAATACCTAAATAATACCATCTCAGAAAAAGAAATTGAACAAGTCATCAATGAACTCCCTAGGAAAACATCTCTAGAACCAGATGGATTTACAAGTGAATTCTATCAAACATTTAAAGAACAATTAATTCTAATACTATATAGACTATTTGGAAAAATAGGCAAGGAAGGAGTCTTACTAAATTCTCTTTATGATACAAATATGGTGTTGATATCTAAACTGGGAAGGGTCAAAACAGAGAAAGAAAACTATAGACCAATTTCCCTATTCAATATAGATGCAAAAATTTTAAATAAAATATTAGTAAATAGATCACAGTAACTTATCAGGAGAATAATACACTATGACAAGGTAGGATTATACCAGGAATGCAGGACTGGCTCAATATTAGGAAAACTATCAGCATAATTGATCATAGCAACAATAAAACTAACAGAAACCACATGACTATCTCAACAGATGCAGAAAAAGCTTTTGACAAAATACAACACCCATTCCTATTAAAAACACCAGACAGCATAGGAATAAATGGAGTCTTCCTTAAAATAAGTAGCATCTACCTAAAACCGTCAGCAAGCATTTTATGTAATGGGCATAAGCTAGAAGTGTTTCCCAATAAGATCGGGGGTGAAACAAGGATGTCCATTATCACCACTGTTGTTCAATATGGTACTAGAAAGTTAGCTTTAGCAATAAGAAAAAGAAATTGAAGGTATCAGAATAGGCAAAGAAGAAACAAAATTATCACTCTTTGCAGATGATATGATGATAAACTTGGAGAATCAAGTAGAAAAAAAACACCTAAAATAATAAACAACTTTAGCAAACTGGCAGGATATAAAATAAACCCACATAAATCATCAGCATTTCTCTATATTACCAACAAAGCCCAACAGCAAGAGATAGAAAGAGAAATTCCATGTAAAGTTACTGTAGACATTATAAAATATTTGGAAGTCTACCTGCTGAAACAAACCTAGAAACTATATGAACACAATTACAAAACACTTTTCGCACAAATAAAGTCGGATCTAAATAATTGGAAATACATCGGTTGCTCATGGGTAGGCCAAGGTAATGTAATAAAAATGACATTTCTACCTAAGTTAGTTTACTTATTCAGTGCCATACCAATCAAACTACCAAGATTATTTTATGGAGATAGAAAAAATAATAACAAGATTCATTTGGAAAAACAAAAGGTCCAGAATATTAAGGGAACTAATGAAAAGAAATGCAGGGGAATGTGGCATAGACATTCTAGATCTTAAATTGTATTATAAAGCAGCAATCATCAAAACTACTTGGTACTGGCTAATAAATGGAATATGTTAGGTACACAAGGCACAGTAGTCAATGACTATAGTAATCTGCTGCATAGTAAACCTAAAGACCTCAGCTTCTGGGATAAGAACTCACTATTTGACAAAAAACTGCTGGGATAACTGGAAAGAGTATGGCAGAAACTAGGCATAGACCAAAATCTTACACCATATACCAAAATAAAGTCAAAATGAGTACATGACTTAGATATAAAGGTGATACTATAAGCAAACTGGGAGAGCAAGAAATAGTTTACCTGTCTGATTTATGGAGAACAGAATAATTTATGAAAAAACAAGAGAGAGAGAGCATTATGAAATGCAAAATGGATAATTCTGATTACATTATATTGAAAAGTTTTTGCACAAACAAAGCCAATGCAACCAAGATTAGGAGGGAAACAGAAAAATGAGAAATGATTTTCACAACCAGTGTCTCTAATAAGGGCCTCATTTCTTAAATATATAGAGAACTGAGTTGAATTTATAAGAATACAAGTCATTCCCCAATTGATAAATGGTCAAAGGGATATGAACAGGCAGTTTCAGATGAAGAAATTAAAGCTATCTATAGTCATATGAAAAAATGCTTTAAATCACTTGATTAGAGAAATGCAAATCAAAACAACTCTGAAGTACCACATCACATCTATCAGATTGGCTAACATCGCAAAACAGGAAAACGATGAATGTTGGAGGAGATGTGGGGAAATTGGAACATTAATGCATTGATGGTAGAGCTGTGAACTGATCCACCATTTTGGAGAGCAGTTTGGAACTATGTCCAAAGGACTATAAAAATGTGCATACCCTTTGACCTAGCAATAGCACTTTTAGGACTGCATCCCAAACAGATCATAAAAATGGGAAAAGGACCCACATGTACAAAAGTATTTATAGCAACTCTTTCTTATAGTGATGGCAAAGAATTGGAAATTGAGGGGATGCCCATCCACTGGAGAATGGCTGACCAAGTTGTGGTATATGAATGTAATGGAATACTATTGTGCTATAAGAAATGATGAGCAGGCAGACTTCAGGAAATCCTGGAAAGACATATACGGACTGATGCCGAGTAAAGTGAGCAGAATCAGGAGAATGTTGTACACAATAACAGCTATGCTGTGCGATGACTAACTTTGATACACTTGGCTCTTCTCAGCAATGTAAGGATCTAACACATCTCCAAGGGTCTCATGATAGAAAATGCTATTCATGTCCATAGAAAGAACAATGGAATTTGAATGCAGATCGAAGCATACCATTTGCTCTTTTTTTTTCTTCTGTTCTGTTTTGTTTCTTCTTTCTCGTGGTTCCTCCTATTGGTTCTAATTCTTTTTTACAACATGACTAATGTGAAAATATGTTTAATAGGAATGTATATGTAAAGCCTATATCAGATTGCATGCCATGTTGAAGAGGGAGCCAGTGGAGGAGGGGGAAAAATTTAAAATTCAAAAGCTTATGGAAGTGATTGTTGAAAACTGAAAATAAATTAATTAAAATATATTTTGATAACTATATTTCAATATAATTAGTGTCCTTTGAAATCTTATGTGTTTTATTTTATGCATTTAAAACCATAATTCTAAGAAGGGATCCACAGGCCTCATCAGACTGGACAAAAGGGTCCATGACACAAAAAAAAATTACAAAACTCTGCTCAATATTAATTCATATTTAAAGAAAAAAAATTCTGAAATGTGTATAAGTAAATGATTCCCTATAGGAATCAGCTTGTATTTACAGAAGAAAAAATGTACCTGCAAGGTTTTTGTATTTTATTTTTTGACATCAATATGCCCTAGCAGCTGTGAAAGCATTCCAGGAAGGGTTTTATGGTGGCAGAGGATTTAAAATAGTGAGGTAAGTTGACCTAGCATTTAACACAGTGCCTTGCACATAGTAGGCACTTAATAAATGCTATTTGACCAACTAGGCAGGATCAACTCAGGTCCAAGGATGCAAGTCTGATGTTATGTTTAAGTTTAAGAACATTTCTGAACATTACTCTACTGCCCCTCAGTAACACTTGCTCAGTAGATGTGGTTATTAGGACTGTGTCCTTAGACTCAGATGATTGGTTACCTGGGATTTAGGATAAACTACAGAAGGTAGGAGGAAATGGTAATATCTAAGAGTCATAAACACCTGGGTTCTAATCCTAGCACAAACCCCTAACCAGTTGTGTTACCTTGGGTAAATCACTTAATTTCAGTTTCCTCATCTGTAAAATGAGGGGTTTGGACTTAAAGACTTCTAAGCTCCTTGCAAAATCTAAGTCTATGATTCTGTGAAACTAAATTTTACCCAGGGGCAGGGACTATGATGATACATGTTAATAACTCTATGAGGGTAAACAGCAATTAAGGCTGGTCATTTAGGATTGATTCTTGAGTGAGATTTGGGGGAAAGTAGAACAATGTCTGCATGCGTCATAGGGGTTGGAGGGGGATGGAATATGGCTTATTGAACAGAATGTCCCATGTCCATAGGCTAAATTAGAACCAGGATGCACTAAGGCTGTGAACATCCCCCATGGATTCTTGTCAATACTATGGTAAGTTAATAAAAGCATAAACGTGCTCATGGATGCTACGTTTCTTGATGATTCTGCTTCTCTATGAAGTAGAGAGTGGTCACTATAGCTGCAAACAGATGTGGTACAGTAGAAAGAACACTGGCTATGGAGTTGGGGGATCCGAGTTTGAATGCCAGCTCTGATGTTTATGACCAGTTTGAATGACTTCATTTCATTTCTCTGGACCTCAGCTCCTCACAGATAAAATAAGGGGGTTGAATTAAATAACCTCTGAGGCATCTTCCAGCACTAGCTCTATTATGATCCTAATTTGGGGGAGAATTATGAAGGTACATCATACTTAACCTTTTTTGCATAAAAATGAGGCTTGAAATAAATTGTTATCTGTTAAAACTAAAGGCACCAAATTGGACATTAAGTTTGTTTTATTTAAAATATTATTCTAAATGCACATATTTCTCTAGAATATATCGTTCTTTCCTGCTTTTTATGTCAGAGGTTGTGTGATATAGTGGACAGAAGGCCAGCCTTGGAGTCAGGAAGTTTAAGGCCTATATCTGACATATATTATCTCTGTAATCCTGTCCCTTAACCACTCTCCAAAGCATTGCAATGCTGCTTAATCATTCCTTCTTTTTTTATTTTTTAGGACTGAGTCTTACTACTTCATGCAGATTGGAAGTATAGGAGCTACTCATAAGCACCACAGTAATACGTGATACAGAATTGATTAATTTCCTAGGAGAATGTTTAAAAAACTGGCAAATGCCTCAGAAGCACGAGCAACAGCTGAGCACCAAGAAAGTGGCCTTCCAACCCCTTTCTTCTTTTTGCATGATGAATGTCTGGGGATCATTTGCCTCTGATCACCTAGCTTCTTTAAGACTCTAGAGTTAGAAAAATAGAACTTGAATCATTTCTATTCTAGGGTACTGGCCACTTGCAAAATATTTTCTCTTTGCATGCAGGCTGTTTTGCAACCCAGTATTTATTTCCTTCTCAATTGTCCAAACAAAGATTTCTGGGTTTTGCCAAAGCTATGAAAATTCCCGCTATAGCTTGGGTGTTGTTGTTTACAATACCCCTCTTAAAATGTGGCACCCATCTCTTTTTTCAGACAAGTTAACATACATGTCATCTGAATTAACTTGCCAGATTGTGTCATTTAAATCATCTGGGCTCTCATCTTCTCATCTGTAAAATATAGGGATTCAGTTCAATTCTATTTAAACATTTATTTTACTCCTCTAGTTTTACAAAGCTCTGTTAGGTTCTGGAAATACAAGGATACACAGCAATCCTTGCCCTTGAGGAGATGACATTCTAATTGGGGAGGCAATAGTAAAACAGATAAGTAAATACAAAATATATATGACATAATTCAAAGTAATTTCTGAAAGGAGACACCATTAACAATCTGGGAGATCAGGAAAGGCTTTATGCAGGAGGCAGCAACATGAGTTTTATCTTGAAGAATTCTAAGGATTCCTAGAAGCAGAAATAGTCCTTTTTGGATCTATCATTCTAGAATTTTTGTTGTTTATATTCATTTGAATTTCCCATTTATTAGATGTGTAAGCCTGGCCAAGTCATTTAAATTGTCAGCCCCAATTTCTAAGCTATAAAATGCAGGTAATAATTTGTATGGTACTTACCTCACAAAGTTGTTGTGAGGATTATATGAGGTAATGTATTAAAGCATATTGCAAAATTTCAAGTGCTAAATGAATGTCTCTTATTGCTGTAATAATATAATAATAGAAAGGAGAAGAGAATAAGAATTTATTAAGCACTTACTATGTGCCAGGCATTGTGTCAAGTATTTTACATATATATCATTTGATCCTCATAACAACCCTAAGAGATGAGGGCTGTTATTATCCTCATTTTACAAGTAATGAAACTGAGAGAGGCAGAGGTTAAGTGACTTGCCCAGGGCCACACGGCTAGGAAATATCTGAGGCTAGACTTGACCTAAGGTCTTCCTGACTCTAGGCCTGAGGCTCTATCTACTGGGCCACCCAGCATAGTGTAGAGGTGTCAAACACACTGCCCTTGCAACACTCCCTAGTGTGGAAGGAACCAGATTAAAATAAAACTGAGAAACATCTAATGAACAAAAAATAAGAGACCATAGAAAATGTTAATCTGTGGGCCAACAGGGAGCATTATGTACTGTTTAGTGGCTCATTTCTATTGGAATTTGACATTTTCTATGGTCTCTTTTATTTTTTATTTATTAAATACCCAGCCTTGGAGTTAGGAAAATCAGCATGTACAATGTTGGCTGTGTAACCACTCCAAGTTATAACCTTCCAGTGATCCAGAGAACTGTCTCACATCTTACAGATGAGTTACTCCTTGGAATCTGTGGAGGGAGTATCCATAACAGGAGTTTTCCAAGCTTGATAAAATCACAGGTTTCCCACCACCACTTGTCCACCCTGCCTCCCCCCCCCCCAAAAAAGATGCACCATAATTCATGATCATTACATTAGACAGGTATAAAACCAAGTCTAGTGTGGATTCCAAGAAGGAAAATGTAAGGATTGTTGAAATCCTTTCTAATGTCACTGAACAGCAGGTTTCAGGGGCAAGACAGATGTGATGCTTCCCCTGGGGACTGTTGCAAAATTCTTCATGAACATTGGACAGATGTCCTAGTGCCCTTAAGGGCAAACCAACCTTACCTCATAAGAATAGCAGCAGAAGCACATGATTATTCCTTTTAATCCCATCTACTATTTTAAAAGCAGATTTCCGATGAAACTGGAGGTAGATATTTTCTGTTTAAAGTATGTTTTTAAAGTGACTTCATTTTTATGGCCAAGGCTGATAAATTAACAAACGTGTGGTATTTGCAAGACCTTTGATATTTAAGGTTAATTGAGAAACTGTTCCTTTCCTTATTCTATTTTGGACACATTTAAGTGATAAAGTTCAAAGGTGATGCTATTTTTATACCTGTCCTGTTTCTGTGACGCCTTACCAAGAGAGGCAGACATTCAGGACTGCTCCTATTACACTTGTTTTGATGGAATATGATCTGGATTTCTTATAAAGATTTAGTTGAGTATTCTTTCTGTCAGAGTATAGTAGTGGATCTTGAGAGGATCTTAAAGGATAAGTAAAATTTGTACAGTCAAAAAGAAAAGGGAGAACTTTTTAAAAAGGGAGAAAATACAAGCAAATACATGGAGACAGGAATGAGTACAGTATTTCTGCTCTGAAGTGAGGTAGATTTGACTGTTATACAACGCATAAAGAAAAGAGGGGCAGGCATAAAAAAAATTATAGGTAGGGTGGAGAAAAACTATGAAAGACATTAAGAGCAAGGAAGAAAAACCTATATTTGATGTGATAGTAAATGGGGAGCCACTGAAGGTTTCTGAGAAGGTAGTGACTTCCCCAGACCATCTCTGATGCTTACTACTCAGAGCCTCAGTCTTCCACAGACTCAGAAGGCTTAGTCTGGCAGCAGGATGAAGGATAGATTTGAGAAGGGAATACTTGGAGTTAGGAAAACAATTAGGACTTTATATATGAAAAAGAAGTATAACTTGGCAGGGATTTGGATTAGACTGATGACAATGAGAAAGGAGACAAAAGAAAAAGAACAGGTGAGAGAAATATTTAAAGAAAAAATGGATAAGATTTTGTGTGACTGATTACCTATGAAGAAGAAGAGGAATAAAACTATACCTGGGAGAATGGCGACTTTGAAATGGACAGGAACTTTGGGAGCAGGGACTAGCTTAAAGAAGACAATGAATTCAGACTTGAAAACGTTAATTTTAAATCAAGGTGAAATGCTAATAGGTATCTGGTGATGAAACACAAACTTAGGTAAGAAGACAACTGGAAAGATAGATTTGGGACTCATCATTACAGGGGGTGAAAATTGAACCTATGAGAATGAAGGAACTCTAATAAAAACCTGATGGGTTAATTCATCATTATTCATGATTCCTCCAAATTCCTTTGTCTTTAAGACCCAATTTGTAAGTTATAATTTTTCAAATGAAGCATGGTTTTAATGGCCTATTAAAATTAGACAATATAAAGATGTTATTTCATTAAGTACATAATTTCATATTAAAACTATATGCTAAGATTTAATGTTATACAAATCAAACTTCTAAGGGAATACCTGATAGAGCTAGGCAAGATGATAAAATTCATTCAGAGGCACAAAATTCTTGAATATCAAAGAAAATGATTTTTAGAAATAACAATTAAGAGGGAAATGGCAAACAGGGAAGTGACACTTCCAGACCTCTGATTATACTATAAAGCAATGATCATCAAATCATTTAGTACCCATTAAAATACAGAAAAGAAGATCAATGGAACAGACTAAATAAGAAAAATCAGAAACTCAATCTACAAGCATTTATTAAGTGCTCCCTGTGCCCTATGTGGCACTGTACTAGGCACCGAAGATTTAAGAATTTAATAATACAATTTTCAATATGCCAAAGAACACAAATTACTTTGAGAAAGCATTCGCTATTTAACAAGAACTTTTGGGAAGTTCAGCAGAAATTAGGTTTAGACCAACATCTTACGTCATTCACTTCAATAAGATCAAAAAGGATATACAAGTCACGATGTAAAAAGCAGTAAAAGAAAGTCAGGTTATCATAGGTATGGCTACAGGAGGATTCTTAACCAAAGAAATGTTTTTGCATAAACAAAATCAATGCAACTTGAATAAGGTGGGGAATTCCTGACTTTGAAGAAATCTTTATATCAAATATCTTTGATATCCAGGACAGGTGAGGGAAAATAAATCAAATATATAACATGGGCTATTCCCTAGTGGAAAAGAAGTCATATGATACAAATGAACAGTTCTTAAAAGAATTGTAAACCATTAACAATCATATGAAATACTGCTCCAAATGAATAACTATAAGAGATACACAAATTAAAATAATTGTAAAGTTTGAACCCTTAAGCAAGCAAATTGGCAAAAATGACAAAATATGATAATAGTCGAAGTTGTTGGGGTTGTGGAAAAACAGGTACACTGATACATTTTTGGTGTAGCTGAGACTTGGTTTAACCATGCCAATAAAATATTTTGAAATTATGCTAAGAAAGTTACTAAAATTTCCATACTCTTTGACCCAGAGATCCCATTACTAGGCTTAGACCCCAAGGAGATCAAAAATTGAAAGTTATCATATACAACAAAACATTTTTAGCAGCACTTTTTATAGTTGCAAAGAAGTAGATAAAGTAGATGTCCACTGATTAGGGAATAAACAAATGTAGTAGGTACATACTGTCATGAAATATTACTGCATTGTAAGAAATGATGAATATGAAAATTTCAGAGAAGCATTAAAAGACAAAGTAATGCAAAGTGAAGTAAGCAGAACTAGAAAAGTGACATCCACATGGCTACAACAATGAAAATGGTAAGAATAACAACAAAAACTCTAAGTCTTGAACAATTATAATGATCAATCTTGGCCCTGAAGAAATGAACAGAAAATGTATCTCCCTCCTTCCTTTGGCAAAGGTGGAGGTCTCTGGGTATGAAGCACTGTATATACCATCATATTTTGTTGATGTGTTGGATTGTTGGGCTGAATTCTTTTCTTTTCCTTCTTTAAAATTTTTTTTTGTTGTTGCAAGGGATAGCTTTCTGAGGAGGGAAGAGGAGAATGATATATTTGAGAATTAAGATGATATAAAAAAGACAATTTTTTTTCTAAAAGGGAATATAAAGGAAAGAGAAAGAAAATTTCAAAAACATGCTTATACATTTTAGGTAGAGGTTAAACACTGCTGCTTACTCATTTTATTATATAAGTATTTTTCTTTTTGTTTTGTTGATGCTTTTTATTTTTCTGTTACAGTCTTTCCCAGATATAACTACAACACTATTCAGAAAGTATGTTCCTTCCCTTCTAATAAAGAAAAATCTTTAAGTAAAATGAACTGACATAGTGATTGCCAACTGGCTGTATGTGCCCCATTCTATACCTTTAGGCATCTAGACGGTGTAGTGGATGGAGTACTAGATCTGTGAGGCTGGAATCCAGGTCATCTCAACTCCAAAGTTGGTACTCTTTCCACTGTGCCATGCTCAGGAAGAACTGAGTTCAAATTTAGCCTCAAACATTCACTGACTGTGAGACACTGAGCAAGTCATTTAATGTCCGAGAGCCTTAGTTTCCTCATCTGTAAAATGGGGATAATAATAGCACCTATCTCTCAGGGTTGTTATAAGGATCGAATGAGTTAATATTTGAAAAGCTCTATATAAATGCTAACTAAAATGCTGACTATAGCACCCTCCACCACACCCCCTCCACCTTCCTTGTACCTCTTCAACAAAAAGAGGGAAATTCAATGCCTTAGCTCTTTTTCAAGGCCAGGATCATTCATCACAATGACACAGGCTCCATTTTAGTTTAAATTTCTTTTCATTTAGGATTTTAAGATAATTGAGCTAGAGCTGGAATGGCTCTCATTCACCGTCTAGTCTAAACCTCTGACTTTGCAGATGAAGAAACCATGGTCCAGGAGGTTAAACAATTTGCCCTAGGTCACCCAGATAATAAGCGCCAGAGGTGAGATTGAAATCTGGGTTGAAACCTGGGTCTTTTCATTCCAGAACCCGTCTAGTTTGAACTCTTTCCATTATCCAGTGTCATTTTTCTAATTCTGCTTACTTTACTCTCCACTGAGATTAGTAAATATAATCATTAGGTCTTTATTTCTCTGATTTGGAGCAAACACTGTTTGAACATCCTTAGGTTGGAGGAGTCTGTACTCTCTATCATGTTGTTCAATTGTTTCAGTTGCATCTGACTCTGTATGACCCCATTTGGAGTTTTCTTGGCAAAGATACTGGAGTGGTTTGCCATTTCCTTCTTCAGTTCATTTTACAGATGAAGAAACTGAGGCAAACAGTGTTAAGTGACTTGCCCAAGGTCATACTCTCTATCATACAATTGCATTTTTAGAGGCTGTGTTCCTTTGAGTGCATGTTTCTGCTTGAGGTCTAAGGGAGGTGTTGTCTTTTCTGCTTGTTACAATTTGGTGCCATGCTTTTGTGTTAAAAGGAAGGTTATTATGAAGCAATCTGTATTGGATTTGTCAGACTAATGTTTGTGCTACATGCTGGTATAACTTTAGATAATCATTGTTTACATTGTCAAATGATCTAGCTCTTCCAAGAAGTCAAACTGTAAAATACTGAGTCATTATATAAGTTCACCCATAAAGATGCAAGGTGAACTGAGAGCTAGAGCAAGCACTTGCTTACTTATTGTATGTCACGGAGAGAAGATATGACAACTAAATTCTCCTCTGCCATTGACTGTTACCTTATGAGAAAGATGTCATGAACAAAGTCTAGATACAGAGTAGGCTACCATGAGGGGCAGCTCTCTTAAAAGAAAAACTAAGGTTGTTTATTGCTGTCTAGTTATCTCAGTTATATCCAACTCTTTCTGACCTCATTTGGGGTTTTCTTGGCAAAGATACTGGAGTGGTTTGCTATTTTCTTCTTTAGCTCATTTGAGGAAACTGAGGCAAACAGGGTTAAGCGACTTGCCCAAGGTCACACAACTAGTAAGTGGCTGAGGCCAGATTTGAATTCAGGTCCTCTTGACTCCAGGACCAGCACTATCTATGTAGTCTTAGTTTCAACATAAGCATCAGCCTTTATCTCTAATTTAGTATGGTTCTGATGCCTCAAAGTCCAGTCAGGAATTTCTTCAGGGTTCAACGTTGGGTCCATGATTCACTAAGCTAACTCCATTTTTAAGGATTTCTAGCAAATTGAACTTCAACCCAACAGTTCTCAAGTGTTCAATATTTTGGTAAGGTTTATACAAGGAAGATGATAAAAACAAAACAAGGATATAATAAAGGAAGAAAGAATCAGAAAATGCAAAAAAAATGTGGATCACACTATAAACAATGCATGAGACAGAATGTCAAGCTGTATGAGGTAATACACCATATGGAATGAGTTTAAAGAAGTCAACTGGCTTCCAGATTTGGGGGACTGATGCCACTAAGTTATTTTTACTAGTAGAGATTCCATTCCATGAATAATTCCTGGGGTAGGGTGTCAAGAGTCAACAGTTCACAAACTCCTTAAGAGGTCTTCTAATTAAAAAGTTGAATCAAGCTGGACAGAAGATATCTCACAGCTTTCATAAGTAATTGCTATTACCCTAAAATAGGCCCAACTCATATACTGCACAATTCCTGAAATGATGAGTCAATACGAATTTTTATAGAAACACAGTTTTGATTAATTCCTTCAGACGAACAAATTCATTGCACATGGAACACAGTGAAAATTCTACCATTAATTAAGAAAACTGAGAAATAAAACACAGCCCTAAAACATGCCCTTTTGGTTAATTGGGCCCAGATCTTGGCGGGGGGAGGGGTACCCCTGGATAACCAACTCCACTAAGATCAACAGCAGTCCACCTTTTACTATCACTTCAGAAGCAAAGTCAGATTCAAAGTCACAACGTCTCAGCAACTATCAAGGCCATAATGAAACTCACCTCAGGGAACTAGTATCACTACTATTAAGACAGCTTAATAAATCTTTTTTCAAATAATCATTTAGCACACGTCCATTCTTTAAATAAGATTAACTCTGGGTTATCTTCTGTGTTAATAAGGCTAAAATGATTTATTCTCAATTACAGTATATTAAGTAATGTTAGAAAGAGATCTGGACTTGGATGGAAAAGATCTGGGGTCAAGTCTTGACTCTGCCATTTTCTAGCTGTGTGATGTTTGGTAAGCCAATTCAAATCAAGGTAATTCAATTCATTAGGCACATATTAAGCCCCAGTTTTGAGCAAGACACTGTGCTGGGCACAGACGATTCGAAGACAAAAATAAACAGTCCCCACACTCAAAGAGCTTGCATTCTATTGTCACTTAACCTCTTGGAGCCTTAATTCCCAAATCTGTAAAACAAGGATCATGATACCTATTCTCAATATGACATAGTATGTTGTTGTGTTGACATGAGGTAACGTAAATCAAATCACTTTATAAACTATTAATCCCTCCCCAAAACACCCCCACAATATTACTTTTTTCCAAGACAAGGTGAATGTGGTACTCTCAACCAGAATCTAAATTCCTGTAATCCTGGACTTGCCACTTGGGTAAGGTATTTATTAACCCCTCATCAGGAAATGGGGAATATGATTGCACTGCCTTTCTTGTGGGAGCCCAATGAAGAAAGCACATTGTAAACCATAACACACTCTTTAAATGTCAATTAGTATCATAGAAGCCCAGACCTAGAGTTCATTATCATAATTGTCACCTACACATTCTATGTGTAGCCATTCTGATAATAAAACTATTATTGATATGAACATCCCATGTAAATATCCTTGTTGATATTGTTTATACTGACTTAAATCCAATTCACATGCAAGTCAGGACATCACTCTCATGACATCATTGGTCCACTTCTAGAATGAAAGACAACAATAACAACAACAGTCTCTATACCCAGAATGTCCTTTCTTTAGTCTTTACTTTTTGTCATCCTATCCATCCTCCAAGGCTCAAATTATGTTACCTCTCCTCTTCTACAAAGCCTTCATTGAACCTGCTTTCTGTAAGCGATTTCCTGCTCACATCATTATATATCATCATATACACATCTTCTTCTAATCTGTATCATAAATCTATACATCAGTCTCACTTTCCCCCATTACTAGATCAGAAGCTCCCTGAGGATAAGCATGGTTTCCCTTATCTCCTCTCACTCTTTGTCTCCTAAGCACATAGCAGATACATAATAAGATATCTGTTGAAAGAATAAATATGTAGTAGAAGGCTACCCCAGCTGACCAGAAGTGTGAGTCAGAATTCTGTCATTGACAAAGCACTGTAATAATTATCCTTTATTCTCTCCTTGTAATCCCAATTTTAATACTTTGTGTGGAATACATTTTATTTTCTTATTGCTTGGTTAGCAAGCCCACATGTGTCTCCACTAATTATAAAGTGTTTAATATGTGATTTATTCATATATAATTATTTTAGACCTCTAAAAGAAATTTTAGTCATAGCACCAATATACTTCATAATGGAATTAAACATCCCCACCCAACTATACTCCTCTTTCAGTTTTGATTCAAGGGCTGCTTGTGAAACTCTGAAGATTACCATGTGTCCCTAGGGCTATTGGTTAACAATAGCTTGATCCTAATTAGGAGCCTTACTAGGAGTGATCATGAGTGAATAGTTTGAACCCTCTGAGCCACAAAATGGGGATAATAATACCTGTAGGGTTATTTTAAGGGAATAAGAATACATGTAAGGATTTGTTTTAAGGGATAATAATACTGACAAGAATCAAATGAGATATTTAGAAAGTACTTTGTAAACATTAATATGCTAGGTAACTATCAGCAGTGATTATTATGTACCCAATAAATACTTCCTGAATGAAATGTACCTGAAAATGGAGGAATTTTTAAAGCTCACCTCCATGCTAGGGCCCACCACCTGCTCAAGATATTCAATCAAATAATAACTCAAATAGCTAGAAAGACTTACTGTTTTTACAGTGGAGTAGACCTCCATACTCCATATTTTCAATTATTAAGTAAGCTATTAGCTGAAATAGGAAATTAACCTTTTGGCTGTCCCATTAGATTAAAATCCAGTTTGAGGCTGAACATTACAAGAAAATGTAGAGAGAAAGGGATAAATTCCAGACAAGTGTGACCCCAAAGACTGGAGCCATGGAAATTTATGTTCTCACCAAGGGTGAGAAAAGAAATTTATGCTAGGCAAGTAGAACAGGATGCTGATGTCATTCATTTTACGACAAGTAGTTACACTGTTAGAAGGGCAGGCTGGTCAAATAGAGTTGAAATGTTTTTGTAACTTTCTTTTCCTTTCGTACCTTTCTTTCCTTTCCTTTTCTTTCCTTTCCTTCTTTCCTTCCCTCCCTCCTCTCTCTCTTCTTTCTTCCTTCTTTTCTTTCTTTCCTCCTTTCATTTTTTCACTCTTTCTTTCTTTTCAGAAGTTAGAGAATACAATCAAAATTAGACTCTTCAAGAATTGAAACTATTTAGCCCAGAAAAGAGAAAGCAATGAAAGGAAAACAAATACTGGTCAAATATATGAAAGGACATATAGCTTGTTAGAAAGACTAGACCTAGGTTCTAGTTCTTGCTCTATCACTGATTTGTGATGATACCTTGGGCAAGCCAGGTCAAGTCAATACGCATTTATTAAGGACTTCTTGAGTGCCAGGCACTGTGCTAGGCATTGAACTAAGCCCTGGGGGACACGCAAAAAAAGGCAATGACAGTCCCTCCTCTCACAGCCTAATGAGGAAGATAACATGCAGACAACCATATACAAAGAAGATATATACAAGGGGTATTGGAGATAATTTTAGAGGGAAGACATTAAGGGGGATCAAGGATAACTTCTTGGAGAAGATGGGACTTTAGCTGAGACTTGAAAGAAGCCAGGGAAGCCAGCATGAAGAGAGAGGTGGGAAAACATTACAAATATAGTAGACTCCCATCAGAGTTAGGAGGTGAAGTGTCACGTGAAGAACAGTGAAGAGGCCAGTGTCACTGGACTGTAGGGTGTGTAAAAATGTACAAGGTGTAAGAGACTGGAAAAGTAGAAAAGAGTTAGGTTACGAAAAGTTTTAAAAGTCAAAGAGAGGATTAAGGCACTTAAAAATCTCTGTACCTCAGTTTCTTAATCTGTAAAAGGGGCTGAAGAAATACCATGATCCATCTCATGGGGTTGTTGTGAGATTTAAATGAGATAATAAATTGTTCCTTTTATTCTGTGGATATAAAATCTATTGATTGAGGTGTTCCTGAAAACCAAATAATATTAATTTGAACAAAACTTTACTCAGAGGTCAAGGTTAATGAAAGAAAAAAGGAGAGGTGCTGGAGGCAGACTGAACAGGCTCATGAAAGCCAATTGTTAAATTTTCAGTATGAGAATTTACACCTCAGAAATCCAGAAATTGGAAGATATTACAAATCAGCACTTGATTTATTGTTTTGTTGATTGTCTCATCTTAAGAAAGTGATGGAGAAATAATTCAGGTTAAATTTAAAAGTGTGTTGGGTATACATTTTTCTTTGCAGACTGATCATTAAACACTTCCCAGCACAGCACTGAGCATGACCAAGTGTTAAATGCTAAAATGAGAGAGCATGAATAATTTCCATTATGAGAGGTTTTAGGAATTTGTGTTTGAAATAGTCCTGAAATTGTCCCACCAGGGGGTAGGGATGTGGATAACTTGAAAGTCCTTCCAGTTTTGTGATTTCTAGGAAAAGTTCATTGAAGTTAAATTGTATTTGAACTTAGTAACTAAAGTCATCATGGGCTTTAAAGTTGAAAAAATATTTTCAAAATTATCTAGAGAACATTGTATATAGTAACTCCAATATTGTTTTAAGAACAACTTTGAGCAAATAAGTCATTTTGACTATTATAAATACCCAAATTAATTGCAAAGGGCACATGAAGGAATATGCTATCTGCATTCAGAGAAAGCACTGATAAATAGAAGTATGTATAGAATGGTTTTACGTATAGACATATTTGTGTCTGATAGTAGTCATCTCTAAGGAGGTGAGGAGGGCACCAAAAAAGGGGAAAAAATCTACATGATACCTTAATTACGTATTTAAAAGGAATAGTCAGTTGTACATAACAGATTTGCAGTTTCATATACAATCATCTTTATATACTATGTTATGGAAATGCTTGTTTTATTCCATAAATTAAAAAAAAAAAGATTATCTAGTCTAAAACCTCTCATTTTACAGACAAGGAAACCGAGACCCAGAAAGGCTATTTGCCCCAGGGCATATAGGTAATAAAAACATTGGCCAGATTTGAATCCACTGACTCCAAATCCAGGATTCCCACATCATGCTGTTCCCCATAAACCAGTACATGTCTTTATATCTTTAACTTCAACTGTTAACTTCAACTGTTCATGATGTGCAAATTTAGAGAATCCACCCCAAATGTTCACACAGACTGTCTGCACCCAACCTATGGTAGAACATTCTGAGCTCATACTGGTCTGATCAGCCACAGTCAGACACACGGAAACTTGACTCTAGCACAGTGATGTCATTTTAGTCCTCTTCAAGAACGAAGGTCACCAACCAACCAATGAACCAACTTCAGCTGTACCCTCAAGACTGTCTAGCACAATGGGGAACCCAGAGTCAGAACTGAATAAACTATTTAGCAACTTGGAATAGTAGAAAGAGTACTAGACTCAAATTGAGGAGAGATATGGGTGTGAGCCCTACTGCTGAGGCTTACTAGCTATGTTACAATTGGCAATAATAACTTCACTGAGCCTCAGTTTCATCATCTACAAAATGGGAAAAATAATAGCTATGACACCATAATAATAATGAAAACAATTATAGTTTATTCATCAGGCCATGCTGCCTGAAGGCAGAAAGCATTCTAGATTTAAATGAGGGAAGACCTGGATGTAAAACCCACTGCCAAGGTTTATCATCTGGGTCATCTTGGGCAAATAATCTCTCTGAAACTTGATTTCCTAATCTATAAAACAGGAGTTATAATAATAGCTTACTTACTGTAGTAACAATAATAGCCATAGTTACCACAATAGATGAGTTATAGTTTCAAATATTTGTCATATTACCAATGATCTTAATAACTATAGTTGCCAATAACATACTAACAAAAAAAAACCTATAGTTACTCTTATCACAACTAATACTAATGTTAATACTAACAATAATACTAGAGTCTGTACCTCCCTACTAGGTGGCTTATGATGAGGCTCATTTGACATGATCTATGTAAAATATTCTATAAACCTGTAAAATATCATGCAGTTGTCAGCTATCATTACTGTTATCAATTGGCTGGTTAGCAAATTTATAGCGGAATCTACCTTCTCCAATCTAGGTCTCTATACTCCTGACTACACACCCATTTATCCTGATTCTTTCTTCCTGCAAGCCCCAGACTCTTTAGACCCTAGCAATGGTACCATCTAAGCTGTCAAAACGTTAGAAGTTTCCTAACCAAAACATGAGAAAGGTAAAAAGCAGTCCTTGGTATCAAGTCTCCTGGTTTCTAGTGCTCTTTTCTAGACTACCTGCCTGGGCTCTTGATCCCTGGTTCCTAAAATGAATGAATGAAAAAGTATTTATTAAGTATTTATTACGTAAAAGGCAATGTCCTAAGTGAGGGAGATACGAGTATAAGCAGCAGGACGGGACTGTTTGTTGAGTCCCTAGTCACCTGCCTTGTCCTAGCTTTGATTTCCTATAGTTTTTCTTGTCCCTAATTGCCTTCTTAATTAGTGAAAATCATTAAGCATTCTATAAGCATCAGATATTATTTGACCAACCTCTTTGGCCTGTACTTTGGGTACCTGTGTGCTTGTAGATTCCTGGCTGTCTGCCTGCTAATTAGAGCTATTGCCTTACCTTGAATGATAGCTCTAATATGCCCTGGTACATCTTATTGCTTTCATTTTGGTCCCTTATGTAGCTATAACCTCTATTCCTTCCTGTTCCCTAGTTTTACCTTCAGTTCCAAGTCACTGTTATTTTTTTTTTTTGGCTAGGCAATGGGGTTAAGTGACTTGCCTAGGGTCACACAGCTAGTAAGTGTTATGTGTCTGAGTGCAGATTTGAACTCAGGTCCTCCTGAATCCAGGCCAGTGCTCTATCCACTGCATCACCTACCTGCCCCTCATTGTTATTTTTTGTTTACCATTACTAGGTCTAGTCTACTTCATACCAGTACCTTAACTTCTACCACTCGTCTCAACACAGATCTTTTATTTAGCATCCAACTAGCCTAGTGGATAGAGTGTTAGACATGGTCTCAGGAAGGCCATGAGCTCAAATCCTGCCTTACGTACTTATTAACTACGTGACCCTGGGCAAACCTTGCTTTCTTCATCTGTAAAATCAAGATAACAATAGTATCTACTTCAAAGGGTTGTTGTGCATCTCAAAATGATTGTGTATACAGAGCACTACGCAAACCTAAAGTGTTAAAGGAGTGTTATCATCATCATTATTATTATATTATCTCAATGACCAGGGGTCTGTGACCAATTGTCATCCAAGGGTCTGATGTAAAAAAGTCTTATCCCTGCTCCTGGTCATTTTAGTGTACATACATACATGCATACATATGTGTGTATATATACACATGTATATATTTGCGTGTATATGCATGTGTATGTGCATATGTGTGTGAGACACAACTTCAAATCTTGCCTAAGAGATTTTTGACCCTGGGCAAGTCACTTAATCTCTCCCAGCTTTAGTTTCCTTATTGATAAAATGGGGGAAGGTTGTTGTGAGGATCAAATGAGATAACAGTAGAAAAACAAAGGGCTTTGTAAACCTTAAACCACTGTATAAATACTAGGCATTATTGTTATTATTATTTTCAGAAGTGGTTTGTCTATTTCTTCCTGATTATCATTCTTACAAGTACCCCAGGCTAATGATAAAGTCTAGTTAGGGCTGAGTGTAGCAATTAATTAGGGTTTTTTACAGTAATGGATAACTGAATTCCATGTTACAGCATTCAGTTTCTTACTCTTTTATGCATTTTGATGAACAATAATGTTTGAGGGGACCAGATTACTCATTATTGTACTCATGTTTTTTGATAGATTCTCCATGAAGCATCCTGTCACATGCTGGAGGATTTCTTCAAAGTTTTTGTTTGTTTGTTTTTTTGTTTTTAACATTTTGTCAGTGGCACTGGAATATCCTGAATGTTCATCTGTTATTCCTTTTCCCACATGCTCTCTAGAACCTCCCTTCTTGCTCTCTGTCCTCCTTCTTAAGGATTTTTAAAATCCAAGCAGCCAACTGTTTTCCAGTAAGATTTCATTCCTTTATTCCTCTCAAAGTCTGGTCCATCAGGGATTAAGTCTTGCAATACGTATTCCATTTGAAAAAAAAATTAACTATACTAAGAAGCTATTCTGAGTCAATAGCACCCCACCCCCCCAAAAAAGGTGTTTAAAAGATCACAGCATTTGAGGATGGGAAGATCCAGGAAGGGAAAGACAGTTGATTGCATAGCATTCTGCATTATTATTATTATTTTTTAAATCTGGGTATGTAAAAAGTCATTCTGGAGGAACGAATGAACAGAAACAGATTGTTATTCCTCATTTCCTAAACTAAATCATCCTATGAATGGTGAATACAGTCTAGATGAGGATGAGTGCCACATCCTGAACTCCCATTGGCCATTCCAATTTGAATTGTGTGATATCCATAGAGCCAAACTTGTATTTATATCATAAGTGACTCAAAGATTATATATATATAGCCTTCAGCTCTTGAATTCCTAACCTGAGAATCTCCTCAGGAATTCATTTTTCAGATTTCCAACCAGACAGTCCATATTCCTCTAAAATAGCCCTAGCATAGGCATTCCTTTACTCCCTCCCAGAACAAATGACATGGTTTGCTGCCATCAACAGAACATTCCAAAATCAGCTTAGGAATCTCTCAGTCAGTCAGAGATTCTATATGACTTGATTAAATTAAAGAACCTCAGTCGCATCACAGAATTTTCATGAAGCGATAAGTTACAATTGAAACAGCACGAAAAGAGGGGTCAAAATGTACTTGTATTCCAGTGTCACCATTTACTCCTGTGTGACTTTAGACACGTGTCTTAATCTCTCTGTACTTCAGTTTACTCATATGTAAAACAGGGACAGTAATACTTGCATTATTTAACTAAAATGAGATAACTAGGTGGCATAGTGGATGGAGTGCTAGACTGGGAGCCAGGAAGACCCAAATTCAAATGTTGCCACAGATGATTACTAGCTGTGTGACCCAGGGCAAGGCTCTTAATCTCTGCCTCAGTTTCTTCATTTGTAAAATGGGGCAATAATAGCACTTAACTGAAAGGGTTGTTGTGAGGACAAAATGAGGTAATATTTGTAAAGTGCTTTGCAAACCTTGAAGTGC
This sequence comes from Vombatus ursinus, assembly GCF_900497805.2. Classification (NCBI taxonomy): domain Eukaryota; kingdom Metazoa; phylum Chordata; class Mammalia; order Diprotodontia; family Vombatidae; genus Vombatus; species Vombatus ursinus. The sequence goes on along the minus strand of NW_020948983.1, from coordinate 63,119,084 downwards.
TATATGAATGCTAGATAGTATTATTATTACTGAAATAAAGTGCTTTGTGACCAGAAAGCATTATATAAAAGTGAACTGTTATTTACTGTAATCCTCAAATCCTTTATAATGAAGTGATATAGTACGGCTTCTGAATGATTTGGCTTTTAAATCTGTACTGTCCATTAAGAAAAAATCATCTCCTATTAAGGTTCATCTGAACCTTCTTTTGGTATATGCAATTGTATTTCCTTTTCTTCTTTTTTTTAAGTTATACCTCCCTAGTTTCTATGTTGCTGTTTCTGCACCAAACTAGTTGATGCCTCTGATTATTTTTAAAAATTTTACAAGTCATCATTTAAGTGACACTCTTCTCATATCTAAAGACCTAATCATGTTTAAAAAAAAAGAGAGAGAGTAGCTTTCAATGAAACAGCTACGAGAAAAAAGCATATGTATGTATATATACATACATGTTTGTGTGTGTACATGTATATATGTATGTATACATATGTGTATATGTATGTATGCATATGTATATATGTGTAGGTAGGCAGTGTATATATGCATGTAAATGTGTATATGTATTGGTGTAAAAGTGTAGGTATATGTAGACACACATACACATATCTTTATTTTCTTAGAGGGGAAAAAAAGCAAATCTTCTTTGGATTTTCCTTAATTTTTTTCAGGCTTTGATGATTGAGTGTGTTTCCATCAGTTTTGGGCTATCGCCAGGGAGAGAAAATAAGGGTCCTTTTTGTTAAGCGGCATGCAGTGGATTGTTTGGGATCTGTGGCCACCAGCTCATGCCAGCTGTGCAGACACGCCATCAGGAACTAGTAAATGGCCCCTTTGAGGATGGAGATAAACCGAAATAAAGAAATATTACCATGAGTGGTTACTGGGGTTAACTGGAAAACTGTTTTTATAATTCAATTTTATTCTGCGTAACCTTGCTCCCCAAATGTTAGCAATTTAGCTAAAATGGCTGTTGGCTTTATTAAATATTCACTAAATGTTACACAAAGACAGCTCAGCAAAAACTCATATATCAGAGAAACTCATTTTATGACCATTGTCTCACCTCTGGGGGTAGCCCACTGCATTTTTTCCCAAATCCCTCATGCCCAGAGGTAATAACATCTGTATTTTAAAGACCAGCTTTGCACCACACCTGGGTATCAATGGTTTTTTTTTAGATTTTACCCTCTAAACCAAAGCCAAATGTTTGGCTACAGAATTAGTTTCCAGGGTACAATAGGGTATTAAAAGCAACCAGCTACAAGACATTGTTGGTATAAGCAGTAAATATATATATGCATATTACACAGATACATATGTATAATTGATTTGAGTTAATTGGATCCTAGGAGAAATTTTCAAATTGAAGTTTTAGAAAGAAAAACAGAGAGCAAAGGAAAGGAAGATGTGGAAGAAAAAGAAGGAGGCAAAAGAATTTGGCTTCATTGATGGGTCCATAAATGAAATTAAGCCTTAAGGATCATGGAAAGAATTAAAATGAAAATTTAAGGAAAAATTCTAAAAGTACAGGGCATTCCATTTCCATTCATTTTATTGGGAACAGAAGTGATTTTCTTAAAAATTAACCAACAGAAAAGAAGACCATGATTAAATATTCTAAATAAAAACAGAAGCCAGGAATTGCAGAAAATTAATTTTAGAATCAGTTTAAAAAATCAACACATACTCAGATCTGTCCTATCACCATGAACCTCCTACTGGCACATGCAATTATATTACCCATTCTTTTTTTCATTATAAGTCACAGTCCCCTAGTTCATATATTACCTTTCATTGATTACACTTTATCTTATATGTGGTGGCTTCTTCCTAAGGATTTGTAGGAGAACATTACCTAAATCTTACCAATAAACTATCTCCAAATAGCACTGTGCAATGGATGTCTTGTGAATGTGTAGTTTCATAGATGTTAGTTATTCCAAGTACAAGGATTTTCTAAAACAGAAACTCTTTCTCTTCTACTTACCTGACAGATGGTCAGTCAGACTTCCATGCCAAGAAGTTCAGTACAAATAGCTCAAATTACTATAGAGATGTCTTATATTGAGAGTCAAAATCTGGCAGCCTATAAACTTCCACCCATGGGAAGTAGTAGGAGAGGTTGAGAAAGGAATGGAATAAGCATTTATTAAGTACCTACTATGCATCAGACACTGTGCCAAGCACTTCATAAATATTATCTCATTTGATCCTCACAAACTTGGGAGGCAGGTACTATTATTATTTCCATTTTATAGTTGAGGAAACTGAGGCAGACAGAAATTATGTGACTTGCCCTGACTCACACAGCTAATATGTTTGAGGGTGGATTTGAACTTAGGTCTCCCTGACTCCAGGGCTCTCTCCATCGTGCCCCTTAATTGCCTATAAATCCCAATTCTGCCCTTTAGATTAAAAGAGAACTGTTTGTCAAAGAGGGGATTAGATGACCTCCAGGGTGCCTTCCAAATAGCTGAAGATAGCTATTACTACTAAAAGCCCCTCATTCTCCAGGTTATATATCTTTGGTTCCTTCAACTGTTTGGAGAGTAAGGACTAGCAAGAGCTAATATTTCTATGGTGTTTTAAGCACTAGGTAAATACAGATAGTTCTTGCTTTACATAAGTGAATCATTTTGCAGACCTCTATAAAAACAATTTTTACATAATGCAAATGTGCTCCTACCCACTCACTTCACTTAGCCTATATAACAAAGATATACTCAAAATAATTCCTTTATGGAAGTCATAAAATGTACTGAAATGCAGACATATTAAATACTGGCCCATGATAATAAACAGAATTATGAAATGAAAAGTAAGGTTAATGATAAAATACGTACAATACTGTACAGTAAAGTTAACATAGGGGTGAAGTATATTGCCCATTCCTCACCCACAGCACCTAGCCTTTGTCACTGGTGGTTAGCTGTGCAAAAAAAAATTTTTTTTTATGAAGCTACTGAGAAATGTTTGGATAGTGGCTCTCTTTTTTTCCTCATATATCTGATGATAGCAAGCAATATTATCCTCAACTAGTCTTTGAACTTCTAAAAATCTTGAAGTATTTGGATCCATCTTTTTAATGCAAGAAAAAAATTCACTCAAATGATGAAATGCTTCTGCCAACTCTTCTGTTGTGAACTTTTTTAGTTAGACCTCAGGTTTCAAAGTTTCCCTTCTTCTGTAATCTTTGCACCTAGCATCTCAATCAGATCCTCATTCAGAATCCTCATTTGGATTGCTTTCAGGAATTCTTTACCTAAAGTAGAATCTGTGGGATGTGAATTTATATAAAGTGACAACTGTCTGTGTCTCATTTTATCCTCACAACAACTCTGGAAGGAGGGGCTATTATGATCCTCATTTTACGGTTAAAGAAACTGAGGCCAACAGAGGTTGTGACTTCTCAGGGTCCTCTAGCTGGTAAGTGTACGAGGCCACATTTGAACTCAGCTCTCCCTGAATTCTGGCCCAGAGTTCTTTCCACTGTGCTACCAACTTCATCTAGCGGTGCAAGCGAGCTAGTGTCTATCTGAGGCTAAACTGAACTCAAGATTTCCAGACTCCAGGTTCAGTGCTCTATACACTGCACGATCCAGCTCCCTCAGAGAATCACAGAGTTTAAGAGTTGGAAGGGATCTCAAAGGTTCATAGTCATTGAACTCAGCATATGTGGATCAGATGGGATTGGACTGAATCAGAGTATATATAAGTGAACTATTACTTCTTGTGATCAATACATTATATTTCTATTAATGAGGATTATGATTTTTTTTAAATCACACTTTGGCTCTCATTGAAATGCTTTCAGTTAAACATAGCTTCTAAATCTTTTTTTAAAAAGAGTGCTAAACCAGAGCTCTCCTGCTCTATTACTTCATAAATGATTAAAAAAACAAAACCTAAGTGTAGAAGTTTATTTTCATCTTATAAATTTCATCTTGTTAGTTTGAGCCCAGCCTCCCAGTCTCTTGAGAATATTTATTAAATTCCCATCCTTATAAGTTTTTTTGTTTGTTGTACTTAGCTAGATCACACTAAGTTTATGGTCTACCAAGATCCTCATTTGTTTGTGTGTGTGTGTGTGTGTTTTTCTGTTAACTGTGGCCAAACCACATCTCATCCATCTGTACTTGTTCAATTGATTTTAAAACATCTAATAATGTGTTTACATTGCTGATTAGGATAAAAATTAAGATCACTGATCTGTAGCTTTCAGAATTCCACTTTTTTTTCCCTTTTTGAGAACTAGGACATAATCCAATTTTATAATAAGTCCATCATTATCCATGATTTCCCAATGATTAGATGCTGTAAGGTTATATATTCAATTTACTTTATCACATTTGCATGCATTTTGTCTGGACCTAGGAACTGAAATAATTTTCAGAGTCTAAGTATATTAACAGTCTCCTTATAATCTCAGTATATGAAGCTGAAATATCTTATTTTTTTACCCTTTGTATTTCTACCTCACAGGATTATTGTGAAGAAAGTACCCTGTAAACCTTAAAGTGCCACATCATTTTTGGATAATACCAATACAAAATTGGAATTCAGTAATTCAACCTAGTCTCTAAAAAGTTATGCTATCATCCTTAAGCAAAAACTCAACTCTTTCTCTGTTCTAGTTCTTCCTCAGATGATAGTGAAAGATTCCTCCTTTTTCATCAGCACTTGGTGAAAGCCACAATTCACTTAAGGATTTAACTTTTCTGAAATTATCGTAGGGTTTGAACTACTTGTTTGTATTTTTCTTTGGTTACGAGTTATTTCTTCCTCATTCTGGATATCTTTTGAAATGTAAGTCTCTACAGTCACTTAACTTTCTTTAGATGTTTTCTTTCTTTTATTACTTAGATTATTCATAATTATATTGTTAAAAGTTTGTTTCTGAGTATCTTCTACTACCTTATGAACCGAATTAGATCTTTAAAAAAGGAAGAAGGGAAGCAGGGAAGGAAGAAAGGAAGGAAGAGAAGAAAATATTCTTCAATTCATCAGTTCTCTATCAAGAGGTAGATAGCATGTTTCATTATGAGTCCTTTGGAATTGTGGTTGTCCCCTCTGTTGATCAGCTACTAAGTCTTTCAAACTCAATTATTTTAACAATATTGTTATTGTTGTATAAATTGTTCTCTTGGTCCTGCTCACTTCAGTTTGCTTCAGGTCATACAACTCTTCCTGGGTTTTTTTCTGAAACCATTCCCTTTATCATTTCTTATAATACAGCAGTATTCCATCAGTCATATACTATAACTTATCAATTCATTCCCTAATTGATGGGCATCTTATTTTTCTATTCTTTGTCACCATAAAAAGAGCTAGTACATGTGGGTTTTTTTCCTTTTCCTCTTTCTTTGATCTCTTTGGGGTATAGACTTAGTAGCAGTATTGCTGGGTCAAAGGGTACGCACAGTTTAATAGCCTTTTGGGCGTTGTTCCAAATAATGCATTAATAGTTCAAAATATAAGAGTTAACAAACCTATGGGGAGAAGTTAAAAACCATAAAACATGATGTCATTTTCCTCACTTTCAAGACCAAATTTAATACAAATGAACTTAAGGAAGTCTAATTTCAGAGTTAAGTTGAAAGCCATTTATTTCTCCGAAGAGTCTTACTGTTGAAAACCTTGACTTATTTCAGTACAGTATTTCCCTCAAACTCTAATCATCTTCTTTTCTCTTATTCATAATATCTCTATACTTCCCTTCTTATCACTTACCAACAGAATTTCCTATTCCCAGAATGGCTTTCTTCCAAAATCTGGTATAATGTCTTTTTGGAAGCTTCTTCCTCTGCCTTTTTCCACTTTAAACCTGAGATAATTGTCTCTCAGATAGTTTTCTTGCTCCATTCAAATGCTTTCTATTCTTCAAGATCCATCTCAAATCCCACCTACTCTATAATTCTTCTCCAACTATTCTGACTTACACAAATATACCTCTTCCTAACTCCTAGTGGTATATACCACGCATATGAATACTTAGTGCTATATTATTTTGTATCATCTCTTATTTCTTCCAAGAGTTTAAATCTCATATTCCTGTCATGAAATAACATTCAAACAATACCACTAGATTATAAGCTTATTAGAGGCAAAGATAACAATCATAACAATAGCATCCAAAATGCATACAGTATTTTAAAAATTGAAATGATTTTTGTGTTTATCTCATTTAATCTTCACTAACTCATTACAGAATATTACAGGGAATATTCTCTTCATTTTACAGGCAAGGAAATAGTAATTCAAAAGCATTAAATGACTTGCCCATATATATAATCATAGTAGGATTGCGTCTTATATTTCCCTGGCATCCATTGCAATATTTGGGGTACAATGATGGGGGGAAACAAGTAATTCAACAAGTACTAGCATTGCTAGTTGGCTAAGCCATTATGTTTTTACTTTAGATGTTTGGATGTTAATTTATGTAAAGAAGATAATATGTAAGTTATTTCAAATTGTTCTGTCATGTTCTAATTATGTTTTTCAGAAGGAAAAAAGGTAGATGCTAAGCAAAGAAATAGTCATTATTAAAAATAAAATCAAATTATAAAACAGTAAGGCTTAGTAAAGAAGCCAAATCAATGTTAATGAAATATCAGTGAAGAAGGGGGCAGAGGATTTACAACATGATGTTTAAATAAGAGACTGTGTTTAAGTTCAACCTTTGTACATCATCTCAAAATACTGAGAAATAATCCAAATAGAGCCAAAGAATAATAACAAAGATAGGGAAAAAAATCCAACTTGTTGTAGGAAAAATATCAGAGAAATTGATAAGAAAAGTGAATATACAACCAAAAGAGGGCTGTATTACAATTAATAAATACTTTGGAGTAAAATATAAAGGAACAAATACTACAAATGAGAGTGAAGGTACTGAAACAAGTATAAGGCACCTGAAATGATAAATGAAATACAAGATTCCACAGAAGAATTTGTAAAAGGACAGAAATTAGGCTACTCAAAAAAAAAAGAAATTTTAAAAAATCAAAGATGAAAATAGATAACTAATAACAAGGGAAAATCTGGCTAAAGAGCAGATTCTCTGAAAAAGAGGACAGATTTGTTAATTAAAAATGCAAAATGAGACAGCTAGGTGGCACAGTGGATAGAGCACCGGCCCTGAAGTCAGGAGGAACTGAGTTCAAATCTGGCCTCAGACCTGACACTTACTAGCTGTGTGACCCTGGGCAAGTCACTTAACCCCAATTGCCTAAAAAAAATTTTTAAAAATGCAAAGAGAAAAAGAAGAATGTTAGAATAAGTAAATCTAATAACACAAACTAGTGAGGGGGGGATTTGTCATTTGAGAATAACTTCCAGAAAAAGTCCAAACAATTCATCAAAAATCAGGTTTAGAGAAAAAAATTTACAATGTATACCACAAAAAATTCCAAATGCATCAATAAGTGAAATGTAAAAAGTCATATAATATTTTTTAAAGGAGAGAAGAATGGAAAGTTATAGAATTCACAATTATGAATAGAGCAGGGATTCTAAGGGAACTAAGGCAAGGAAAAGAGGAGATTATAAAAGACAAAATAGATCATTTTAAAAGTACAAAATTTTAAAATTTCTACATAAGCAGCTTCTACATACAACTAGAATAAGAAGAGAAAATAAGGGTTAGAAAGAACATCTGTTCATTAAATAACCAATAGAAGTAAAATAAAATCTATAGGAAATTGACACATAGTGACAGTTATAATTCTCTACTAGATGAGTCATATAAATATAAATATATACATATAAATATATACTAAGAATTTTCAAAAGATTACATTGATCAAAAAATAAGGAAAACTGCCTCAGATTACTTATAATAAGAAGAATGCAAATTTTAACAACTTTAGGGGTATCATATCACATCCATGAAAACTAACAAAGATGACAAAAGATGTAAAGTTTTATTAGAGGTCTGTAGGAAGGCAGACACACTAATATTCTATTGTTAGAACATTAAATTGTTCCAACCACTCTAAAGGACAATTTGAGTAAAGGAAACTGTTTATACCCTTTGGTCCAGTAATCTCACTACTGCTCTTACACCGCAAGCAGGTAAAATGACAGAAAGATTCCCTATGTGAATAATAGTACTTTATGAAAGAGCAAAAAAACCCCCAAAAACTAGACACTAACTCTGTACATCTCATGAAGGGAAAAACTAAAAGAAATTGTGTCATATAAATGAAATGGGATATTTTTGTACTGTAAGGAATGACCAATCTGAGAAATTGAGAAAAAAACAACTGGTACAGTGGATAGATTCCTGGACTTGGATTTAGGAAGACCTAACTTCAAGTGTGATAAATTACCTTAGGCAAGTTGTTAAACCTGTTTATCTCATTTTTCTCAAATGTAAAATGGGGATAATAATAATACCTACATCCAAGGGTTTCATGAGGATCAAATGAGATAATATTTGTAAAGCACTTAGCACAATGCCTGCCACATAGTAGACAACATAAAAATGCTAGTTATCATCATCATCATCATCATCATCATTATTATTATTACATGATATAGAGCAAAAGAAAGCAGAACCAGTGGGACAACATACACAATGATTATCACAATATTAACGTAGACAGTACTAAAGGGTAAGATAATTTAATTCAAATACATTAATTTTAATTATAGATAATTGATGTTAATACATATTTCCTTTCAGTTAAGAAATGGCTAATTCCAAGTACAAAATGTTAACTGTTCTGTCAGTCACAATTACTATGTCAGATAGTTTATTTACCTTAAGGTCTTTTTTTTAAGAGAAGATATTTTAGGTGAATTTACTGGGAAGTGATATCTTGATTCTAGATAACATGTGTATGTATACATACGGACATATGTGTGTATACATATATATGTGTGTGTATATATGCACACATACATACATATATATGTATATTAGACAAACAGGACAGTAACCTATTTTTTTTCTTTAAAGGTCAGTACTTCTACTTCTTTTACACTAAACCATTAAATATTGTGGAATGATTGCTTGAAGTATAAAAAGATACTGTTTTGCCTTCACCCTTCAGAAGCAGCCAGAGATCAAGCTACTGAGTCTCTACAAGAAGTGAGGTAATTGCATATGACTTGACTTAACCCGAAGTATTAAGAAGCCACATGGAACTTAGATTTGTTCTTTTCCTGTATCAGGATTGTGGCTGCATCAAGCCTTTCTCTCCCACTCCATACTAGAGCCTATCTCTCCATCTCTTTCCCTTTCTTTCTCCCTAACAAACCTTTCATTTTCTCTCTGAATCTCTGCCATATTCTAGCTTATTCTAACCCTTGACGTTAGATCATCAGACCGAATAGGCCATGACTTTCTCTAGCTAATGCACTAGCCACACTCTTTTTTTTCCCTTTACTCCCTCACTCTTTCTCTCCTTGAATTTGGGGTTTGGAGCTGGTGGCTTGCACAAACTCTTTTACAACAATCCCAAAAGGGACCTGGGAGAGATCCCAATTTCTAATATTTCATTCTATTTCAGTAATACTTAGAAGTCTGTCTTTTAGGATTATTGTAAAGAATTGTACTCTCAATTTATGGAAATCATTTTACAGATTTATTTGCTTATACAATGTTTAAATTTCCCTAAAATCCTCTGTTTGCTAGTCCTCATTAAATACTCATTTCACTTGAAGAAAGTCATCTGTTTTAATGATTGAGATTTAGCCAAAGACAATGCTATTTTGTGCTAGCTAGGAAATGCTAAGAATTTCTGGCTGGGAAGCAAAGTCTTCCCTCAAATAATGTTCATAATAGACTAGTAGAGCATGAGTAGTTGTGTTGACAATAGAAATGAAAGGTGTGGGTGTTATAGAAAAGTCAACAGACTAGCATTCAGGAGTCCTGGGCTAGATCCTTGGTTTTGCTCATCAAAAATCTTTTCACGTTTTCTTTTGGATTAAATGCAAGCCTCAACTCATTATGTCTCCTAGTCATCCTGATATTATTCTTAGAGAACCACACCACATGTTTGTATGCATCTTTCATGAGCTACTCTTATATATGTCTTCTACATAAGTCTTTAGACCATTCAATCTTTTCTTATAGAAACTGAGAATTGGTTTTTGTCCCTCATTTTCGAAGAGGACCAAAATGACATCACTGTGTTAGAGTCAAATTACAGTGTATCTGACTGTGGCTGATCAGACCAATATGAGCTCAGAATACTCTACCACAGGTCGGGCACAAATAGTCCATGTGAACATTTGGGGTGGATTCTCTAGATTTGTGCATCTCATGTTTCTTTTGAGCTACGTCAATTGTGTTTTGCTTATAGAGCACAGCACCTTCTCTAATGGGGGCATGCCATGCTGGGCAGTCCTATGCCAGTGTCTCCCATATCACATAGTTAATTCCAAAGTTCTTAAGAGAGACCTTGAGAGTGTCCCTGGATCGCTTCTTCTGACCACCAATCTGAGAATAACAGCATTTCAGAGGAAGAGGGCACTTTAGTAGCTACCTGGTCAAACACCTACCTGGAAAATAATCTACACCAGTGGTGTCAAACAAAATGGGGGTCTTTCATCCCTACATAAAGACCCCTGCAAGTTATATATTCACTTAGTTTTAAAATGTAGTAATCCTATGTTTTGTTGTATTTTTATTTATTTTGTTAAATACTTCCCAATTACATTTTAATCTGATTTGAACCACAATCAGAAGCACTGTGAGCCAGGCTGCACAAATGATACTTTTGATCTACACTGCTATATATCCAGGGAATGGTGATCCAGCCTATGCTTAAAGTCTTCCAATGAAGATGATCTGCATCTTCGGGGACTGCCCAATCCACTTTGGTGACGTTCTAATTATTAGCAAGTTTTCCTGACCAAAAAAACCCTTAAATTTGCCTCTCTGCACCTTCTTTCCATTGACCCTGAAGGGACCAGGAACAGAGTAAGTCAAATCCCTTTTCCGCAAGACAGGTGATTCCCAGATTTCATCTCTCTTCCCTTTGTCCCTTGGAAATGAATAGGCATCTCAAACTCAAATGAAAGAAATCATTCTCTTTCTTCTTAATCCCTCCCCACATCCAAACTTTCCTGTTACTATTGAGGGCACCACCATCCTTTAAGTCACCCAGGTTCACAGACCCTGCATCATCCTTGACTCTTCATTCTCACTCATGCCACATATCCAACATGGTGCCGAACATTGCCATTTCTACCTTCACAACGCCTCCCCTTGCCTCCACTCATATCGCCGCAATCCTCGTTCATACCCAACTGTCTCTCATTTGGACCACTATAATAATCTTCTCGTTGGTCTCTCTGCTTCAAGTCTCCTTCTACTCTAATAAATTCAGCTGCCGAGGAGATTTTTTTTCCCTACATAGATTTGTTACCCTTTGCCTCTCTCAGCCCCAATGAGCTCTAGCGGTTCCCTTTGAAGTGACTGTCCCTGATGCCAAGAACGTTCTTCATCCTCACTTCCATTTCTTGGTTTCCCTTCCTTCAAGATGCAGCTCAAACTCCACCTTTAGCAGGACACATTTTCTGGTCTGGCCTAGATGCTAATGTTTTCTCTTTTCCCATTACCTCTGTCTACTCTATATATATTTTCTATGTGCCTAGTTATTTAAATGCCCTCTCTCCCATTAGAATGTATGCTCCTTGAGGGCAAGAATTTGTTTACCCTCTCTTAACCTTGAGCATGGTCCCTGACTAAAGTATTTGAGAAATGCTTGCTGACCGATATTCCTCCAAATTCTTACTACTTATGTGACTTTGGCCAAGTCATTTAACATCTGTGGGCCTCTGTTTTCTTATCAAGTGAGACTTTTGGACAAGACGGTCTTGAAAGCTGCTTCTAGCTCTTGCTCTATGATCCTATGATCCTTTGAACCTTATGACCTTATGGTCCTTATGACCACTCTGAGTTTTATTTTCTCCAGGCTAAATGTACCTATTTACTTCAACAACTCTTCATATTACATTGACTTGAAGCCCTTCACCATTCTGGTTGCCTTCCTTTGTCCAGTCTTTAGCTTATCATTTTCCTTCCCAAACTGGCCTAGAACTAAAAACAGTACTCAATATGTGATCTAACCGGGATAGTATACAACAGAATATCAGAATATATAAGCAGAATAATAGAAGCTACACTGTAGTTAGATGCAATGCCTTTCAATGCAGACAGAGACTGCATTCACTTTTTAGTATTTCATATCATTCTACTGTCCAATACTGATCTTACAATCCACTAAGATCCAGGAAAAATTTGTTTGAGATAAACTGCTATCCAACAATTCTTCCGCCAATGTAGTACTTTCAAGTTTTTTTTTTCAACTCAAGGGTGACTACACACTCAAGCCTACTAAATTAAATTTAATATATTGCCTCCAACATTTGAACCTATAGCTCCTCTGACTCTAGGTCTAGTGCTCTTTTGACTGAACATCTGGTACATAACAACACAATTAATGACTCTGCTAATTGTTCTTCCAGGTATAGACATTAGTATTCCATCTTTGGCCACAAAATATAAAACAGACTGCCACCTACTGAGAATTCCAGGGGAGCCGCTACCCTCTTCACCACCACACTTTGAGCTCATTGGAGCATTAATGGACTGGGCTTTAGGAACCTGTCACATTCATTAACTCTCCACTAAGGAATCATTTCACATCTGAAATCTGTTTTTCTGTGCTAACCTTTCAATTGCAAAACACAGAAGGAACTGCAAAGAAATTTGACTCTGTTCCCCTTGTATTCCCCCAGCAACGTGTCAAAAGTTTAACAAACTGCAAGGATACCTCTCCTCTCCTTCTCCCAACAGCTGCAGCAAAGATCATACGTCCTTTTACCTGGATGTCAGCTGTCTATAAATGTGTGCTGGAATCAATGCCCAGGCAATGGAAATCCTTGTAAAGATTTACAAATTAGCAAACACAGAGCAGCCTCCCATCCTTTCGGGGGACTTCATCTGACTTCCTGTGGTCAGCTCTCAAACTTTAGCTTTGCCATCTTGATGGAATTTCAATTTTTTCTCTCAGTCGCAACCCCTTCACATACCTTCAATTTGAGAGGTTGTTTTGTTTTGTTTTGTTTTTTTAATCTCTGAAAGAAAAAGGAGTTAAAGGGAACTGGTATTTCCTTCACTCAAGGTAGTTAACTGAAATTGTCTGCCTTGAACTCATTTAACCTTAGCCTCATTACCTTTCTTACAAAAAGCCCTAATTCTTCTTTAGTGTTCACAATGACAAAGCTCTAAGATATTATCATTCCATTGTCCTCTCCAAAGGTCTCTTAGCCCTAGTCTCATTGACCGTCTTGTCCAAAAGTCTCACTTGATAAGAAAACAGAGGCCCACAGATGTTAAATGACTTGGCCAAAGTCACATAAGTAGCAAGAATTTGGAGGAATATCGGTCAGCAAGCATTTCTCAAATACTTTAGTCAGGGACCATGCTCAAGGTTAAGAGAGGATAAACAAATTCTTGCCCTCAACGAGCATACATTCTAATGGGAGAGAGGGCATTTAAATAACTAGGCACATAGAAAATACATATAGAGGAGACAGAGGCTCTAAACAACTTCTAAACAACTTCTAGTCTATACCTGGAAGAACAATTAGCAGAGTCATTAATTGTGTTGTTATGTACCAGATATTCAGTCAAAAGAGCACTAGACCTAGAGTCAGAGGAGCTATAGGTTCAAACGTTGGAGGCAATATATTAAATTTAATTTAGTAGGCTTGAGTGTGTAGTCACCCTTGAGTTGAAAAAAAAACTTGAAAGTACTACATTGGCGGAAGAATTGTTGGATAGCAGTTTATCTCAAACAAATTTTTCCTGGATCTTAGTGGATTATAAGATCAGTATTGGACAGTAGAATGATATTATTCACTCCTTTAGTGTTTCCTTTTGTGCCTTTTTTAAAAAAAATCACATCTTTCTATGTAATTTAAAAAGCAATTATTGAGCACCTACTGCATGCAAGGCACTGTGCTTGATGCTGAGGATAGAAGAACAAAAAGAAAAATCCCTGCCCTTAAGAGGTTTTCTTTCTATTAATATTGCACTTTAAAAAGTAGGTACCTTCTCAAAGAACATTTCCTAAACTTGGATCTAATAGGAGTCTACTGAGGCAATTGCAATGCTACCAATATTTTCCCTCCTAAAATATTAAACATGGAATTATATATGTATCATATATTTTCATATTTTTTCCTATGACAATAGACTACATGGTTTTCTGTTTATGCTCTAAAATTTCCCTGTTCCTACCACTAGTTTATTCTGAGAGTATCCCAGATCCCCAGGCCCATTTTTATGGGTTCCATCCATCTATTTGAAGTCCCAAAGTGTCCCATGGCCAAATCAGTTTAGTAAACCCTGCCATATTTAGACATTTATTTCTAACAAGCGAGTCTTCAGCCCAACCTCAAAGTCCTTGCACCAACATGTTCGCTTGCAAAAGTATCTACACTTTGGAACCTTAGAGATGAAGGTCTCAACTAATGAATCAGAGAGTTCTGCTTAAATTTCAAGTAGCTATGAGGATAACTAATGGGCCTCCATGGAATGACCAGCCAATGTTTATATTTGTGGAAGAAATCAGTCTTTTTAAAAAATAATATAGGGGCAGAGCCAATATGGTGGAGTAAAAGCAGTGACTTGCTTGAGCTCTCCCTCAAACCCCTCCAAATACCTATAAAAAATGGCTCTAAACAACTTCTAAAGCAGAAGAACCCACAAAAAGACAGAGTGAAACAAATTTCCAGCCCAAGATAGCCTGGATGGTTGATCAGAAAGGTATATCGCACCAGGCTGGGAGAGGAACACAGTTTGGCATGGGCACAAACCTGGAGCAGGCCTCAGACGGCTGAATCATGGGCAGCTATGGTGGTTTCCAGACTTCTCAACCCATGAACGCCAAAGACAACTTAGAAGGTCAGTGGGAAAAGTCTGTTTCTGCGGTGAGAGAGAAGCGTGGGGTCCCAGCCCCATCCCCCAAGCTAGGCCCCAGGGTGGCACCTGCCTCTTGAACTTCCAGCCCACAGACTGAGGGGGAATCAAGTGGCTGATCAGAGGGGGATTGCAGGGATCTCCCTGCTAGTGCAGGATTCTCTTGCTTTGCCTGTGCTTGGATCTGCGTCACAGTTCTGGGTGGCGGTCCTGGGGCTAGAAGGAGTGCTGGCATGGTGGAGCCTGTAGTGGCTGTGGAGAGGAAATCCTCCTCACAGTTCCAAGACAGAAAAGAGTGCTTGTGGTCACTCATGGACCAGAGCAAAGGCCAGGAAAGGAGTAAACACCTTGCCCTTGATCATACCACCTTGGAAGAACTGAAAATTTACAGGTCCCTTGAAGTATCTCTGAAAACAGCTGCACAAAACCCCTGAAGCTTAGGACAGTACATTCTCCACACTGGAAACAGACCCCTACCTTAACAAAGAGTTTATAACTCAAGTAATTGGCCGGGATCATGAACAAGCAGCCCAAAAAGAATCACAGTATATTATCTTACTATGGTGACAAAGAAGATCAAAACATACAACCAGAAAAAGACAAGGAAGCCAAAGCTCCTACATCCAAAGCCTCCAAGAAAAATATGAATTGATCCCAGGCCATGAAAGAACTCAAAAAGGATTTTGAGAAGCAAGTAAGAGAAGTAGAGGAAAAACTGAGAGTGATGCTAAAGGAGACGCAAAAAAATACTGAAGAAAGTAACACCTTAAAAAATAGCCTAACCCAAATGGCAAAAGAGGTCCAAAAAGCCAATGAGGAGAAGAATACCCTAAAAAGCAAAACTGGCCAAATGGAAAAGGAAGGCTGAAAGCTTACTGAAGAAAAAACTTCCTTAAAAATTAGAATGGAGCAATTGGAAGCTAGTGACAATTTGAGAAATCAAGACATGGTAAAATTAATCCAAAAGAATCAAAAAATAGAAGAGAATGTGAAATATCTCATTGGAAAAACAACTGACCTGGAAAATAGATCCAGGAGAGAGAACTTAAAAATTATTGGACTATCTGAAAGCCAAGATCAAAAAAAGAGCCTACACATCATCTTTCAAGAAATTATCAATGAAAACTGCCCCAATATTTTAGAACCAGAGGGCAAAATAGAAATTGAAAGAACCACCAATCACCTCCTGAAAGAAATCCCCAAAGGAAAACTCCTAGGAATATTGTAACCAAATTCCAGAATTCCCAGGTCAAGGAGAAAATATTGCAGGCAGCCAAAAAGAAACAATTCAAGTATTGTGGAAACACAATCAGGATAACACAAGATTTAGCAGTTTCTACATTAAGGGACTGGAGAGCATGGAGTATGATATTCTGGAGGGCAAAGGAGATGGGATTACAACCAAGAATCACCTACCCAGAAAAACTGAGTATAATCCTTCAGGGTAAAAAATGGTCATTCAATGAAAGAGGGGACTTTCAAGCATTCCTGAGAAAAAGACCAGAGCTGAATGTAAAATTTGACTTCCAAATACAAGACAACATGGGAGAGGTAAACAGGAAAGAGAAATCATAGGAGACTTATTAAGGTTGAACTGTTTGCATTCCTGCAGGGAAAGATGATATTTGTAACTCATGAGCCCTTTGTCAGTATTAAGGTAATGGGAGGGGAAAAATTATATGTATGTATACATAAATAGATAGAGGGCACAGGGTAAGTTCAAGATGAAGGGGTGATATCTGGAAAATAAAATTAAGGGGTGAGAGAGGATTATACTGGGGGAAGGAGAAAGGGAGAAATAGAATGGAGTAAATTATCTCACATGAAACAGACAAGAAAAGACTTTTACAGTGGAGGGGAAGTGGGGGAAGGTGAAAGGGAATGAGTGAAACTTATTCTCATAGGATTTGGCTTAAGGAGGGAATAACATACACAATGGGGTATGGAAATCTATCTTACCCTACAGGAAAATAAGGGGGGAAGGGGACAAAAGAGCAGGGGGTTGATAGAGGGGAGGGCAGATTGGGGGAGGGGATAATCAAAAGTAAACACTTCTGAGGAGGGACAGGGTCAAAAGAGAGAATAGAATAAATGGGGGGTAGGATAGGATGAAGGGAAATATACTTAGTTTTTCACAACATGACTACTATGGAAGTATTTTGCATGACTACACATCTATAACCTGTATCGAGATGCTTGCCTTTTCAATGAGGGTGGGTGGGGAGGGAGGAAGGGAGAAAATTTGTAACCCAAAGTTTTAAAAACACATGTTAAAAATAAAAAAAAAAATCATCCTTCAAATAATCAAATTTTAAAAAATGATAAAAAAGTTCCTTGTGAGTTAGAAAATGCTAGCTGAGTGTGAGATACTACTTTCTCCCTTGTATGAAAGGATTTTCTCATATTAAAAATAGCAAAGTCCTGAAGGAGGTTTAAAGTAATTGGATTGAAAATATAGGTAAAGGGGTTATCTGAGAAAGGAAGGAATGTTCAGAGGTAGAAAGAATAGGTCGCGGGATCATTGGATCAAAGGATTTTAGAATTGGAGCAACATCAGAGATCATTTATTCCAATCCTTTCATTTTACAGCTTAAGAAACCGAGGCACAGAGAAGATAGGTGATCTGCTTAAAGAAAGCAACAAAGGGAGTAAGTAAAAGGACTAGAAATCGAAAGGGGATGCTCTCACTCCAAACCTAGTTCACTTCTAACTACACCAAAAGCCCATGGTCCATGGTCTTAGTCTTCCTCCTAAAGGTCATATACTGAGCTTGAGGGTGGAGCTTAAGGAAAATTGGGGAGGCTTGCCTAGGGGATGATGAAAATTAAATAAAGAAATTAATGAGCAGCAATTACAGTTCAGATAAGCTTAGATTGAATAAACTGGTGATTAACTACCTCTATGATGATCTTTGGCTATGCAGCAGTGCAGAGAGTAGCTGATGGCATTTGTGATGATGATGATCATTTCAATAACAGTGTACATTTAGAGGGCTAGGGTGCTTTACTTGCAATATTGCATTTTATCCTCCAAACACCCTTGTGAGGGAAAAAGTGCAAACATTATCCTCATTTTATAGATGAGAAAATAGGCCCAGAGACATTAACTGACTCCAAAGTTACATAGCTAGTCAAATGGCAGCAACAAAGCCAGCTTCATTTCCACTACAGCATGTTGGTGATGAACCAGGGATTGGGACTGGCATGGTAGTGTTCTATTGGTATGTTTGCTGGAAAATGAGAATCCTCCAAATTTTCTGATCTAGAATTAAAGATTCCTTTGCAGGGAATAGCAGCACAGAAGGCACAAGAAAGGGGAGAGGTGAAGGAAAGAAAATGGACAGAATTTTACTTATACTATCAAGCAGAACTAGCTGCATTTAGTGATCAGACAGTGACCAATTATGGGAATCCATTCTGGATATGGGATCCATTAGATAATGACCAATTCTGGGAATTTCTTTTCTTGGAAAACTAAGTCCCAAGAATAATAGGTCTAATCAGTGGTCCCCAGTACACACACACACACACACACACACACACACTGTGCATATATGTGTGTATACGTAGACATATATTGTATATACATTATGTGCATATACATATACATATATATTTATACTCACACACAAACTGGCTCTTTATGTGCAAATGAAATAGTTTCCCATGCCCTCTCCCTGATCTTGGAAATAGGACCAGGAGAGATACATCTCTGGCATTATGACTTGGAATTAATTATATATTTCCCCACCAAAGTAATATTATAAATGGTAATATAGGGTGACAAATAGTAGGATTAACAATATATTTCAGGTACAGTATAGGTTTAAATACATTTCTATAGTATGGCTTGGGAATACAGTCAATGTTTATATGATTGATTCTATGGGAAAATACATAATAAATTACAAGTAAATTTTCAAAATATAAATCATTTAGAATACAATGCAGTTCTGGACTACCTACACACTAACAATGTCCACTGGAAGCAGAGCTGTGGTGTCTAGAAATCACAATACGTGTGTGTGTGTGTGTGTGTGTGTGTGTGTGTAATATATACATAGGTCTCTGAAATTGGAAATAATAATAAAACCGAAAGTTAGAATTTTTAGAAAAACATAATTTTCATCATCACCATTATAATGGTGATCACCATCATCAAACATTTATTGAGACCCATAGTATCAGGCACCACTCTGTTGCTACTGAAACAACAAGAAATAAAACTTGGTGCTTGCCCTCAAAGGGCTTACAATCTTTTTGGTAGAAACAAGCATTTACATATTTATACCGAAGATATTTATACGTGAACAAGTTGTCTTTCCCAGTAGAATGTAAGCTCTATGAGAGTAGGGATTATTTCAAGTTTTGTTGTGGGTTTTTTTTTGTATCTGTTTCCCTAGTGCCTAACACAGTACCTAGCACATAGTATATGCTCAATAAATGTTGGTTGATAGATAAAAAACAAATAATAATACTAATAATAATAATAATAATACAAGGTAGTATATTTTAAATGTCAAATAGAGGGATTAGAAGTGCTATGGGAATTGATAGGAGAACTTCATTGTCTAACATTGGGAGAAGTCAGAAAAATCTTCCTTGGTCTTAAACTGTTTTCAGGAACCAGTGGGATTTAGCTAAAGATAACAGAGGAGGGGAAACTCCAAACATACAGCCAAAGAAACAAGCACATCTTATCAAGGGGGTTGAAGCTATATTCAGAGGATAGATCTGGCCCAACCTGCCTGGAATGAAAATTTGAGGAATGTAGATTTTGATTTGTAGATAGTATGATCATAGGCAATCAAAGAGTCAAGGGTGGTCAAAGTGACATAACTAAAAAGATTTTTAGGCTATAAAAAGAATCTTCTTAAGGTACAAGTGTATGTGCACACAATTCCCCTACTCAGACATCTTCACTGGATCCTTACAGTTTCTAGTAATATAAACTCTTGAGTTTGGCATTTAAAGTTTTCCTCATTCTGGCTCCAACCTACCTGTCCACCCTTATTTCATATTATTCCCCATTATTTCATATTTCTCTAACAAACTGGACTACTAGCTAGTCCCTAAACTCAATGTTCCATTTTCTGACTAATGCATTTGCACAAATCACCACCCACCCCTGGAATGCATGCTTTCCTAATCTCTGCCTCCTAAAATAATCATCTTCTTTCCAGGATCAACACAGGTTCCATCTCCCAAGTGAAGCTTTCCTTATCTCCAATTTTTCCTCTGAAATACCTTGCCTCTTTGGGTAAATGCTCCATCATTCCCATCCAGACACTGAATGTAAATTCTTAAATGATAGAGATAAGTTAATTTCTGTCTTCGTATTACTAGAGCTAGCAAAATGCCTCAAGCCTAAATAAATATCTGTAGGATTGAATTAATTGTGTAACACTGTATAGGATGATATAGAAAAGGAATAAATTGGATTCAGAGAGCCCTATTGAAAGCATGTTGATTTTAGAATATATTGATTTAGGAATATTTTAAGGCAAAGGAAACTTACAAACAAGCTACTTAAATAACCTAGGCATGAAGCAATGAGGGCCAAAACATAGGTGACAGCAATAACAATGGAAAGGAAATTATGGGAATTGATGACTGACATAATATAGATTGTCAAAAAGAGAGAGGAATCAAAGATGACTCCTATTTTTTGAGCCTGAATAACTGGAGAAACTGCAATGCTACATATAGAAATAGGGAAGCCAGGAAACAGACTCATTTTTTATGGAGTAAGTTTGATTTTGGACACGTAGGGTTTCATGTCCAGTAATAAAAGTAATTAATATTTGTATGACTCTAGTGTCTTCAAAGTTCTTTATACTCTCATTTGAGTTTCATGGTAATCCTACAGATACTATTATCCAAACTTTCTCTTTAGTGGTGATTAATGAAGACATGAAAATGAGTGAGTTCTCTAAGGCACAGGGTTTAGTGACAGAGAATACCAGATTTAGGAGGTAGGATGAAAAGAGAGTACTTAATGTCAACTTAGTTAATTCATCAATCCTCCAGTCACTTTTGAGTTTTAGCAATTTCATTGCATGTAAATGCTTAACCACTGTCCTAACACCAGAAAAAAAGGCTTTATCAGGCAGCAAAATTTCCATCAGTAGAAACAAGAATGGTCTATTTCCATCACAAAATGAGCTGCGGGAAACAATCTAGAGCAGAAAGCCGAGACCTCCCAAGTTAGCTCTTCACTATTATGGCTTCATTATTTGATTGGGAGTGAGTTTCCAGATTAGAAATACTCATGTTCAAATATAAGCACAAAAACACATTCTGTAGTCAGAAATAAATTATTTTACAAACATTCATGCTTCCTTCTGCTCTTTGTCATTAGTTAGAAAAATTGAGAGTGGCGCTCTTTCCATATATGTACCGTAAACATAACTATGCCTCAAACATTTCCTTTCTTAACTCTCTCCGCATACAGAAATCTGAAGAGGAAAATGTTATTTTCTTCTGTATTATTTCACCACTGGCAGTTCCCTCCCCTTGTTAACAACAGAAGCTACTTTCCTGGCATGAGTGCAGCATCCGAAGAAGTGTGAACGACCAGGATTTGTTCATATCACTGCTTTAACTAAGCCTGGAGAGAAGAATATCACTTCTCACTGTAGCTGCTGATTCCCTAGAGCTCACCTTGGTTCAAGCAGTTGGCAGAGCATTTTTTCCACATATCCTATTCTTCCTCTCACACTGCAGTATACACAGCCCCCCTTGAAAATATCTCCTTCAAAGGAGGATGGAGTTTACATGAGTAAATATAGTTTGTGTCCACTATATTTCATATACAAAATAAGATAATTGATACTTTTAGTCAAAAAAAAAGTTTCCACTTAGAAGTAGGGATGAGTTTATATTAAGTCATCCAAATGCTCATGCCAAGCCCATCTAGTACATGTGTGTGTGTGTGCATGTGAGTGTGTGCTGGAAATGGTTTGATAGAGTTTGGGCTACACTTTGGGACTAAGGAACAGAGTAATGCTAAGTGGTCCAGATAGAAATCTAACTCTGGATATTTGGGCCTGTAATCAACACAGCTAATAGAATACACATACACACAAATCAATCCATCTACCATCTATCTATCTATCTATCTATCTATCTATCTATCTATCTATCTATC